>NW_021848556.1:3496047-3542599 GCF_003651465.1 Formica exsecta
TCGGCATTCGAATTAACTCGACAAAGTATCGGCAGGTAGTCCTTAATTAGCAGAGCTAATAGCGCGCATGCAGAAAAGGTTACGCGCCGTGATTTATTGACCCCTCGCCCCGCGCCTGCGCACCCCCGTCCTAATTAAGTGCAAGCGTGCGCTATTGTAGCGGCCAGCTGAACAGAAACAATTACCGATCCGCAAGACAAGCGGAAAAAATGCAGAATTCACGGACATGAGAGACCGACGGAGAGGAGAAAGGTGGGGGAGAGGAGAGGAACAGCGCGCCGACGACCGGCACCTTCGAAGCCGGAGGTTCGTTAACCCGTTTTGTCCCCCCCCCCCCCTGGTTAGTAGTTTCGCGTACATTGGCCACATTTGCCTTTTTAGGAGAGCGCGTTACACGCTGCCGCTCACGAAAAGGCGCGATCGTGTTTCACGAAATACAAGCGCCTTTCGCGAGGGGGAAATTATTCGGATTGTAAAGGCGTAAAACACAGAAGCTGAAAAGGCTCACGGAAATTAACGTCTTGATATATATTTTCAGTATGCGCAGCTACTGTGCGAAAGTTAGACTCTACGAGTTTTTATGGTTTGTAATTACGAAATAAAGAATTTAAAGTTTAAAGTGGAGTAAGATATCGTCGACAAAAACGTAGAAGTTATTAAAATCCAGATATAAATAATTGGTAGCAATAATTAAATAATAATGTATCTGATAAAAGACGTTATTATATAAATGATTTTAAGTACGTTATCATATTTGAGAATGAATTTTTTTGAAGGTTGAAGAAACATGTATCGATTAACTTATTAATTAAAGAAACATATATCAATTAGCAAAGTCGGTGAAAACAATTTAACAAATCTTGAGTTTGTCGAATAATTATCAACGCATTATAATTCTCTTCGTACTAAAATTCTAATGTCTCGCGAAATCGATCTCGTCAAAGTATATTCGATATGATTATATCGAATGTTGAGAGCACGGCGAGTCTCGTGTTACTATCTATAAAATCACATAATTAAACTAAAACCGATACTCTGAAAAGCGCTCGGAGCTTCGTGTGCTCTCAAGAGCCTGTCGTAAGTTATTGTGCTTCGCCGTCAACAATGCCGATCGTGCCGTTACGTAAGTCAGCGATGATCGCTCTAAAACGCTCGACAATAGATGCCCGTCTCGCTTCGATCGCCGTATCCCTTCGCAATCTTGATATACCGCTATCCCCATGTCGACAAAGAAAAATGCGCGTTTAAATATGTATACATGCACACGCTGTGTAATCATTGCCTTACGTGACGTTGTAGCTTAACGTTACGACATTTCAAAGATTAAACGGATCATCGCGATATTAATTATTGGATTTCGCCGAATAATCTCCTCTGTCACATATAAATTAACTATTCTCTGCGATACGTAATTATAATTTTCTGTCCGTGCCGAAAAATCGCGCGACGACAATAAGCGAAATCTCTCCTCGACTCGGTTCGGTTCTTATGTAAAATTTGATAGTCTTACACGTGATTAGTAGGATGTGATATATAAGCAACATTCGGTAACATATCAAATGTACAAAACGGATCCACCATACGTCCGTACGAGATACGGGCGTGTATCTCGAGCGGTTGAAAAAGTATCGTTGAACCTAGCGCATCAGGAAGGCCCTGCAGGGGAGCGAGGTTCACAAATTACGGAGCAAAAGGTGCCTCGGAAGTAACGCGCTCGAATCAAGAACGGCTCCCGGCCCTAAACCTCCGGGCTGGCTGAATAATAAGCCTTATCTCGCCGTTGATAATTACAAAACCAAATCGCACCTCATTAATCTTGTTCTCAACGCATCAGCCGTACAAAAGTTTCCTCGTTTACAATAAATGTGTTATCCCCTTCACGATGGATAATTTATAATCGCGTGTGTTTGATCGTAAAATTTTTCGAGTGATAAAACGAGCTTTATCCTGGCGTATCGATCTCTCCATAGATTCGTAATTATCCGCAAAACGCATTTGCGAATGATTTATGTCGAGATCGGTATATTTATTTCTATTTGATTCTCCGCGAAATGTTAAACGTCGCTGTCCATTCGCCTTGAAATGCTAATATGTCTGTTCTCATGTCTCATATCGATCGATATAATCTTTATCGCTAGTCACGAGCGATATTGAAATATTTCCGAGCAGATATCACGTATCACAAATATCTAAGCAAGAGAACACTCATACATATAATTAAGATTCGATTAAGCAATTAAGATAGAATCGCTTAATTGCCACAAATACTGTTTGCCACGCTTAATTAAATCCCGCTTTATATTTAGTGCGTATCGCCGTGCCCCACATCGCAAATCTCTAATATGTCTCGTTCGATCGAGGTTGAGGTCCGTGTTCAAGCATTCCTATTCTCTGATTACAGACAAATTTATCGAAACAATACTCACTTTATCTTTCATCGCATTCCATCGATTGCAAACCACCAACTGTAACTTGCTATAACTGAGCATTAGTAGAGATTGTTAATTCTCTTATAACGGAATTCTCTCTCCGAGAGATGCAGAGAAAATTAAAATGCTAATAAAGTAGTTATTAGTAATGTGAAAGAAAATACCAGAGAAAAAGCGTATTTTTAAATATGGCAATAAATCAAAATTGAGCGAAGTATAACGAATATATGACAATTAATTGTCAACGGCTTTTTATACAATCACAGCAAAATCAATTTATCAATAAAGAACAATATTTCCAAATTTTATAAAGAATAATATGCGGTATCATATTACATTAAATAATATTAGAAGAATTCTATTACGCGAGCAGCTTCAATTGTACATAATTTTGCTTATTAATTCTCTATAAGTTCAATGATAAAATAAATTATATACCGTTACATCTGAATTAAGATCATTATATTCGATTATGTTATATTATCAAATCATTATTGTCTCCCGAAGAATGTTAATATATATTTTACATATTTCGTTGCGTTCTACTTTTTTCGCGTACGAATTTTATTATACATAATTACGCAATCTCGGTGTTCAGTTTCAATCGCGCAAATACTTTGACGGGTTTTCGCAATTGCGCGATTCGCGCTACGAAACTTGAGCTCTCATTTCGCTCAGTGTACCATCCATGTACCCATAAAGTCGCTTCGCTGAGAATTTCGTAACATTTCGTCCCTCTATCTTACGCCGCTGGCGAGACGACGACGACGACGATGACGACGAAGACGCGATACGATCACGAGCGAGTGTCAGGTGCAGCGCGATGCAATAATGCACCGGATCGACGCGACGAACGAGACGATCATCGATCGTCTCGCGATATATTCGTGACGTGTCGCGTAATGCCGTCCATTGTTCCCGCAATAGTACCGGATAGACATTGCTAATAATCGATCGACCTAACATCGATGATCTTTCTGTAGAGCCTTCAATGAAATTACAGGATTATTTCGCTCGAAGAAGAGAAAGCAAATAAAAAAAATATCATATATATATGTATGTATTATATAATATATATTATATTATTATAATATTATATATATAAATATTAAGACACAAAAGCTACAATAAAAAATTATATTTGAACAAATATTTAAATATTTAATAATGTAATTTTATGTGTAAATTGAATTTAATAATAAAATAAATAGCAAGATCGATTATGCGAAAAATAAATCTACTAAAAATAATCCTTTCATTCGACAGATCCAGAAACGAATATGGAGTGTGCGAGTGAAATCAATTGATTTGCTTGTGCGCGAACAGTCATTTTTCAACTGTCGATTATGCAAGTGTCAGCATCGAGTGCAGCTTTTTCCAAGCCGGTCTATCGAGACTACATCAGTCGAATCGATTGGAATTGTATGTATTCGTGATTAACGAGAGTCAAATTTGGTTACGACTTTCATGCACAAATTAGTACGACGACGACCGTAAAAAAAGAGTATCCTTGCGCAACTGCAAGATCGCTTATCCTTCGACGTTATCCCGAAATGCAAAGCAAACGTTACGTGTGCGAGCAGGTGTGCCTTGCGAGAGCTACCTTTGTCGGTTACCTTTTGTCGGCGCTTCGCACCGAGAATTGGAATAGAGCGAGCGGACGCTAACGATTATATTTTCCTATCCGATCCAGATTCGATCCTTTGATTTTTCCCGCACGGTCGACCTTCGACGGTTACCACTGTCGAGTATTCACGACGATATTACGCGGGGATATGTATGTACGTAGCAAGCTCGCGGTGGGCGCGAATGCAATTACCGGCTTAGAACCTTAGTGGGATAATGCCCTTGGCAGTGCTGGGAAAGGCGCGGCCGCGATAAATCTCCGGTGACATTTGGAGATCGAGTTTCCGTGAGCCTCGCATTTTTCTGGCCAAAATTTACATATATGAAACAACTAAAATACTGTCTCATCTAGCTCTAGATTGCACATATAAAATACATTCTTCGTAAATTAAAAAAACAAAGATACACACGAAAGTATTTGATACAAAACTTGATTATTTCATTATAATTATAAGATTTCTTATAATCACATAAAAAAAAATCTTAGGTTTACTGCATTACATTTCACCGAATATATAATTTATATAGCGTTAGATAATCAACCCGATGAGGGACTGAAGACTAAGTTTCGCTCGCTCCATTCATTGCCCGACCTGCCAAATTATTTCATTTACTTTCATGCTTTTGTATCTCACCGTACAGGACACGTAAGAGACAACTCGGCGAGAATTGATTTGCGAAGAGGAGACCGTCGAGTTATAATAAAAGGGGCTGGTGTATGCCCTCGCACCCTCCAGGCGCTCGCTCACGCGGCGTTAATTGCAAGGACACCGGATGATGCGACTCCCAGTCGCATCGCGTCGGATGCAACAAAGTGATGCGCTTGCCAGATGGATGCCTCCACACTTCCACACAGTCGCTAATATTATTTAGCGGCGCGAGCACGCGGCACTAGGTAGCCCCTAAGAACAATCGCTCCACACGACGACGGTGTGTAATGACGCGACTACCGCGAGACGCCGACACCGTGAACCCCGTAATTACGTTTCCGTTCTATTACACGCCCGGCGATTGCGGCGGCGAGCGCGCGCGAGATTTGCTCTCCTCCTCTTTGTCTCTTTTTTTTTTCTAGATTCGTTTCTTCTTCGCGCGAGGATAATGCGCTTTTTTCCCGTTCGCGGCCGGATTTTCGCAGCGGTCGCGATCGCTACGAAAGCGTTCTCGCCCGATCGCGGGGGTCCTGATTTATACGTCGATTATTCTCAAAGATCGTTGACTGGGAGTGACCCGGCGACTAATAATCTTTCACAGCGGAGGTGGGCGAAATATGGTAATAATAATGATAATAATAAGGACTTTATTATCACGCTTTGACGATAAGGGCGAGGCGCGGCCCGAAGTTATTTCACGGTCCAGCTCAGCGATAGATTATGTATTTTATCATCCGGTATGGAATATAATAAAACCATAATCCAAAATTGGATTCGCTGTAATTAAAGATCTTGAATATTGAGAGAGTGAGAGACAGAGAGAGATTTCATACTATTTTCCAATAATTAATGTATTAATTAATATACTTAATATATTTAATAAATAATAATAATTAATATATTAAATTTCAAGAGTTGCTTAAATGCGCTGGTTGCACTAATTAAAAAAAAAATGTAAAATATGAAAATATATTTTTAAAAACCACGATATGTTAATGTTCAGTTAAAGAAAGAAAAAAAGTTGATAAGATAAAGAGGATCTTTGATAGCTCTGCGAGTAGGAAAATCTGTAGGATTATCTCGGTTTGAAATGATGATTAACACTATTTAACAAGAGAGAACGATACTTATTTATTTCACGTCTGATTCCTTCCGAGACTCATTGTCGACTGACAATATGAAACAGAATTTCGAGAATATTAGAAAAAGCAAAGGTGAAACATAAGAAATAAACAGAGATAGACAACGAGGACGTAGAAGGTAAACACAAGCGTGACGCGTCTAAATACGATTTGATTACATAAAACAAGATGAATAATGATATTAGAATTTATAGAAGAGTCTTCAAATAAGATTAATAAACGGAAAATAAATCGGCTTTCACTAAACAGTTTCTTTTTTGTTATATTCGTGATATTTGTATCGTGTTAACCCTTGACTGTCCGTGACTTTCGCATTTATATCGCAATTTATTTCTTCCAGTTATGGTGCGAAAATCACGTATTAAGTAAACCAAAAACTGCGACATGAAGGAAGGAAACTCACGAGCGTGTTAACGAGTACGCCGAAAAAGCAACGAGCAGCAGAGGAGAGAGGATCGGTATAGCACGCAAGGTGAATTCCCGTCGTCTTCGTGTCTAATAAGAAATGGGGAAAGAGAGAGCACGTCGTCGTGGCGCGTACATACACACATATATATATATACACACGTGCGATATCCCGTACGCGCACGTTGCATACGCGGCCTTATACTCGGCGGCGCTCATTAACATGCATTCACGCAGCAATATTTATCGTCGCCGGTTGTTGCTCGAAGCTTGTGCTATGCACCAGACGTAGGTGCCCGCGCGCGCGTCTGCAGATCCTAGATAAATCCACCGTGAAACCCGAAACATCTCTCTACCGACTCACTAGCTTTCTACATTTTTTTCGTCGAAACTTGCTACTCGGGACTAATAAATTTTATTTCGCGATATTTTAAATAAATTAACGAAATTCACATTGTAAAATGATAATATGTCATAATGATAAATCCAATAAAATTCTCTCATATTTTTTCAAATAAGATTTTTATACAGAAATGTGACTCATTTATAAGCTAAGCATAAGATGTTGGCCGATAAGATCCTTACAAGTTGCATTGTCATTTTTATATCGAAGAGTAAATGAAATCCTCAATCTCCGATTTGAAATGTACCAATAGAGAATCCCCGTATCGATCAGACACGCGCATCATGAAAACTCGTATGCATTCGTTGTTACCACGCTTGGACGACGGTGGTGCGTTTCTACATCGAGCGCTATTATACCTTCGATCGATGATAATAAATCGATCTATCTGAAATCAGGTCGCAGGCACGATGGCTATCGTACAAAGACAGATCGTTTTGCTCCTTCGCGCTTTTTTTCATCGATACTTTCTTAGATGCTGCGTCGCGATAATATGACGCAACACATTGGTCGATTGTATTGCATTTATAAGTAAATCAGCACAAGAGAGTATTTAATATAATAGAGGCGTATAAAACAAATATAAAAAGATTGATCAGCGATAGTATTAATAACAGCATCTCTCGTTATTAAAAATTTTTACTGGTTAAGATAACTAATTTATGCAATTGTGTGATCCACAATTTTGACAAACTATGAAAGCGGATTCATTATTCAAATACATAAAAGATTAGGTATAGAATTTTTTTTTTTTGATATAATTTGAATTCAACAGATAGATAGACTAGGAAGGCGAATGCTTTTATTGCAAACGATTTATTTGCGAGGATGTTGTCGCCTATTGCCCGTGTCGTATCTGTTATTGCCGATATCGCTGGATTCTCGCTCCGAGGTTCTTCTTATTGTTCTTACGACGAGGAATCTTTTTGATCTCTCCGGGACTCCGAAATCGCGGATATTTATATTCTTTCTGCGCTAAGTGTATCCCCGCTCCCCGAGGTCGAACCAATCGCCGGGCGATAAATAACAAAGATTTGATTTGCTAATTCGAACGTTCGAACGTGCGCTATGTCTCGAATCGAGCTCTCGTCGTTATACAATATCAATAAACAAATAATAACGTCCCGGACAAAACGCTAAGTCAATATATATATAAAAATTATATGCCTACATAAACTTGTTGGATTAAAGTCTTCATCGCGAAAACAACCTTTGATATTACTTTTTACATGTTCCATGTCTCATTGCACTTTTATATACTAACAGCCGAATAAAGTTATTTTGATGATAAAATTTTTAATAGAATTTTTTTATAGTTGAAATACGAGCAGAATAAAATATCGAATATGTGCTTTATCAGTATCATCGTACCCATTACGTATTTTTTGAAAAAAGTTTAACGCTCTGTCATTTCCCACATGACATTTTATAAACATTAATACTAGCATTTTAAGAGAGATAGCAGCAATATTTAAATTTAAAATGTTTATTAGAAATGGGTAAAATTAGAGGCAATAAATTAATTTGCACATTTTTTCATTGTATGTAATATGTCGTCTTTAATCTCGGTCAAGTGCGTTTACTCGCGTAATTATATTAGGTCTACCGGAAAGTTCTGTCCGTTTTTGGAATAAAACAAAATACAAATTTTTATTACCGTCAATAAACTTTATTAAATAATGTAATTGTTATTATTATTAATGATTTCTTGCCAGCGTGAGGGCAATTTGTATATCCCTTTTTCGAAAAATGTTTTATCTTTTGATGCGAAAAATTGAACCAGTGCTTGTTTGATATCTTCTTCATTTTTGAATTTTTTGCCCCTCAAAAAATTTTGTAAGGACAAAAACAAGTGATAGTCGGTGGGTGCTAAGTCCGGGGAATATGGTGGATGCGACAGAATTTTCCAGCCTAGTTCTGCAATTTTTTGACGAGTATCCAAAGCAGCATGTGGCCTGGCATTATCATGATGCAGTATGATGTTCTTCCTATTGAACATCGCCGGCCTCTTTTCTTGGACTGCTGTATTTAAATTATCCAGTTGCTGACAATACTTCTCCGAATAATGGCAATTACATTATTTAATAAAGTTTATTGATGGTAATAAAAATTTGTATTTTGTTTCATTCCAAAAACGGACAGAACTTTCCGGTAGACCTAATATATTTGGCCTGTAACTAATCCGGTAATATCAGCGAAATCAGAAACCATCGTCATGGCACGAGAGATCGAATTAAAGGTCGGAAATTTTTTAGTTTTATTCCGAGTCTCTTTCATGATATTTAATTATCAAGCTAACGAGTCAGCTAAATTAATTATCCATTCGCGGTATCGCGAATAGTATCATAAGAAATATAATAGTATTAAGGGAATACCGCACAAAAACCGTATATATATTTTTTGTCAATCCTTTTTACAATTTTTAATTTAATTATCGTGAACTAATAAAGCCCGAGCATTTTTCCGAGATTTTAAAATGGGTTACAACGCAATATTTTTTTTTTCGATATCTCGGTTACCATTTATCAAAATCCATTCGATCAATCAGAGTTCGCAACTGCAATCAATTATTACGAAATTTATCTATATAAAAGCGTTGACGTAAATCGACGGCATTATGTTACTGTTGGACTTGCTCCGTCAGTTCGTGTACAAACGGGATAAGGCATTAATTATGACACTCGCAACGGTAATATCAATTTTCACAATCTCGCTAATGAGATCACCAATTGAAATATATATAGTAGCATATATATTCACGGATCTAAACCGCACGATTGAGATTCTGATTATTATAATACCGCATTCGCGAATCCCAGTTGCAACGACGTCCAGACCGCGGACGAACGGCCGCAAGTCTAGCGCGAGCAGATTCGAGGAGACTCGGTCGCGAACGCGAAACGAGGCTCGCGCTCGATTACGCATGCAAATGCGTGGCCATCGCGGCGCACAAAGGCGAGATCGATATCAGTTTTTCAGCCGGTCGGATTTTCTACGTCCGACGTTGGCCGTCGCGGTCGCGGACGTCGCGGATAACGATCTGGTTAGCGATGACAGCCGCGTTTCATCCAGCGAGTCGGGATGCCGCCGCGCTCGCGCGCATTGAATTATATGTCCTTATATAGCCGAGGGAGTCTTCCCGGGGTGGGAAAGGGACAGTTCCCCGAGGGGGAACGAGGGGGTACGAGTACCCACGCCGAGTACCCCGCGCGTATGCTAATCGGCCGGGCGCGTCAAGGCTTTTCTACGCACACAACAAGAGCCTGGACCCGCTGGTCGGGTTCGGGGTAAAAGAGCGCGACCGATGAGCGCAGATAAGCTTAGCGCGCCTCTTTATAAGGCGCAACGACGCGCATCCTGTGCGCCGTTGCTGGTCTCGGAAAACGGAACTCTGGTGCAATGAAGACCGGATTGCGTGGCAGTCGAGAGTTCAGAGGTTTTGACTTGAATAGTCAAAGCGAGATTCGAAGTTGTGATCGATTCATTCAAAAGTTACGAGATGTACAATTCTTGTTATTGCAACGTACAAATGATAAAAATGATAAATCAATCTTTCATTATAGATAGACGTGCGTTTTGGAAGAATATAAATTCGATTTCAAGCATACTGTAATCATATTTCTTGCACTAAAAAGATTGGATTAAAAATGACAGTAGTTTATCAAATTCATGCTTAACCGCAACAAGTACGAGAAACACGGTTGAAGGCTATGGCTTTAGGAATAAATGCACGTTATCAGGCACTGCCAAAGCTTTCCACAGCGATTACGAATAAATGATGGGTAATCATCGTGGAGAATGAGGCTCTATCTATGTTCCAGGAATACATTAATAACGTCATTTCTTCCCGCGAATCGACACGCAGATTTGTAATGATTACGTTACGTGCCAAAATGCGGTTTTACGTCTCCGTTACATTGTAAATATCGCGCCCGGCGAAGGCAACGAGCGATTCCCGTTTCGTTCATTCGTTTCGACGAACTGCTCTCTCGCGTACGCTTACGATCCGTATTTTACTGCGGAAATTTATTACCTCGCGGTTTTAACACGCGTATTATCGGCCACGTAAAGAACGAGAAGTGATTCTGAAATTTCATAATTTCCCAGCGGACGCGCAAAATAATGCGTAACGAGTTGATGGTGAGAAATGTACATCAACGGTGCTGTAATTATGTAACGAGAATGAAGCTTAATTGAATAATCTTTTACAATCGGCGTATAAAAACGCGGAACCGCGTTTTTTAATTGTATCTGCGCAATGTTTGGCAAGAAAATCAGATTGAGGACGCATCGTATTTCGATCTGCAGATATAAAATCGCTTACACACACGATTATAATTCAATTCAAAACGCTCACATCACGCGTTACATCATGTGTCATGACGTTTCAATTCTCAGATGACAGATTAATATATTTCTTTAAGCACAATTTTACATTCCTTTAAAGCAGTTTCCTTTAACCAGTGTACTATTATAATTTTATTCATGTTTTTAATTAGATTGTAATATCTCTTTATAAAACAATATAAATAACAAATAAAAAAGTGTCTATCATAAAAGTAACTGTGATAACAAAAATACTTCTTTCAATTTAAAAGCAAGTGACTCCCTTTGTTCGTTAAAAGACTAAAGAATAAATAACATAAATAAAAATAATTGTTTGTATTTATATTTAAAAATAAATTACGAGATAAAAAGAGGCTTTTTGTAAGAATCATAATAGAAAACGTGTTAATTTGAGATTTATGATATGTATGCACATCATAAAGACATTTTAATGCATTTTACGATTGATCTCGCAATCATAGTCAACTACCAGTAACACTTTCACAGCTAGTCAGAGCATGGATACAGCGATCGCCTCGACATCTTTGATATCTCACGTGGTGAACAAGAACGACAACACGATCCGGAATGGGATATCGCGTATCGCAACGACAAAACTATCTCGTTATGCGGCGAGAGCACATTCGCAGGTATGAAATGAATCTGTCTGACAGGCGTATGCGTTATGTACGTAATAGAAGAGGAGCAAGAGACGCGCTCGCGCGTTTTGATCGGGCGGATTAACGCGGAAATTTACGTTACTGCGCGAAAACGGGACGGGAGAGCTATCGCGCTAAAGCTGGGAAACGACGTCTTCATCGTCCTGGTCCGCTACGGAGGGCACTCCGCGCCTTCCGTGTAGACAATAATTATCAGGCGGCGGAGACTCTCAGGTAGCCGCTCCGGATGCAACGGTACGTCGTGCAGATGCAAATAAAGGTGATCTACGGCGGTGCAATCGCGCTCGGTGGGCAGCTCACGATGGCCAGGCGTCGGGCTCCTCCGTTTCTCACGATGCAGTTCGCACAGAGAGAGAGAGAGGGAGAGAGAGAGGGAGAGAGAGAGAGAGAGGAGGCGTCTAGAGATCGTATCGAGGGAACAAGAAAATCACCATCGTGATCTCTGAAAAGGACCTCGATCCGCTACCTCCGATACGAGTGTCTGTCGTAATCAAATGGACGCGTTTGATACGAGTTGTATTACGAAAACGGCGCATGTATGTCCAGAAAGATAGCATAAAAGTGATTAGCGCCGTAGCCTCGAGCAATGTTCAGTCGCGACGTCGGATTATTATGTCGTTGAAAGAATACTCTGCGTAATGTTAATAACGGTTTCTCGCAATTTCCATACAACGCGTTTATTAGTTATAGCTGATAAGAGCAGAGAGAATAAATTTAGAAAATATAATAATAAAATAATGATTATTTTGAAAAAATATCTTTTGTGGATTTGATTAAAATGAAGCTGTTTAAGAATTTATAAATAATTCATGAATAAACTTGAACTTTTGTAGTGTGATATGTGAAATTTAGTGGAATCATTAGTGGATTATTACTCGTGAGTAGTTTCTTCAGCATCCGTTAACTTTATCCAATTAGCCAATTATCTCTCCATGTGTGTCTGTCTCCTTCTCTCTATTATATTTTAATATATAGAAAATTACAATCTAAAAATATCAGAAAAACAGTTATTTGCCGGAGGGTCTGAAGACGAACAACTCAGACAGTCGATTCTCTTGTAAAGTACGCGCCTAAAGTATTGTCTACGATAATAAATCGATAGAAAACAGTTATACTCGAGAAACGGCGAAGAATTTCATTAACGACGACGTGGCAGAGCGTAACCTTTCTCAACCGAATGTGCATCAACGAAACGATTTAATACTCCGGCTGACGCCTCCTCGCCGTCTTCTCTCTCTCTCTCTCTCTCGTTTTCTCTCCCTCTTTCTCTCGTTATCGATCTCGAACCGCATCGCCGACGTGTAGCACAGGGGACAAGTCGCCTATGGCCTGGGGTACCACGCACGCGCCATGTTCACGTAATGACAGACCAGCCGTAACGCGGCGTTTTCGTAAAAGTGTCAATTCCACGGTTACGACGCACCAGGTGACTAAAGCTAGGTAGGCCAACCCCGGCAAAATTTTCTCGAGGACTTTCTTGCGAAAGAGGAGAGACCCTGGCACGGCCAAGAAACGTACGCGTACGTACACGCCTGAAAACGAGTACGTAATCAGGCGTAATTAGCCTGTTGTGCCGCGGTAAAAGGCCGCGTAGAGAGAGAGGAATAGGTGACTGACCCCTCGCCTCGGGCGGGGTTCACCGTGGGGTCTCCGGCAGAGGTCGAAAGGAGTCTCCTTCCACTTTCCTTCCCCTCTCCCTCCCGTCCCCGACCAGTCACGGGTTCTCCCACCTTCACTTCGATCCTTCCCCGCGTCTTCTTGCCGCGCCGCGCGTATACGTCCTATTCTATCACTGGTAATTTATCCCTCTTCTCCCGGTGTCCTTATCCCTATCTATCGTTCGTTTTGCCATCTATCGTTCTGCGTTTTCTCTCCGTCCATCGCGCGCGCGCGCCCGAGGGTTCAATAGCCTCGACGCGATTACCTGCGGAAGCCGCCGAGCCGTCGCGAACACTTTTTCGCACTCATTGATAACACTGAATTTTTTAATAGACTCGTCAATGTATTTTATAAAATGTGCCTCTGTGTATTATAATTGTATATTAAAAAAAAACTGTATCATTAAAGAATTAACGGTCCTGTCAAATTTTTATCATACTTCACAGAATCGTCCAAAGTAGCACCATAAGAAATAATCTCTTATGTCTCATCTTCGAATAATGAAAATGAGAAAGATAAGAATGTATAATATTACGCGTATCAAACAATTATTTAAAGCTAAGAAGTTTGCATTTATCCCTATATAATCGATACGTAGAGAGATATGAGGAAAGTTTTTAATTACAATTTTATTTCCCGCTTTTCCCGTCCGTGTGCAACGCCGGGTGCAACGGCCTCTCGGAAAGAGCCACCACCGAAGGAGCCGTGGATTTTTCGACGATCGATCGTGGAAACTTCGTCGGTGGTCGTCGCGAATTATCACGCGACCGGCGCGGTGGTTGCTCGGTCGCCCTCTCTTCCACACGCGATCGCGCGATGACTCCCACGAGAGGCCTAAGCACCTCGTAGTGCACACCTAGACCCAAACTATCTTCCCTCCTTAGATGCGAGCTACAATTAATAGCTTGGAAAATTCTGTTATAGTAGAACGTTACGATTAAAATATTATGACAGAACGCACAAACACACGTGCGACGAGAAAATCAAAACTTAATATTATTTCCTTATATAACTAATTTGTATTTTTTTAATTATATTCTATATGATTTATTTTCATTTTTTTTCGTATGTATTATCGAATAATATAATGTTCGAGCAAAAGATGTACGAAGCTCGATTTCACGACCTAACTCTTGTACCGCCTCACTCGAGCGTTTAATGCTAGGTACGGTCAACCGAGCGGAGAGAAATGGAGAGGAAGGAAACGATACTGCGTTTTACTACTGGCCGAGCACGACAAGCGTAAATGCATTTTACAACGTTTCACCGGATTATTGTAGCGTCCTGGCCCAACCGCAGATGAATTAAAAGCAGCGGTAGATCTATTTCACATCAAACGAAAATGTGAAGGTCATTTAAAATATATAATTTATCGAAAAGCATTTTCCTACTTATATTATTATTTTTTATATCATATATGCTATTTTACATACACAGTTTCGCTCAGTCAAATTTAGATCATTTCCCTCGTGTACAATATTTCTTAATCCATACCTATATTAATCGTTTAATTTTGTCAAGTATTCGGTTAACATTTTCCAAACCAATAGCAACATTTTTTTACCTTTTACCGTAATAAACCGGTACACACGCCGTGGTTTAATGACGATTTATCGCATTTTTTCCGCTCGACACGATCAGAAAAATTCAACGCGTGCTTATCGAGTGCTGTAATCGCACCTGTGCGTTTTTGCCGCGTTTTCGCGCGGCCATCATTTTTGCACGCGGAAAATTAGAATCTGCCGTCGTGGATTGATCAATAAATCTGCCGGTTCTTGTAAAGAAACGTGACGCCACGCACGGGTAATGCGTTTTCCTATCGAACAGCTGATCGTTTAAAAAAAAGCACACAAAAAATTGCGTACTCCCGACGCTCGAGCTTTAACCATTCATGCGATCAGTTTAGATTTAGAATATCGAATGATTCAAATTCTTTATTTCTCCATCAACGAAATACGTTACGTTACGTTATGGCAAAGCATAAATATGACGGTGCTACAAAGTACAGTATTACATAATTTAAAAATTGACAATAGATCGAAATTAACAATATATACGAAAATATACACGACAATTGATGGTTTATAAAAAAATAAGTCAAAATTTTATTACGTAATGCATCTAATGTTAACGATAATCTATTATGCAATTGGTTCTAATAACGTGGCGTTCTGACGATCTGACCGGCGTCTGATTGATTCATTAATGTCGATTGCTCAATAACTACGGCAGGGAAAGTGTTGCCTGTAGCAAACTTATAGATTACACAAAATCTCTCGACGTAATAAAGCATAATCACGTTGCGTGCATCCGCGTTAATTCGAGCAACTTCAGATAATACGAGGTCTCCCTTATTCACTCAATCTCATATAACACTACACAGCGCAATTGCTTATAATATAATCTCATAGTGGATAGTCAGTAAATTTCTATGATCTCAAATCAATCTTCTGTTACATAAAAAAGACATCAATAAAAAATTTAATTATTATTCAATATTTTTAATTATTAGTATTTATATTCTCTATAAAATCGGTTCTCTTTTGCTAAAAATTATATCCAAAACAAAGACAATATACATAAAACCTGTATATATAAATTATCTACATATGTATAATTTTATATTATTTGTACCCTCGATTATTTATTTTGCATGTTTACATGCCTGTGTACGGAACCTATGATCATTCAGTTTCAGGAGAAACGTTGATAATCCTGTAAATTTATTCCATCGCGCGGTGATAATTCCAAAGACCACGTAATAGTAATTATCCGACGCGAATCGCCATGCCCTCATTAAAGATTATTCGCGCATCATTATTCCGATTTTCTATTGACTGTGTGCGTAGATATTATCGATACAACCAGGCTGTATCCCTCTCGTGTAGTACCTACCCAAACAATTTTGTTCATTAAAATAATATTAGATGATAATAGAGAGCTTAACAAAACTTTTTCTCTCTTTTAACTTTTTTTAAAATTAATGTTATCTTTACGCGAAGAAATTTAATAAATGAAGACATTAGAATATATCATCTTCTCATTACAATTCAAATATATTATTTATTATATTTTGTATATCGCTTATCTAAGAACCCGCATGGGTATTAACCGTTGTACTGAAAGGAGATAAGCCGGAAGCAGGAAGGATACAGCCGGCGGTAACAAGAGGTCCGCGATCTTGCATCGAGGTGCGAGAGAGTATGTATCTATGGGAAACTTGGGATCGTGGTCGTATGTAGATGGTCGCGAGAGAGGCGCTAAGAGGCCCATGGTGTACCGGCGATCGCGCACGAAGGAGGTGGTCTATTAGTTGTGTGACCTTCTGGAACAGCGAAGAAGGCACCATATCTGCGATCGGCGCCGATAACGTACGAGACGTTAACGTGAGAGACCGCGCGATTCTCACTCGAATACAAGCGTTTCGCTTTAGATCTGGCAAGCGACACCGCGTGTCCATGATGGATCACTCTTTTACGCAAATGTTAAAACATGAAATTACAGCTTGAAATTAAATAACTAATATAATTGGCTTCAAAATAGTTGTTGCTAATGTAATTTTTTGTAAAATCAATTTTAATAATTAATTTCAATAATTGTCGCATTAAATGACATATTTCTCGAATAAGAGGACTTAATTTCATTTGATCGCTAATAAAATTTCGAAAACAGTAGATAATATACACAATATAATAAATAATATAATTAAACTATAATTACCAAAAAGTGATACATTTTAATTATATTATAAATTCCGGAATAATTAATTGGCAAAATTGGAGATATACATGTTCAGTATATATATTTAATAAAAATCAATTTATAAAATAGTTAATTTGATATACGCTATATATGTTTATTTTATACTATTATCTTATGGGAAAAAAAAAATGTTTCTCGCACATGTACCCTCATTAAATTTTACGCGAATGGCGGAAAGCCGGCTTTCCCCAGAACAAAATCGCATCTTTGATAATAGATAAGATCTCCGAAGAAGTAATACACGGCTGTGTAAGGTTCTGCCTCATTTGCGAGGCCGGCAGCAAATACGCTTTACACGGGATCGCATCGACAACCTCATATCACCATATTCGACATGCATTAACTTCGAACGCGCGTCGACCCGGGCACGCGCGACGATGCGCGCAAGATCAATCCGCGTCTCGAAGAGAGGCCGCCCGTTTCGCGGCGCATCGTAGAATATCGAACTTGCCGGCAAGAGTTCTCCGTGTCTGAATAATGCTAATGTTCACGATAAATATGGGCCGCGAGACCACATCGGGGAAATTCTCGGAAATAAAATCGAGGTAACGTGACGCGCCTTTAAACTTTCCGTCGTGAGAATCGTGCCGTCAACGAATCTCGTGACGGCATAAATAAAATGCAATTCTACATATATTTATATCATTATTCGTGTATATATGCTTCTCGATTTTTCTTCTCATAATTTATTATTAATTTGTCTTATTTTAAACGCGTATAACAATAGATTATAATGCGCGTTACGACAACTAAGTACGATCGAGAAATTAATAATATGAAGTAAATGTCAATAAAATAAAAAAAAGAAATTATTTCAACTTTAATAAGCGTTAATTTTTTCACATTCGAATGGAATATAATATATGCATTGGTTGCGCATTAGATTGTTAATAAAAAAATTGTTTATTTAGCCCACATAAAAAGATAAACTTTCTTCGAATATAGACATTATTACGTTTAATGAATAACATGGATGCATTGAGCTGTCAACCAATAAAAGTTTTCAATCGAGACTTGTAAAAGTATCATTTTCTCTACCTTCTCGATTATTATACATTTCGACTAGCATATTTTGATATTGAGAATATAGAGAATCACGTGGAATTTGTGTCCGCCGGCAAAAGCACCGGATGAATGAATCTAAAAAGAGAAAAACGAAAAGAGAAAGGTTTACAATACGCGATTCCGAGGGGTTGCCAAGTCGCGGATTCCAGGGATGCAAATTCGCTTGAGCTATCGTCGAATCGTGAATCCCTTCCGTAGGAATCTTCGATGCTGCTAGAGAAGAACGGAGAGGAAGACAACGAGAATCGGCCGCGGATATATAATGTGGCCCTCCTCCGCCCATTCTTTTCCACCGCACACGTGCAGCATCCTCGCGCGTGTCGTCGATGCGACACGGACGGATGCACCGTCTGGGTGCATCGCGTTGCACTTGCATCGCGTCGCGGATACATGATGTATAACCGCCACCGGGTTGTGCAGTGGCGAATATGCAAACCAGCGAGCCCGCCCGGGGTCAGACCCTCCCCCCTCCCGCTCCCTCGTCAGTCCCCATCGAGGAGAAACGAGACGGTCGATACAGAAGGATGTCGTAAATCATGCACGTATATATTCGTGTATTACATTCACTCGCACCCTCCTCCTCCCTTCCCCTCCCCTCCCCATCACCAGTCGAGTACACTTTCGTATTGCATCGTTAACCCTTTTAACGTGCACAAACGCAAAAGAAAAAGGCGTTTCTACTCTCGCATGACTAGGGGGACCATCTAACTGTTCGAGATGCTCGGTCAGATGGACGTCGAATAAAGGACTTTGAGTCGCGATCGCGACAAATCGCTCACAAAATATTCTCGGAAAGAAATATTCATTGTACTTATGCAAAGTTATGTTCGAGGGATGTCAATTTTCCGATGCATTATCCATCGCATTACTATTTCACGTGTAATTACTGAAATAAAGTATTCTTAAAGAGAATACTGAATTCCTCCTTGTACACCCTATGTGCATCGTCGAGTAGAAGTATTATCTTCTTCTGAATGCTGTCTATGTATGCACTTAGAGAGACATTTGCAACGATCGATCCCCGACGGTCGCGAATGCACGCTACAAGTAAACGTCGCATTTCGAAGCGATTACATCACCGATCGATCGAATATATAATAGCCGGCTCCGCAGGAAGGACGTCTTCTTCCCTACAGACTGTATCGCGCAAAACATAGTGCTTACGTTAGGAGGGTTAGAACGACGTAAGGGTAATGATGATTGCACGAAATAAGTCTGATGGTGTCTTACATTACGATCATGTTACGATATAAAACCACTTGCATTATATACAATGTATCGCAAAGAAAAAAAAATTCATGAGAAATGAGTTAAATGCTAATTTAAAACAAATAAATGACGAACAAAAGTTTCGAGATTTTATCCCATATTTCCATTATTAAATAAATATACCTCTTTTTTTAATGAAATTTACGATTAAATTACGAACGTTTAGATCGGTGTAACGCAAAAGTAATATTATTTTTACAAAATCCCTTCCAGGATATTAGAAAATTCTATTTCAGTTAATGATAAATACGATTATCGCGTCGATCTCGTTTCTTCGAAGCAATTCAAAATTACATTACTTCCGCTTCATCTACAATTCATCTCTAAGGATTTTATTAAACGGGCAGGTGAGATCTTTTTGGTCCCTCGACGTTAATAATTTAATTCTCCGTCGCGTAGCTACATTAAGGGCATAACGGCAAACGAGAATAATAATTCGCGAATAAAAATATCGCGCCCCGGTCGATTTGCGCGTTGCATTTCGCAACCTTGCGTCGCTGATTTACGTTAATGACTAAAGCCGCGCGGTCAGTCGGTTTCGTTAACTTGGCGGCGGCGCCAATCATAGGCTCTAAACACGATAAATATAGATTCTGACAAGTCGTTAAAGGTGCGCACAGCTGATCCCGACGGCGGAGTCGATCAAAAGCTCCGCGAATCGGCGCGGCTGATTGAGATTTATGTTGATAACATCGAGCTATAAATACAAAATTACATAAATCTATTAGTGACGGCCGCGCTGCAAATCGGGCCTCCCTGCCTTTTGCTCTGTCTCTCTCCCTCCGGAGCACTCTTTTTCTATTTTCTTCTTTCTTTCACCGTTTCTCGCTCACGTTGCGATCGAAACACTGAGCGGTTGAAAAATCGCTGGAAAATCGACTGGTTCAAAAATAATTGCAAAGATAAAAGCAAAATTAATTGTGTTCTTCGTTAACGCGATAGCTGAATTTGAATTAAATCCATATTTGATATTTGGATACTATCTGACGCTGATGAAATATGCTTCATGTGCAATTTATGTATTTATATAGATGCTATTTATATCCCTTTGAAAATTTTTCTATGTTAAAATTTGTAGAATTCATATCCAATATATTAATTTAATGAATCAATGAGAAAGACACGCGCTTTTATAAAAAAATTTAAACTTCTTTAAAATTTTATTTAAATATTATATGGATATCTCCGGTAAATTCATACACGCGTATCAAAACGATGTAATAAATTTTCTTACTTTTTGCTTATTTTCGGTGTTGAAATGTATAATTAACCCTTTCGTTTTGCCTTGTCATTTTATCCTGATTTATACCTTGCGTTACGAAGAAAGACGAGTAGTTAAACTGCGTTTTTTCTTCTTCTCTTTGAATATTTTTTTCTGCCGGAAAGCGTTGAGTGTGCACGAATAAAGTTACAGATGCACGGTTGAATCTTTACTGCAAAGTAGTATAAACTTTTTTTTCTTTCATTTCATTATAAATCAACTTTCGACTCGTGATTTATGGATATTGAAATAATCGACTACCGTTATTCTCACGTTATGGCAAAACGGAGTATATTCCAAATGTTCGTATGATGGAATTGCAGATGAAGTGCCCCCCGACCCCAAGAAATCGCTCGAGATCGAATGAAATTGACGAGCGTACAGGTGCACAGACACTCAGGTGCATCGTTACGCTCGAGGGGGCGAGGGTTGGATGAGAGACGGGGGTCTCTCTCTCTCTCTCTCTCTCTCTCTCTCTCTCTCTCTCTCCTGGTTCCGCGTGGTGAAGAAAAGCAAGCATTCCTACACGAGTTCAGGTCGAAGATCCATAATGATACCAAAGTGGAAGAGGTCGATATAACCAAGATAGTCCCGACGTCCCGAGTTCGGTTCGCGAGCGCGGTTGCAGGACTAGATAGGCCATCGACTTTGTATTTCAGCGATCTTCCGAATGGCAGTTATCCCACTTGCGAGCTGTTGCAATCGGTTGTGGTGCCTGGCTACCGCCAGTAGGTCAGGCGCCGCTGCCTTAGAGGGCACGGGAACTTGCGTCGATGCCGCAAGGGTGCCGGGATGATTTTCAGATTGAGAAAACAATCGTCGGAATCGATAGATACGATATCTCTTAATATGATTGCGAGACGGAAAAAGAGCAAGCGGCTATAGTATCTATTTTTCCATCGCGTTTAATATGATCGTGTGATTAAACTAATATTATATTCTGTCATAAAAGAAAATCAACGTATTTATGTTTCGGATTTTTTTATCCGTGTGCGAGGATGCTGCAAGATTCTGTTGAAGTAGAGTGAATTGTATGAAATTAATAACTAGTAAATCAATTTTTATTAAACCCCAAATAATTCATTGAAAAAAGTGATCTCGTTTTATTCTTGCTTCTAGGCAATTACGGTGATCTTAAAATAATAATCTAGACATAAACAGCATCGGTCGCCGTATAATATTAAATCCAACGCATATATTGTACATACATACCACGGATATATTATAAAAAAATATCGGTCCCTTATCCATCACAACGTAAATTTACTGTATCTGTCATCGGGCATCACCTTTACGGAATCGGATAACTTTCCGCACCTTATGTATATTACGTGTACGTGTGTTATGCGAGCAGATGCCAGCATAAAAAACTTTTCCCGCCCTTTGTCCGTTCGCCACGTCGCGCGAAATAAATGCCCATAATGCAGTCAAATAATATTGCAATCGCCAATTTATGATACACTGTGTATAAGCATCTCATATTTTTTTCCGTATATATACGACGCGAGAAATATCGCCTCGTGTCGCGAACGCGTTATTCAATTCATTTGCCGTCCGGAATCGACATACGTTTCCATACGCAATTTTATTACACGCCGGTTTAATGCCTGTGCTTTAGTCGCGCCTTTCGACGGATTCGCTCGCGATTCAACGAGATCTTAAACGCGACGACGTGGATTAGAATGACGACCGTTAGCGGTTACTCGGTTAACGGGCGTTATTCTGAATCGTCAAATGTAAAATAGAGAAAGGGCGTAAACTTCATCACGCGGCGATTCTGTACGCGTACTTTACGATGACGGCGGTTTCTATACAAGTTTCAAATTTAATGGCTAACCAAATTTAATGGCTAACGAGGCTGTTAATTTGTGCAACGAAGCGTCAGCTTGGTATAAGCCGATGAATGATTTGAATGATGAATTAATACGCGCCATGTAGAAATTTAATCAAATGAGTCAGCATCATGAGATATCTAGGGATCTATGGAGAAATCTACATATCACTTCATATTAGAAAATATAGTAATTATTATAATAAAGCATATAGTGATCACATAAAGCAAAGTTATTTAGAAAATTAACGTTTAGCATTTTGTTATAACAAATTTAGTTCTTTTTATTACAGAAAATCAGCATTTATCTTGTGCTTTTCCAAATAAAATTTGTGGATCTAATTTATTATTAATAAAAATGTAATATATTTTAGTACGTGCAATTTTATAAATATTCTAAATATTTTTTAAATAATATTTATTTGTTTGTATAATAATAATAAATCTGTATAATAATAATAATAAAATAGATAATAATAGAATATAATTACAGAAAGTATAATAACTAATAAGATTAAAAAGAAAATATTAATTTTCCATTTTGAAATAATTAATTTCTCGGTAAATTAAAGAAATACTAATAAAAATTAAATATTTTACAAAAACAACAATGTAAAATATTATAATCATTGTTTTACAATATATCATTCCGTAAAACCAGATTCGATAATGATTACTTGTATTATTTCTTACAAACACAGAGTACATCTTTTTTTTTTTTAATATTACGTAATGCATTTTTTACTATACGTCAATTGAGTTATCACTTCTACCTGTCAATAATCTTACGTGACAAGCAAAAGTCTGCTCGGACTGAAATCTGTGAGTACAGTCTGAGAAACGCCACGAAAATCTAGCGCGGAGACTCCGGCGGAATCGTCAGTAATATCGCGGTGACGCGCAACCTTGAGCCGACAGCATTATTTATCGGATTAAGCGCTGGCAACGGAGGAGGTAGACAGCCGGGACGTATCGTCCAGACGAGAAAACGGTCCGAGGCCGAGGCAAGCAAGGAAGGTGGATGCTGGTGCTAGTGGGGGCGTGTGATAGTTCAAGTCGTGAGCGGGCAGCCCCGCCCGACACGATCGCGGAGCATCTCCGTTCTGACCCCCGCTGACTTACCCGAGAGGGGCCCTCCACCACGAGCAGCAACCCCCCACCCACCCATTCGCCCAACCACCCCACGAGACGCGGTCCCACGAGAGGATCCTCGCCCTCCTTCCCCCTCTGACGGCCGGGTGCCCGCTTCGTCCATTTCTCGCGCGTATTCTGCTCTTTTCCTCCCGTCTCCTTGCTCATGAAACGGGCTAGAGTCACCCTACCCTGGGGCCCGCGCGCCGCCAAGGGCACCGCGAAGCACCGCGAAGCACCGTTCGCGGGCATCTGCGATCGAGGGTGGGGGATCGACAACGAAGAAGAGCCTTTTCCACTTCTCTCTCGAGCAAGAGAGACGAGGAAGAGAAGAAGAAGATGGGATGGATGAAAGACGAAGAGGAAGAAGAAGGAAGGAGGGAAGAGAAAGAAACAGTGATAAGTGTGGGAAGGGCAGGTTGCATAAGGTCTAATATTATGCAAGCACACACAGACTCTCTCTACTCGAATGCGTTAGATCCCTTGGGTCCTGTAAGTTCCCGTCCCCGTTCTCCTCCCCTACTACCGCCGTCACCGCGCTATACGGCGTACACGCAGAACATAAGGCCCCGAGTACAAGGGAACGATTCGCCTCGTCGGGATACAGCATCCCGTACGTGTGTTGGTTTACGCTTCTCTCGCGCCGTGCGCGCGTGTCCTTTCCGTGTGAAGGCGCAAGTGTATGTGTGTGTGTGTGTGTGTGTGTACGGCTCACCCTACCTGCATAGAAATCGCGGGAGCATTGAACCCAGGAAGTGGCCATGAAATAGTCATTCCTGAAAGGTTAACTCTCCTACCGCATCTCGCGGGGCCCCGAGGTCGAGCCTGAAAGTCCGGAAAGTCCGCGGTCGACCGGGAGAGAGACGGATGGGATGCGAGAGGGTCGACGGAACGACCGTGGAAGAGGAGGTGAGCACGGGACGGAGGGGAGGGGGAGAGTCGAAGAGTCCGGTATTCGTCCGGAAACCCGTGGATTTCGCGGTTCGCGAGAAGAACTCCGAAGGTTAATTGACGGTAAAACACACGGGATGGATCGCAAGTTACTGGGACGAGTCCGCAGGAACGAAATCGCTCCTCGCCAATGTCGCCGTATCTCGCGCGGTCAAGGATAAACGTCAAGAATTATACAAAGCACGAGAAAAGAGTCGCGCGACTCTCGATCATTTTTAAATATCATAATTTAAATCGCGCTATCCGAGATTTTGTATCTTATTTTTTCTTATGTCATATTTAATGCTAGAGTTAATCATATTTAAAATTTAAATGTAGGTATATCAAAAGTAAAAATAATATAATACTAAGAGAATAATATATTATGTATGACGTTGAGATATATGTGTGTCATGAGATTATTAGAAATCATAATTACTTGGATAATGATTAGTATTTATCATTGAAAAATATTGGGAAATTTTAAATTTTCATATCTCGCGACACCTTCGGACACGTCGGATCTCGACACGCGTGTACGCGCGATGCAGGTGAAACAGAGACGCAAACGAGGAAGAAAAGGCTCTCGTTCCCACAAGCCGCGCTATCGGACTACATGGATTCGAGAGCGCGGGGTCGAAGATCGAGCGAAACGTCGAACGTGTCAAAATTCGAACGGGCCGTACATACAGTATGTATCCCGACAGATGGGAGAAGGCCGCTCGCTCCTACTCGGACTATACGAGGCGAAGTCCGAGGAGGCTTCGCTCTCGCCGTCTCCGTCGCTCCTATCGCGGTGAAGCGCGCACGATGCGGTGAGTACCTCTACGAAGTAGTAGTACCGGAGTACCCCGGAGGCCGCAGGGGTCACAGGGCGAAGGCACTTCTCACGCCCCCGCCATGTCGGTGAAGAGCACCCCACTTAGACGAGGCGTACATACCTTAACGCGGCCGATTAGTATACGCGCTTAATTGCCGCTAACGTGCGTGCGTGACGGCGGGTATCGATCATTCGCCGGCCGGTGCGCACGAGAAAAGAATTCTAAGGGAACGGGATCGACGAAACACAGAATCATTCTCCACATACTGCCTAATTAAAATCGAGTTTAATTCGTGTTTCGATAGCCTGACAAGTATATTCGGTTATCGGTTTCCAATATTGGAACATTTTTAATAACATCGTCTGTATTTTATATTTTTTTTTGTAATATACAATACATAGAGAGTACGTGCGTTTTTTAAATAAAATTATTAAATGCCGGAAGAAAATATTAATTTGCTAAAAAAAGAGAATTTTTAAGTATTACAGGAACGCTATAAATAATACACATCGTTCAGAAAAAAAATCGATATGGCCTCCTTTTACCGACTAATCCCATGATATCTGTTGCCGTATTGCTATGATTAATGGAGCGAGCTGACTCCTCCGTTGACGTATAAAGTCGTAGAATTGCGAAATTCATAATTTATAGCCTTTCGACTGGAAGTTCGCGATTTTTCAAAGGAACGGGATTATGAATTGATTATGTAGTCCTGATTACGTAATTACACGCTGACCGACGTACATGTGTATCGCGAATTTGGTTACGCGGCAGAGCAGCGATCTATTATGTGCGCCTTCACAATGAATATCTCTTAACGACGCGAGATCAAGGATTCAATTACGGTGTTAATCCCGCTGTAAAGCAATCACGGAGCCTCACGGAAATTTATTAAAAGTTCACTCTCCGTCACGCCTTTTTTTTTCGCGCGCAGGACGCTTTAAGAACACAAGCGGCGTCGACGCGCGGGATTACGGCGTTAATAATGCGATGACGCAAGCGACTGCCACGGCCCAAATTTATCACCAACAGAAGTTCAATTCGTTACGACGTTCCTCAACACTTGGCGTTCATCGCGGCTAATTACAGCGTTAATTATACGATCGCTTACGCACGGATACAAAAATTTATTACTCCCAGAAGCCCATTACGCTATTTTTTCTCATTCGTCGGACCGCGCGAAATTATGCGCTTAATGGCCGTGTTAATTATACAAACGCACAGTTACGGATACGGCGAATATTTATTGCAGCCTGACCTCGATTAGTCACAATTTTTCTCGGTATGATGTGCGAGTCGATACATGTCGATATTGATCAGCATTACTCGTTTATCGCGAATCTATTAACTGAAAGCACGATGTTCGAAGATTCTTTGTCCTCTTTGTCCGCACAGATCGTAGTCGGTTTCGCGAAATTATGAAAATGCCTATCGCGAGGACGCGATCGGCGCATCGCGAAGATAATAGAAGGCGATAAAGCGACTTACACCTGATTCGGTCTGGAAGGCTCAACGATGTGAAACGATCGGCTTCGATCCATGAAATGTCAGCTTGGCAATTGCTCCTCCTAACAGAGTGAGTAGAATATAGTCGTGCCCAAGAGAAGACATAATGTCAAGGCAACCGCGTCGCTGCCATTGTACGCAGCAACGAGTAAAAGAAGCGATGAATCGTTCCGCATCAAAAGGATGGACGGCGCACAATCTCCTCGATCGATCGTAGATCGATTTTAAGCTTCTTTAACGGATGCGTTTACGCAGTTTCCACCGAATAAATATTCAAACCATTTCTCATGTTTTAAGAATTTAAATGATATTCATATAAGTCGTAAATAAGAAGTCGTGTAAATAAACGATGCATTAAATATTGCAATTAAAAAAAAAAAAAAAAAAAGAAATAAAAAGATTGTAGCATAAATAATTCGAAATAATATGGCATTTAAGCGGCAATTACATTTGCAATGCTAAATTGATAGAGAACGTGGATACGAAAATGTAGATCAGATAATAGAATGTTATTTTTAAAAAAGTCTATTAATGCAAAGCTATTCTTTGCATCGCTAATAAATATCTCAATGAAACTTAATTAATTATAAAAGCTTTATAATTAAAGAATATATAAATATTTAAATAGTTCGAAATAAAAGATCGTGAGCACGGAAACCTTTTAGAGAAAAATTTATTTATATTGCGAATTTTATCGATTTACGTTATTTCTCGCTCTCGTATCGCAGGTGTGGACGATGCGCAGCAGCAATAAGCACGTTTCAATTTTGCTAATCAACCATGATGAGACTTTCTAGATCTGGGGGCACGTCAAGGATACTGACACTTCGCGGGCAACATTATCCCATCAGCGGCATTAAGCTCTCTATCCGGCGACCCAATTCGTCCGAAATTCGACCGTCTATAATTTTTTCGAAAGTATACCGCTTGTTGCCGACCATCTTTTATCTGATGCGTCGCTTTCGGCGAATTAAAGCCGTGGAAAAAAACGCGTTTACGATTCACAGATAGTACTATTAATTTCTCTACACGCGCTGCAAATTGCTATAAAATGTTCGACCGGTATCTCTCTCTAAGAACAGAAAAAAAGTGTATAAAAAAGATAAAACTTTCCGCGTTTATTTTAAGTAATCACAACACAATGAGCAGAATTGATATTGCACTACACATCTCATAGTATCCGAGTATGCAGATAGTGATATTATTACGTATTCGCGATAAGAGCATTCTCTGTTGCTAGCATATTTACATATTGAATCGAAGTCTTTGACACCGATTGATCGGTTTGTTTGTGATTCTTTTTAACGACGCTCCAACTCGCAGGATCTCTTATCCGCATATTAATTTGATTCGAAGTGATTCGAAGGCTCGTATTTTTATCAAACATTTAATAAATACAGCCGTATCTGATTTTGAGGTTTGTTTGAGTGATATAAAAACCGCATTCATCGTAAATATTTAATTATAAATGATATATAGCTAATACAAATTTTGGAAGCTTTTAATGAAAATATAATAAAAAAGATATTAAAGAGAGATCAATTTTATGTCTTATATTCTCTTTCCGATCTATAATTATAAAATTGATAAATTATTTAATATATAATATTTAATATATCAGATTTTGGCAGAAGAGCGTTGTTTAATTTTGCATTAGTCTTATCACATAGTTTGCCAATTTGTAATTTGATAATTCTCATTAATTAATAAATATTTTTGAGAAAAATTATTCTTGGATGTCATATGTCACTTGACAATTGTAAGTCTAAATTCATAAATTTTTATAGATTCGTTTTCAAAAATATATAATTTGTTCAACATTGAGACTATTCTTTCCCCGATTAGACGCGTTTCTAAAGATGCCTTATACACCGGCGAGTTTAGGCGCTCAAAAAGAGGATCAACAGAAGGAGAAGCAGTTCGGGCGGGAATGAACAACGGTACCGAGAAATTGTTTACACCGTGACGAGGACAAAGAGATGGCGCAACGTAACGTCGGCGTTATATAAAAGCGTAAACGGGTTTAAAGATTTCCCTCGCGCCGGTCCCTCTCAAAGTCGAACCGAGAAACTCTTCTCTGCCATCGTTCGATCAGTCGTTACACCATTTCGCTGTGGCTCTTACAAACTTTCCCGTCAATTCTCGCGCCTCCACCCCGGGACCGATCGCGAAGATCGATCGATTACACATAATAGGCGGGGCTGACAAATCGGCGCTAGCATTGTTCGGTTTCTAGGACAAATATTAATTTGAAACAGGCTGACTAATAAAAGGCAAGTGACGCGCGTAATTGGCGAAAATTAAATACGCGATGATAGTTGTTATTTTTAGATTGTGACGGACTGACAAGAGTTTCATAAAATAATTCTTTCTGAAAAATTGATGATGCTTATGAGAAATGCTGCCGCTTTTCTTTTTAATTAATATAGTATTAGTTTTACAGCATCAATAATAATTATTATAAAAATTTAATTATATAATATATAAAAAAAACTTGGAATAATACATAAAAACTTAGAATAGAATTTAATCCTACAAAATGTTTCATAAAAACGATATCTCAAATGTCAACCTCAACTCAAGATAATGTCAATTGTGGAACATATCGCGTTTCATATTAATACGGAGAGAATTAAGGAAATAAGGTACGCGTTTCCTCATGAACAGACGAAAGACATATGTGCGTGATAAAATACAAACGTCCATGTACATCTATGCACAATTATTCAATGGTATCTGTGCGTGCAAGTATTCATACGGAACGCGCACAAGAGCGAGAACATCTAAGATCCTATCGCCCAATGCTTCGAGCGCGATATGACCACCGCCTATCGCTACCGGTCTTACTACCAGTCCGACCACCATTCTCGATCATCGTTTCGCCATTCAGCGAGGGATTTATCTCGATCGTCGTCGATAGCTAAACCGTGCACCTGCCTCGGATCGCAGATGATTACCGAAGTCAAAGTAGTAATAATATATGTATATCTCTAAAAACAGATCTCTGTATAATTCAAATAAAAAAAATAATGAGTAATATGTATATGAATTATATAATTAATTATATAGTTAATTATGCTTAAAATGAGAGATTTATATGTTATAATTTTTATCTATGTTTCTATTTGACATTATCGTTACAACTCTAAAGAAAATAAATTATTATTATAACATTTTTATTAATATTTGATTGATATAGATATTATTAACTTGTTACAATTTCTATGAAGCGTTATCGTTCTTAAGTAATGTGACACACTGGTCCATAATGTTCGTACGAGACGCCATGAATTATCCATGACATCTAGCGACACGATACGTCTGTTCCCATTCGCCGTAATAGCGGCTCGATCGTTTTATCATTCAACTAGGATTTATCTCGGACAGCGAAACACGCCTCTAGCTTGCACCCGGTTTCTGATAAGAATAATTTATTACGATAACGTCTGTGTATATGTATGCTGTCTCTCTGTCGCTCTTCGAGTCGGCATGAACGCCGCTTGCCTGCCCGTCTTCTCGTTTATCCTTTAATCATTCGCGAAAGAGACTGCATCATTATTATCCGAATAAGCGGGTGTCGTTCCCACGTGGGCGTCTAACAATCCCGTCATTCAATAGACATTTAATCCGCGTAATCGAATAACGCTTAATCTCAATGTGTCGTTAATTATAGTGTTTATCGCGGAACTACTTCAACGATCCCCTACAAGCCATCTCTCGGCAAATATCAAGCAGATAGTGATCAAGAGCGATAATCACAATCTTCATAAAATTATGTGCGTTTTGCATAAAAAATTCCGCTTAGAATTATAAATTACGGATCATCCGAACAACGGGATGACACGTCAATCGAAGGAAGCAAACAATCTTTCACCATCTTCTTGCTATCGACTGTGTTTCTTTTTTGCCTTAAAAAACCAAAAGATTACGTCGGGCTCGTTTTAATACGGTTACGCATTATCTAGATTGCTACCCGTCGGCTTCCGCCGGCCGAGAAACAGCATGAGTAATTAATCAAAGACAATCAAACTCTGGGAGCGTCGGTTTAAGCCGACTCCCAACGGGACGGCCCGCTATCCGTCATCTTTCTCTCCTCCGTTTAAAACCGTGAAAGAAACGGTGATAGAGTTGCGGGTTGCAATTGCCGTTGCTCACCCAGATGTGAATTATATGTACGAAAAGCTCCGGCGAGATGCGAGCTCCGGCGAGATGCGAGATCCGGCTGACTTTCTCCGTGAAATTCCGGTACTTTTTAACGGTTGGAATTAACGTCCATCTGTTAATTCGTGCAAAGGACCGCGCCACACGACTTAATTTCAGGCTCATTCGCCCACGGATTGTCTAATTATTTACTGCCGCGGACGGATAAAGACCTCCGCCGTTGTCGGCGCAATTTGGGGTTTTGACAATTTCGCGTTAAAAGCAATTAAAACGTTGTAAAACTCGCCTTATCGTTTGTACGACTGTTTGAAAATATCTTTTATTTAACTTTAACGGTTTATGCTACATACGAATATGTCACTTAATAACTTTTTTAATTATAACACGCTAATATAAATTGAAATAAGCTAGTAATAGATTTTACAAATGGATTATTTTATTAAACAGAGCTAAACACATACATCTTTTTACGCAAATATCCATAGATTATGAGACTTGATAAACGAGACAACTAGGCGATTGACAGGTCGAACGTATTATATCATGACAAACACGCGTTTTCTCTTCTGACAGATTCCAATAATTTTACTCGCTCGATGAAATATCCTTAATCTCATCCATCAATTTTGCCAGCAGTCCGATTTTATTGAATCAAACTCGCGAAATGCGGTGTCGAACACGATCGGGTTTAGCGGCGATATACGCGACCGAGACTCGTGTCTGCGGTGCGTATATGGCGTCCACGCACGATAGGAATTTTTCGATAGCCATGGCCGAACGACGAGTTACGATCGCGGACGCGAGAGAGTCGAGGAAAAGGCTAGGCAACTCGGCGATCTTTAATATCCGTTCTGCGTTATATATCGCCGCGGGCGATCAGCGGCACGGCCGGCGGAGTTTTTGATGCAAAACAATAGAATGTCGATGTTGGGGAACGAAAGATGTATAACATCGACCACCGACTACTCCCGACCGCGTCTCCCTGAACGACATTTAACCGAGAGTCGCCGTTTCCGTCTCTCGGCGGGGAATGTCACGTGTCGCGGATACATCGCCACGAGCGCGATGCCGCCGTTTTTACGCATGACAAGGTAAAGTGAGTTCCGGACTCGGCCAGACAAAGGTCTTTGAACCTGACCTGACGTGACTTTTCGTGCGCGCATGGTGACACGAAGCGTTACATATCAAATCTTTCGCTTTTATCAATTTTTTTTTTTTTTTTTTCCATGTAAAAAAGTGGTACGACCTCTCTGCAGTTCTGTAGAAAATGCAAAGGTCTTTGAACCTGACCTGACGTGACTTTTCGTGCGCGCATGGTGACACGAAGCGTTATATATAAAATCTTTCGCTTTTATCAATTTTTTTTTTTTTTTCCATGTAAAAAAGTGGTACGACCTCTCTGCAGTTCTGTAGAAAATGTAAAATTCATAATCGAATATGTCATTAATATGCAATCTTTTACTTGTCGGAAAAGCTATAGCTAAAAAGAAAGCGTGTCTCGAACGAAAACATTCCATAGATTAGCATGCTACAACATCGTATCGCTTGGGAACGCCAAGCTGCACAATCTCGTTTCCTGCGCCTGTTATTAATGTCTGGGAGAGTATCGAGCCTCAGATATCCCGTATATGAATGGTCTCGCGCTGGTTACTTTTTAATAGCAATCGTGTTTACATAATTCGCGAACCTACTCGCACACTTCATGAAGCGTTTGTCAGAGTTTATTCTCTTTGTAATACAAACGCACCTATTAAGCGCGAAAGGATTAACGCACTGGTAAAACGACCGACCGCTTTCCAACGGTGTAAATCAAAAAATCCAAGAAGACAATTTCGCGCGGAGAGATTCGCTCGCGTAAAAGTATCGATCACGACGAGCGAGCGATAGAGAAAGAGAGAGTCGGGTGCGTAAACACGCGATAAAAATAATCCTACCTATTCGCTACCGGTTATACCTATGCGACCAACGATCACGACGACGACGAGGCCCGCAGGCGAGGACTACGGGTTGCGACCCCAATCGTATTCGGATTCCGCTTTGCGCAGGTGTGCGTGATCATTAATCCAGAAATGGAAGTGAACGTTGCTTAGTCCCGAACGCGCTCGTGCTAGTCTCGGCGCCGCGTTTCTTTCCCGTCGTGTTTTCGCCGTCTCTCGACTGCCTCTTTTCTTCATTTTTTCTTTTTTTTTTTATAGAGCGATAAAAAAGAGGCGTGGCGCGTACAACTAACTGCGCGAACGATTTTGCGGTTTAAACTATCGAGCCTCACATCGTCATCGTCCGACACGCTAAAACGCGCGCGCTAAAGTGACTTTTTTGCGGTTCGACTCTCTTTATCGAGACGATTACGGGCGTTTTAAGATGATTTCAACGGGCTTCTTTCTTTCTTTTTTTCTCCACATATACTCGCGCTGCAACTCCGCCCGCGGCGACTCTCGCAGCCGCCAACGAGACCAGATTTCTCTCCGTCGTGCTTCTTTAATCGCCGGCGAATCGGCGATGAACGCATCGACCTTGAGACCTCAAGGCAGATCGAACATCTGTCTACGCGCTTTGGATTATTATTTCGTATCGCGTAATTACGGCACGCAAGTCCGGGTGGTTCTCCGAAAAAAGTTCACGGCATCTCTCTTTCTTTCAGATACTTTGTCGAATTTTAGGTCATTAAAAATGATTGGACAAAAAAGAAACTTCTTTGAATTTTAATTTTTAATGTCAAATATATTACACTAATTAAATTTTAAGATAAACCTGTATTAGAACAAAACTTACGTAAAAAATAGTTGAAAAAAAAGAGAAAATAAATTCGCCGAAATGATTTGAATAATTCAATTTCTATTAAATTGGAATCTAATAATGAAAGAGAAAGAGAAATTTTCATTCGGCAATCAATTATTGAATACTCACGTACTCAGGACAAATTCGTAATTTATTCACCAGTATTTGCGAGTATCACTTCGCGTAGTAGTAACGACGAGGAATTTAACGATTATCCATAGGTCATTCCTTAAACGTATGCATACGGACATGTACGCGACATATGAGTTGCCTATTGCGCGCATGGATTTTCCATAGAATAGTCAATCAACGGGCTCGTCCGCGCGCGGTATGTAGAAAAAATCCAACATAATTAACCCATAAAGCAACGCAATATCGCCGGGGATCTCTCTATGGTTTATCCATAAGCGAGAGTCGAGGCCACAGCTTCGTGCCGTATAGTGTTTTCTGCGCGTGCTGCATCTACACCTGTATGCTGGTTGGCCGCACCTGTACGCGGCTGCGTAAAGGCTAAATTACACGGTTCGCTTTTGCCGATGGCTTTGAAACGCCAGAGAAAAATAAATCTCGCGTTTAATTTTAATATTTTAAAAAATCGTCATTTTCATTGCATTGCGTATAAATGGATTATGTTTGTAAATAATTAGTTTTAAGTGAAAAAAATGTGGTTTGAAAATGTCAAATCTATGAAATTAAATTGTATTGCATAATTCATGTTTAATAAGGTGATTAAATACAAGCTTGATCGTTCAATGCATTCGTTTTGGGGACGATTTATGTTGAATAATTATTAAAAGTCAATTATTGTATAAATACGTCTTAAAGTTGTTAAATATATGTACGCGCGTATATATAGTCGATTAAAGTGACAGCCAATAAGTAGTTTTGTACATGTGTAGTTTATAATATAGAATCTCGCTGCCTTGTAAAATTCGTGGAATTTGAAACCCGTCTCTCGATTGCCAGATAAGTGTACGTCTTCGCGTTTATAAATTAATTGAATAGATATTAATTAGAAGAAATTAAAAATTAGCCAAATGGATTTTAATAAGAAAAATAAGAAATTACTCGAATAGCTACAAATCGAAGGCTTTCTATTCTTAGCTTTTATTACACACTTGATACGCGTATGCGGAAAATGTTCATAATATTAATCACAAACCGTAGAAAGTGATTATCCCGATTTCAAATTTATCGAGTAAAATATACAAAAAGCGAATGTATCACGAGCGCATATTACGGAAACCGCAATCATGACATAGTCATGAACGAGAGTTCCGTCTTGCCAGGCGACTGCGAGTCGACGAACAAGTGCAAATACATTCTTTCGAGCTATACTCCCAGGGGCAATATACCGTGATCGCGTATCACTGTCGCAAGATTCGATTTAAATTCCAACCGTATGCGTGTATGTACACGGCAAAAGGAAACCTAACATAAATTTTCGTAGTAATGGAGTCTAGGTGCTTACCGGTAGATGCGCAGAGCGGCGGCGGCGGTGGCGTGGGCGTCGTCGAAGGTGACGGCACTCTTCTTGCGGCGGCGTTAATTATCGCTGCCGGACTGTACCGCGGCACCTGCAACACCACAGGAGTTTTCACGGACAGGTCCACTGGTTCCAGCTGCACCGGCGGTCCCGCCGCCTGCAACAAAAGAAAACATGCTCGTCAATACGCAGAAAAAAATTAATTGTCTGATGATTTATCAATTTTTTAAATGTTTGCGCACAATTTTTTCGAAACGCAAAGTGACATTTTGTTGGTTTAAAAATGTGAATAAATATTTAATTAAATATGCAAATATAATGTTATGATATTTGACCTACTATGCATTTCACAATGCAACACCTGAATACAAATATATATAATAAGCTATAAATTACAATAATAAAGGATAATATAAATATTTTGTTCGCAACGAAAGATTCTTGATGCTTGAATAAAAATGTTTTGTGGTAATATCGAATATAAAATCACTCAAAGGTCTTTCTCAATTTTCTTACAAATTATTATATACGCATTATCTAATATAAGATGTGTATTTTAAAATGATTGTGTGCTTTAGAGAGTCAACGATTCGTTCGCGTAGGTGTTCCCGCTCTTTTCTAACTGATATTGAGGAAAGGTACGAAAAGTGTAATCTGAGTATGATTTTATATTAAATCATTCTAAGTTAATTCTCCTATACGTATTTCAAACTGTTGCGATGTGTTGGCGTAAATGAATATTAGTATAATACAGCGTTGCAACGTGGCAATTTCGCGGATATTATTTTGCCCAGCTGTGGGATTCGATTTGAGACTTAGAAGCTGCGTGAGTATAATTTCACCCACGCATCATCGCCGATTGTCATATCCGAGAACGTCGAGTTAAAATATAGTATATGTGATTTTTTTTCCGAAAGCTACGCACACGATATCGACAAGCGAAATATCAACGGACAAAGGTCTAGTCTTAGTACGTGACTTACTCAGCGGCAGTTTCAATAGTCGATGCTGATAGCAGGCCAAAGTGCTTAAGCGCAATTAGCATAACTAGCGTCGGTAGTGACGTAGACTAATCACGACCAGTTCCCACGAGAGATTCGACCGGCCTCAGACTGTCGGTCGCTTGTATACCTTGCGCCGTCTAATTTCTCTGTGACACACCTCCGATCGTCTAATGACCGACGGAATTAATAGTCAATCACGCGAAGGAACCAATTCTCATAGTTTGCGATCCAATTGGATGAGCGCCATCGATATCGAAAGCGAGACGATTGCACGGTAGCAATACTTCTGATTTCACAAATAGTATAATATATATGATGTTATTTTATACATCGGGAATAAAAGTATTATCAATTATATATCAATTATATTATCAATTATATCGAGATATGTTGGGGATATGTTAATGTGTACTTTTTAAAAAAATTTTTAGAGATTTAATATATATATAATAATTATCATATGCGTAAAATAAATTAATAAAAAGAAAAAAAGAGCAATTATATAAATCAAATTTTTAAAATTTTATTAAAATGTGAAAAAAGAGAGAAAGTAAAAAAAGTCAAAGTACCAAAAAAGAGAAAATAAAATTAATAGAAAATGATATTCAATATAAAATAATACAATGCGAGGAAAAAAGAAGGGACGATTCTTCTAGCCGTATCAAAAGAGTATCATTTTGTAATGGCTAGTGATCGATCGCGCGTTCGCATCAATATCGAATTTCCGAAACAATCGTGGGGCAGATCAGATTTACAGTATAGCGCGATTGTTTCCCCGGCAACAATCTCTTGACAAAACGTGGGAATACTCGTGCTCACGTCGACAATGAAAAGCTCGCCTCTTGTCCGCGCGCCGTATACCCCCGTCATAGGATCAAACAAATGGTTCGTGTCATGAAACACGATACAACGCTAATAGCGCAACTCTTCGAACGACCGACGGTTACACCGGCGGTGAGTGTAACTGTAACACCGTAGCGCGATTAACAAATTACACGTAACACATCCGCGCGCATTACGCTCCTAGCAATAATTTATAACGGAGTTTACCGGTGCTTTCAAAGAAGGGGGCTATTCAAATCATAGTAAAATTGCAACGTTCAGCGAAGTAACATCCGATGAACAAAAGACTTTACAATTCATCGCGTTACGCAAACATGTATTATAAAAAAAATTAAAACCTAAAAAACCACGGTTCCCGTTATCTCAGCATCATATGGCATTCATCATTTTTCGCTTTTGATATTTTTTTTTGAATAGTTGAGGAATATGTAAAACTGTAAATTAATTTTGAGTTGATAAAGAATTAAAACATTCTGGTTTAATATAATTTTAATTTAAAATTCAATTGTATCAAGATATTTAATAATGTTAAACGTATGTATCAAGATATATTTATACTTATATATTTTTAAATAATTTAGGATAGATATCCGCATATGTCTATCGCGTTGCTTCCGTCACAACCTTATTAAAGAATTAAACTTTCGCAAAAACAAACGTTCTTGAGTGTGATTTTCGTTTGCTTTTAGATATGTCGACGTTTCGAAACGTTGATGGCAAATAGTTAATATATGTACCTTGTTCTAAATGACGTTGCGAATAAAATACGCAAGCAGCAAAAACAAGACATGCTTGCCGTTTCTTATGACATACCAAAATCGCGGTTTCGTCGATTCCGAAAGTAAAAGCACTCGGCACGCGAAACACGCGGAGTTCTGATTTCTGGAAATCGCAATACGTGCATTTGTTATTCATGAGTCGTCGTGAGATGAGCAAGACGACGAACATGACGAATGTATTTTTCGGCTGTGCAATAAAAGTCGCAAAAAAATATGCGCGTCACGTGGGTTAAAAGCGGCGTAGCCGCCTTTATATGACGCAGTGATAAAATAAATAATTAAATCTAAATATAAAGCACGCGACAATAATCCGTCATAAATTGTGTATATAATCCGTGTTGGGCAATAAATAATTATAAACTATAATAAATTTTAACGAACCCAATTGCTGTTAAGCGGAAGAGCAAAGCTGAGAACGATCATCGAACAAACTGCATGAAATGCACTTGATGTGTGCGAAAAAAAAAAGATATATGGAAAGATGATCGGTAGTCCGTCGATGGTTAAAATCAAACGCATTAAATCGTCGATGACTAATGAAAGACCGAGTAAACTGTTCTTAATGATTCCAGTCTACGCACCGCGAGGGACGTACGTAAGGATACATATATGTACCCCTGTATGTCTAAATAAGCGTATATAACCGTAATATAGTTGGGCGTGCTCTTACCTATGTATTACGTGTGTTCTCACAGTAGCGGCCCGTAATGAGAATGTAACGTTCATCAATCATTCGTTGGGCAATCCACGAGACCAGAGACGAGAGTCCCGGCGGAATTAATTTAATTACTACAAATGTTCCGGGGTAAAGATGGTCGATGTGCGATCGATGCCGCATCGCCGACTTTGTTATTCCACGGCACACGATGATCTGCGTAGTTTACAACCTTCCCGAAGCAATCGAAGGTAAAGGGAGGAGAGGTAAACAAAAATAAGATAAATAGAACAGTTTGTGGACATTCTAGAATTTATGCCTTCGGAGAATAATTAAATAGTGTAGAAAAATAAACATATGTAAAATAATACATTTAACATATTAAATTTAGATATACATATAAATCAAACATTGATTTATAAAATGAAAAAGAGAAAAGAATTATAAAATTATAGATATAAATAAATAAAAACAAGATAATTAAAAAATAAAAAAAAACGTTATTAAAAAGATATTACAATCTAATTTCTCGCGAAGCAATTCATCTGATTAAATGTGCTCAGAAAAAAGCTAGTGTCAATAATAGCATTGAATGAATTGAATGTAATGTTTGCGCATCAATTCTGTAAAATTTCTCGTTCATTGATAAACGTTTAATAAAATGACAACTCAATAGTATTTCCAATATTTTAGAAATAAGAATCAATTTTGTAAATTGAACATACAGCGCATTCATATTGAAAATTAATATATTTTTAATATTATTTTTAACATTATATTCTATATTTAATCGATCAATTAATCAATGTCTACCGTATTAGTTTCATGTTTTTTTTTTGTACGTGTGCTTATTATTACTCCTATTTTTTGATCAAGTATTTTGCGTTTTCTATTTTATAACATCTTGTCGGACGTGTCTATCAACGAATTAGATCACCGTCGACGTTAATCTATTTCCGGCGTATGCACACACACTCTCTCGCCCCATTAAATTCCAATAATGATTTCTTGATAAACATAGCGACGTTAATTATGTCGTTTCCGTAAGGCATAATGGCAGAGGTTATGCATCAGAGTATGAAAGGATCATTCTAGATGTTAGCATTTTCTTGTCAGAGATGGTGTCATGTTTGCGCGAATCTTCTCGCTCTTCCTCACGAGATCCTCGCGTGTATGTAATGTAGACTCATAGACCGGTCAAACTATGGCGCATATGTGGCGCTTTGTCTTCGAAATTATCGGTAAGATCTACCGTGGCCGAAGTAACTGCCGAGTTATTACCGAGATAGGCCTATTACATATTATACACGGTTTCTTTTTATTGCAATCGCGATGCAGCGCGCCTCGACAGCGCGTGTGAGATTAGCGCCAATGTAGACATTACCCGGATATAAGGTGTTTATGGAGTAATTTTAAAATTAGTAAATTAATAGGTCAACCACATCCAACCGGAGCATCGTGCCACACTTTTGCTAATTTCTTATATTTTATAAATAATCGTGTCTCTCTCCAGACATTTAATATTTCGACGAAATTAATATTTCGCTTGAAAGTACCGTAAGCCAAGCTTATTATACGGATTATATATTACAACGTTGCGTTTCTTTCTATATTACTGCTCGAATGAGACATTATTTTTACACGGGGAAGTCATTTTTTACCCTCTTCGCTCATATGTCCGTCACCCCGAATTCGGAGCTCGGTCCTTTTACGGGCTGCTTTTAACAGCCCGTGGTGCCTTTCATATATCACTGCGACGAGCGACGAGCGAGTACGTGTCTCTCAGTTGCCGAACGGTCTTTCCTCGGCCAGTTCATTATCGTCCCGCGATCGGACGCGGATAAATCTGTCCTCTCGGTACGCCCCGCGGCTAATCGAGATCGGCCAAATTAACCGGCTGCACACCGGGTGCAGCGACCTTTGGAGAGCGCGACATTATATATACTTGTTTATTCGACGCGCATCCGCGCACAACAGCCTTTACCGAAAGGTAGAATGTTCTCCTTCTCTTCCTCCCCTTCGCATACCTATATATTTTTCGCTTTATATACACGTCCCCTTCATGTGCCAGATATTTTTTGCTGCTCGGGGGACCGCCGAGAACTCTCCAATGAACTCTCGCCGCTTCCGCGTAATATGGAATAACAACATTTTTGTCATTCATGGTTATAACGTAAAAAATGTCCCGCGTGCGAGCGTAACGCGAGGTGCGCAAGCATATCGTGGATCCAAACGACCGCCGCCGTCGTGCCAATTAAAGTGGCTGCGACGCGAGCTCGATGATTTCGACGAATTATCGTATTTATTCTCCCTCGACGAAGAGAGGAAATTACGAAGCTGTCAATCAAGATGGAAATCGCCATTTCGACGGCTCAATTCGACTCGAGAAAGGAAAATGGTTCATGACACCGCCGAAACGAGACGAACCTTTATTTGGCAACGGCAGATCTCATTAGTTGTGAACTGAATAGGTAGAAAAGAGAGGGAGAGAATCGCTCGATTCCCGAAAGCGTTAATTCAAGATGCCACGAGACTTGACATTTCCATCACAACCGGATTGTTCGCGATTTTTTTTCCTCGTATGCTTCGAGTATCTGTATATAATCCAGCTTTTCATTTTTAATTAATTTGTTTTTTTTTTTGTGATATCTGCGAAGAGATGGCATCATCCGAATCGATCGCACGTGAACGAATTCAATTATCATCGGACTTTGACGGTGGTCGATCGTATGTAAATGTGTAGTCACCCATATTACGCACACGCGTATTACGCTACAATCAAATCCACTCATTCAATGGATTATGTATTATCACACTTGGCCAGAGTTATCTTGCGAGATATACATAATTTCTCTCCTCGGTCTCTGCATGTTATATTTAGAAGTTCCACTATTTTTTGTAAGACTGATATTTAAAAATATAATTTATCAGCAAATGAAATAAATGATATAGTCACAGTCACTATCTCTAGCAAGAAGAAATATTCTAGAAAATTGATTTGATATATAAATCAAATATCAATTCCTTCTTTCATTCCCATTTTTTTCGTATAAATAAAAAAAATATTGAAATAATCCTCGTATTTCATTCTTAAATAATAAAAAATCCCAAGATTTATTATAGATGGACTAAAGCGATATCGTATTACTTAGAACCGACTAATTATTTGATAAGAGTATCCAACGAGTATTCAATGAAAGAGCGCATTTGCCGTTTGCATCTCTCGCATCTACGAATGCTCTCGCCGACGAAAAGAATCTCGCGCACGTTTCACGGTGCGAGACACGCCCCGTGACATCATCGCGGTCCGTTGATGCCGAGTCCCATAAAGGCAAAGTGCAGCACCAAGAAGAAGTGCAACGAGCAGGAGGCGTGGGGCCAGACGAAGAAAGAAAGACGAACGAAGGGGATCCAGTCAGTCGGGCGGGCCGAGAGCGCTCGAGCGCATCAGTCGCGGGAAAGAATTCCGGGCGATGTTACAGCTGATGCGAATTAAGCCGCAGCGGATTTATCATGCAGCAGCATGAGAGACACTCCCTGTTGTCTCTTCGACTTTGCGCCTCTGCCTGTCCGCCAGGATCGGATGCACCAGATTTATCAGAACCGGTGGTGAAAATTTAAAATTTAAAATCCGGCAAATTTATGAATGCAATATGAAGCTTATGTAAATTAAGAAAGTAAATTTGGATTAAGAAGAATAATAAAATTTTACACACAAAACTTTAGCTTAAACTCTATTAATTTACAATTTTTCAAATTGATTGCGCCAAATTATTGAGAAATGTATTATTATGTCGAGATATTAACTATTTATTTCGAATTTTTTATTGTTCATATATAGAAATAATTCTTGGATAAAATATACACAAAAACAAAAAATAAATTAATTAATTAACATTTAATTTCTGTATCATAAAAAAATACTAAAACATTATTTAATATTTTTTAATAAAAAACTAGAAAAAGAGCGATTTATTTTAAAATATTTAGAAATGTACTATATATGTGTGTGCTGCGACTGGCTTTTCATATGGTCTTGTCTGCCAATCCGTCGCTGGCTACATCTTCTTCGATGTTTCTTCACTACTTTTTTCTTCTTCTATCCTTCCCTCCTTTCGTGTCGCCTCCTTACTGAATTCGCGGGCTTATCGTGCACCTCGTAAAGATGTCATTGATTATACGCGCCATTCGCGCGCTGAGATATTATGCTTAGTATGAATATACCGTGCAATAAAGATGCCTTTGGGATGAATTTGCTGCAACGCGACGCAGCTGTATTGGTGAAAGTCGCGACGTTGAAGAAAAAATTGCGGCTTAGAACGTATCCGACTAATTGCATCTGTCTGGCGAAAGAATAAAAAGAATGGAAATGGCGCGGTCACCGTTATAAACGTCGCTCAAGTGTGGAGATAAATTTAGCGCGCGAGGCCATATCCACGAATGCATCAGGATTGTACCAATTTACCAATATCCACTATTCAAATTCGATTTCACGCCGTCCGGAGATAACGCGTTTTCACGAAACATTTACCCGTTACAGGTATATTCAAATATGCGCGTAAATGCAATTATTTATTTTAAAATGCCACCGTAATTTATATAAAAATTATTGCGATGTATGTGTACGCCAATTAAATAATGAACGATTAAATATATGCGATCGTAACGTAAGAAATTATTGGTCTTAATTCTAATTAATTAAGTAATAGCGAATCAACTTCGTAATTTATAGTATGGGATTAATGATAATACTGGATTAATTGATCGTTTATGAATCGACATCGCGAATTGTACACATCAAAGCTTCTTACACAAAGATACATCTTTAATATAGCACATTCGTGGCCTTTCAATATGTTATAAATTGAAATTTATTGTGATATATATCAAACCTGGAGTAATCAATTTCAGCAGCAACGAATCAAATTAACTGAATCATGTTGCGATGATTTATAATTCGAAAATTGCATCCTCCTATATATGTATACTCTCGAAACATAACCGTCGCAATTTATCGCGACTAACGATCGCGGGAAATGTGAGAGGGAAGAAGAGAAAGATCCTTCACGCTCTAGATTGCAGTTTTTCGCGCGGTGCGGTGCAGATCGACTTATTCTTATATACACATATACACGTCACGAAGCGTACGCGCTCGATGCGCATCTCGACGCTCAAAGATGTCATTGAATTGATTAGCAGGAAGCGTCGAACGAAATATTTCTGCGCGAGTTCTCACCCACACATGCGTGGCAAACGCATTATGACGCACGGACGTATGAATAGGCATGGCACTCGGATTCTCTTTCTCGAGAGATGCGCTTGGGCGTGCACGCAAGCTTTTATGAGTCGAAAGCCCTCTTGGCATACCAGATGCGTCTATTCGAGAAGAGAGAGAGAAAAAGAAGAGTCGCGAGAGAACATATAATAACTCGCATTGAGAAACAGTACGGTAATGGAATTATATTTATTTTTTCGTCGTGAATACGATATTAAATCCATAATGGCAAACTTTCCATCGCATATAATAAAATAAAATTGAAATAAAAATATCATATTTCTGCGTGTTTGAAAGAAATAATAAGATCTATAGCACATATATAAAATTTCTTTTTCTTCAATTCCACAGAGTAAAAATGATCAACTTGTTAATTCATATATGTAGATATAAAATAGAAATATAGTAAGAAGAAAAGCTAGTCACAAAAATCGATTTATTTAAAATATACAAGTAAAAAATATTATGCCGATCGTAGCAAAAGTCGATAGCAAGAAATGATAGTCACGAAACGTTTGTATTTGTCATTCGAAGTGGTTGCTTTTCAGAAAATATGCCACGAGCAAATATATTATATGTAAGCAAGCATAATGCGTTTTAGGCACAAGAGAGAAAAAAGGAGAAAGAGAAATGTCGATGATATATTCGAGAAACCATTCGGCTACCGGCTGCGTTCACGAGTTTCCTCCCCACGGTGGCACACGAGTCGCCGAGTTAATCCGCACCAGGTAGCCGACTTCATTATCCGTCAACTAATTATTGGTTCATTAACGGTATATCGGTGGTTTATTGATGTTAACGAGCGTCGCCGCGAAAATATTGCCGCCCCTTAATCGCAGCCAGCTCGGTCGGGAGCGGAGAGAAATAAGGCGCCGCGTATCGTCCTCCTTTATCCTTCCCCTCTCACCCCTCCTCTCGCTCGTCACCAACCGAGCCCCCCTTCCTCACCCCAAAAAAAAGAAAAAGGAAAGAACCGGTTCCGCGTCATTATCGTTTCAGAAACTTAGCGCGTCCGATTCGATACGGAGAAATAGCCGGCGGAATAAAGTCGATAGGCGATACACCTGACGCCCGATTTTCGATGATTATTTCGCTCGCTCGAAGCTCGTCCACACTCCGGATAATGCTAAGCGATCCTATCGACGGTTTATATAACTATTTCGACGCACGATACATCGGAAGTAATTAAGATTTCATCGCGTCTTTGGCGTAATCCTCGACTAATCGCGACACCATCGGAATTTATTTTTTTTTCGTGAGATCATCCATCCTTTTAACTTCGTCCTTTTTTTTTAATGTTAGTGTTGCGATAATATGACATGTCATTCTTTTAGTTAATACGCGGATATTTTTTTATTAGACTGTCGAGGATCGACAAGAAAAGTATTTTGCAAAAATATTTTAAGACTATAAACTATATTCGATTTTAATTATTTTAATAAAATGTATATTTTACTAATAAAGACGTTGATTAAATTAAAATAATAAATTGTTCTAATATAAAAAACCTTTATAATAACAAATTAATAAATCAAACTATCATCATGGTTCTTTATGAGATATCTTAATTTCTTCGTGCCTATGTAATCGATTTAGTGCGATCGAAAGAAATTTTCTTCGTTTCGATATTGATGTTTCGAATTTAAACGATCAAGTTGTTTATTCAAACAACGATTACACGGTGTCCAAACGCGTTTCGTGTTGTATTTCCCGATGAACGTTCAGCTTTCCTGATGATAATTAAATCGTAACTCACGAACGTGTCTAATACTATTATTAATCGTAATATATATTGTCAATAACAGACGAACGTAACTATGTTGTTATCGGTACTTAACGAGATTGTTCTCATCGATTATATTGACAATCAACTCTCGTGAAACAATTTGAAATTCGAGTTACAAGATATTTTATTTCGTTTCTATTATGCCTCGTGATTACTTGTGTGCTTTAATGAACCTCGATTATGTTGACGCACCGATAATAAAACGTATTAATTATAATTACACTTATGCGCTCGTCAGATGTAACATTACTGTTGCAGAAAATTATAAGAAAGTGATATATTGTGATTATAATCCTATAAATAATACTATCATTAAATATTAAATTACAGCTATTGTATCCGTCATGGAAAAGTTACATCTCTGCATGATTCAAAATATCTTTTTTTTAAATGTAATTTGTACAAAATTAATTTCTAACAGTTGTGGCAAGTTTCGAGAGACCTCCATCGGAGATGCGGTTTCGTACAAGACAAAAAAAGATAATAACAGAATCAATTAGATTCGATTATATTTCGACTGGCAACGTGCTGTTTTCATTTCGATTCTCTATATCTTTTTTTACAAAATCATCGAGCAGCACCAATGCGTTCCACGGATGGCCTCGTAAATCTACTATCTACCACTATTTATTATGAAAGGATTCTCATACCTCACAACTTAATTGAAAGCCCTTTATTAAATAAGTAACAATAAACGCATTATCGATCATAAGCCTTAGACGGTCTATCGCGCAATGCCTGATCGATTTTTATCTCCTCTCTCTTCACGGGCTTAAACTTTCTTTCTTTTTCTCATGCATATATCTCGGGCAAGCAAAATCTATTCAGGAGTATCACGGTAACCGTTCCATCATCGAGTTCCCTGGAAGACGTAATACGTCACACCATT
>NW_021848556.1:3545491-3555695 GCF_003651465.1 Formica exsecta
AAAGAGTGTGTTACAAAATTTCAAAGTCGATAAATAATAATTGAAAGAATGAGGGCTCGTATTTTCGAAGATCCTTCACGCTCTAGATTGCAGTTTTTCGCGCGGTGCAGATCGAATCGACTTATTCTTATATACACATATACACGTCACGAAGCGTACGCGCTCGATGCGCATCTCGACGCTCAAAGATGTCATTGATTAAACGAGCAGGAAGCGTCGAACGAAATATTTCTGCGCGAGTTCTCACCCACACATGCGTGGCAAACGCATTATGACGCACGGACGTATGAATAGGCATGGCACTCGGATTCTCTTTCTCGAGAGATGCGCTTGGGCGTGCACGCAAGCTTTTATGAGTCGAAAGCCCTCTTGGCATACCAGATGCGTCTATTCGAGAAGAGAGAGAGAAAAAGAAGAGTCGCGAGAGAACATATAATAACTCGCATTGAGAAACAGTACGGTAATGGAATTATATTTATTTTTTCGTCGTGAATACGATATTAAATCCATAATGGCAAACTTTCCATCGCATATAATAAAATAAAATTGAAATAAAAATATCATATTTCTGCGTGTTTGAAAGAAATAATAAGATCTATAGCACATATATAAAATTTCTTTTTCTTCAATTCCACAGAGTAAAAATGATCAACTTGTTAATTCATATATGTAGATATAAAATAGAAATATAGTAAGAAGAAAAGCTAGTCACAAAAATCGATTTATTTAAAATATACAAGTAAAAAATATTATGCCGATCGTAGCAAAAGTCGATAGCAAGAAATGATAGTCACGAAACGTTTGTATTTGTCATTCGAAGTGGTTGCTTTTCAGAAAATATGCCACGAGCAAATATATTATATGTAAGCAAGCATAATGCGTTTTAGGCACAAGAGAGAAAAAAGGAGAAAGAGAAATGTCGATGATATATTCGAGAAACCATTCGGCTACCGGCTGCGTTCACGAGTTTCCTCCCCACGGTGGCACACGAGTCGCCGAGTTAATCCGCACCAGGTAGCCGACTTCATTATCCGTCAACTAATTATTGGTTCATTAACGGTATATCGGTGGTTTATTGATGTTAACGAGCGTCGCCGCGAAAATATTGCCGCCCCTTAATCGCAGCCAGCTCGGTCGGGAGCGGAGAGAAATAAGGCGCCGCGTATCGTCCTCCTTTATCCTTCCCCTCTCACCCCTCCTCTCGCTCGTCACCAACCGAGCCCCCCTTCCTCACCCCAAAAAAAAGAAAAAGGAAAGAACCGGTTCCGCGTCATTATCGTTTCAGAAACTTAGCGCGTCCGATTCGATACGGAGAAATAGCCGGCGGAATAAAGTCGATAGGCGATACACCTGACGCCCGATTTTCGATGATTATTTCGCTCGCTCGAAGCTCGTCCACACTCCGGATAATGCTAAGCGATCCTATCGACGGTTTATATAACTATTTCGACGCACGATACATCGGAAGTAATTAAGATTTCATCGCGTCTTTGGCGTAATCCTCGACTAATCGCGACACCATCGGAATTTATTTTTTTTTCGTGAGATCATCCATCCTTTTAACTTCGTCCTTTTTTTTTAATGTTAGTGTTGCGATAATATGACATGTCATTCTTTTAAGTTAATACGCGGATATTTTTTTATTAGACTGTCAAGGATCGACAAGAAAAGTATTTTGCAAAAATATTTTAAGACTATAAACTATATTCGATTTTAATTATTTTAATAAAATGTATATTTTACTAATAAAGACGTTGATTAAATTAAAATAATAAATTGTTCTAATATAAAAAACCTTTATAATAACAAATTAATAAATCAAACTATCATCATGGTTCTTTATGAGATATCTTAATTTCTTCGTGCCTATGTAATCGATTTAGTGCGATCGAAAGAAATTTTCTTCGTTTCGATATTGATGTTTCGAATTTAAACGATCAAGTTGTTTATTCAAACAACGATTACACGGTGTCCAAACGCGTTTCGTGTTGTATTTCCCGATGAACGTTCAGCTTTCCTGATGATAATTAAATCGTAACTCACGAACGTGTCTAATACTATTATTAATCGTAATATATATTGTCAATAACAGACGAACGTAACTATGTTGTTATCGGTACTTAACGAGATTGTTCTCATCGATTATATTGACAATCAACTCTCGTGAAACAATTTGAAATTCGAGTTACAAGATATTTTATTTCGTTTCTATTATGCCTCGTGATTACTTGTGTGCTTTAATGAACTTCGTCCTTTTTTTTTTAATGTTAGTGTTGCGATAATATGACATGTCATTCTTTTAGTTAATACGCGGATATTTTTTTATTAGACTGTCGAGGATCGACAAGAAAAGTATTTTGCAAAAATATTTTAAGACTATAAACTATATTCGATTTTAATTATTTTAATAAAATGTATATTTTACTAATAAAGACGTTGATTAAATTAAAATAATAAATTGTTCTAATATAAAAAACCTTTATAATAACAAATTAATAAATCAAACTATCATCATGGTTCTTTATGAGATATCTTAATTTCTTCGTGCCTATGTAATCGATTTAGTGCGATCGAAAGAAATTTTCTTCGTTTCGATATTGATGTTTCGAATTTAAACGATCAAGTTGTTTATTCAAACAACGATTACACGGTGTCCAAACGCGTTTCGTGTTGTATTTCCCGATGAACGTTCAGCTTTCCTGATGATAATTAAATCGTAACTCACGAACGTGTCTAATACTATTATTAATCGTAATATATATTGTCAATAACAGACGAACGTAACTATGTTGTTATCGGTACTTAACGAGATTGTTCTCATCGATTATATTGACAATCAACTCTCGTGAAACAATTTGAAATTCGAGTTACAAGATATTTTATTTCGTTTCTATTATGCCTCGTGATTACTTGTGTGCTTTAATGAACCTCGATTATGTTGACGCACCGATAATAAAACGTATTAATTATAATTACACTTATGCGCTCGTCAGATGTAACATTACTGTTGCAGAAAATTATAAGAAAGTGATATATTGTGATTATAATCCTATAAATAATACTATCATTAAATATTAAATTACAGCTATTGTATCCGTCATGGAAAAGTTACATCTCTGCATGATTCAAAATATCTTTTTTTTAAATGTAATTTGTACAAAATTAATTTCTAACAGTTGTGGCAAGTTTCGAGAGACCTCCATCGGAGATGCGGTTTCGTACAAGACAAAAAAAGATAATAACAGAATCAATTAGATTCGATTATATTTCGACTGGCAACGTGCTGTTTTCATTTCGATTCTCTATATCTTTTTTTACAAAATCATCGAGCAGCACCAATGCGTTCCACGGATGGCCTCGTAAATCTACTATCTACCACTATTTATTATGAAAGGATTCTCATACCTCACAACTTAATTGAAAGCCCTTTATTAAATAAGTAACAATAAACGCATTATCGATCATAAGCCTTAGACGGTCTATCGCGCAATGCCTGATCGATTTTTATCTCCTCTCTCTTCACGGGCTTAAACTTTCTTTCTTTTTCTCATGCATATATCTCGGGCAAGCAAAATCTATTCAGGAGTATCACGGTAACCGTTCCATCATCGAGTTCCCTGGAAGACATAATACGTCACACCATTATGACGATACGTGCGACAGGAGCAGTGACTTCCCGTCTGTTCCCCAAAGCCATCGGGATAAAATTCCTCTGATGGATTTCCAATCTCGGCGTGATTTATCGGCACGGCCTTATGATTCAGCTGTCGCTCGGACCACCATGACCATCGTGCATGAATACCGTAACTTCTTTCACGCTTCCACGATATATTACGTACGACGAGAATATTAGACTCGCGCGCACCATCAGGCGGGTAAATTGATGCGGCTGATTATACATGTTTTACAATGTTTCGTAAGCGTTTTATTTTATTAGAGTTCTAGCACGCGGTACACACACCTGTTGAACATGATGTATTAGCAATGTACAATTTAACTTAATTAATTTAGATTGATACTATTGGTGCTTGTTTTACACGATTACACACATTTTCCATCACTTTCTATTAACACGATGTATTAATCGGCTTGTGTCATATATTGAGATAATATATCAATAACAAAAATTCGATAAACTACATCTTTTATGCAACATATTTAAAATAAAGCTTCAGGTTTTAAATCTTTAATTTTTATTCATTATTTATTTATAATTAAATTCAGCTTTAATTGTAAAAGTATTCGCTAAATTATATCTATCCATTTAAACGATATTCTAAATTGATAAAATTTTAAGAGAAAAATATCTTATTAAATTATATTGTAATCCTAATATCATTCTTTTAAACTATTTGTCATTATTTTTTCCGTCGTAAAAATAATGAATACATCCTCAAAAAAATTTGCTATTAAAGACGGTTCAATTACACCTGACTCTTCAAATCACGACTGACATACTTATGAACGATTTCGTACATCGATATGTATCTAGACGCGCGCCCGATTCTTTGAGAGGAGAAAGCCGAGTCTCGGCGCATCGCCTAATTTCATGGGGAATTTACAATTTGTAGTCGGCTTCGGGTTCTATCTCGCTACTCGTTATTATTGATTATCCGCTCGATCGTCAATACCGGCAGCTGTGCGCGAGCAACTAGGATGATATTCGTCGTATATCGTATCGCTACGATCGGCTATCTCGAATCCGATATAATGCCAGGTTCAGAATGTCTGACCAACGTCGATTTTATCTCGTAAATACAGGTGCGATTTTCTCTAACGATACGCACAAAATATTTCGCGTTGCTTTTTTTATTTAAAGTGTAATTTCCAATAATGTAAGATTTTTTTTATTCTTCCACAAATTTCGAATGCTTTTATTTTACTGAAATTAAAATTAAAATATGTACTTATATTTATTTCCTGCGGAAGTTAAAAAGCGAAAGATCTCTAGGAACAGTCAGTAAAATATAAAGTAGCGTAATAAAATAACTACACGCGCAATCGCGCTCAAGATTAGATTAAAATTCCGAGAGATGGGAGGGAAAAAAAAATCGCGCGAACACCTTGCAAATAGCAAGCGCTTGGCGGGAGATCGAAAAACAAGTACAGCTGCTACACAGAGAGGAACGACTTCGTGAGGCTCTCCTCTCTACGTTGACATTCGAACGTACCGTACGGCGACACGGCAGCGGGTGTCGTGCGCTTGCAGGAAGTCGTGAGCGCGGCGGCGGTTCACAAGCGCACAACATCCAGAACCTGTTTGATTAAGCAAAAATGCCGCACGAGGATAGGACAGGTGGGGGAGGATGCATGAAGGAAGCCGACGAGAATGACTAGGATGTAGGCAAGTCTCTTCTGAGAGATCAGAGGACGCGAGGAAGGGAAGGTTAAGTCGACGGTCGCTATCGGCTTCGTGTTTACGCGATCAACGTGGAAACACCGCTTTTTCCGAGAGAAAACGCATCGTAACGCAACGTCGGAACTACTAATGATGGAATATAGATAAGAGGGCCGGTGTATAACAGAGGCGGCGACGACGCTACTAAGCCGTCCTAAGAAGAGCCGATTAAAACGGCCGTGCGGCGCCGTTTTTCACCGTCGGCGTCGGTGTCGAGAAGAGTCCCCGGGGTCCTCTATAAGGAAGCGCGGCCCGCTACATCGAGCGGACAATAAGCGTGTGTCGCACTGGAAATGACATTTGAGCGGCGCGTAAGCGAGTCTCGAGGCGGCCTCCTCGTAAAGGAGGCAAGGGCGATTGAAAGAGAGGCACAGGTGGGACGGCGATGAGAATGACGATGCGCTGAGAAGGACGATCGGCGTAAGAAGTATCGGATCGTTATTGCTTCCGTACGTCCAGAAAGACCGCGCGCGACTCCTATATACGGCACTACAAACTGCAAATTTCCACGTCGCGTCAACTATACGGACGAGTAGTTATTTAGAGTCTGATAGACGAGAGAACCTCATTTTTCAATCTGCCTTCATTATCTCTGGATTAAATTTGTTTCAAAGTATAGTAAAAAGATATATAAATTAAAAAGATCTTCATAAATGCAATTTTTTTACACATTTTCAGTAAATATTGCAAAATTATTTCTATTTGAAGATTCAAAAAGTCTTATAAAAAAAAATAATTAAAATCTTTTTTTTTTTGTATAGTTGTAATGTAATTCAAACTGATAAAATAAAAATAATAAAAACTCTATCTTATTTTTCTTGTAATTTTAATTCAAATTTTATCCCGTTCCTTTATTCGTCATCGCATAATTCAATTTCAATTTCGACTGCGTTTTGCGTGCTTAAATCGCATCAGACGAAACGGGAAAGACGAGAATCACTGGTTTATCTTCGTCCTTACTCCGACTCCTCTCGAGATTAGGCTGAATAATAGCCGAAGCTGGGTAGCCGCGGTCGATCGCTACCGCCGAGCAGCTCACGGGAGAGAGCCTGTAATAATTGATTAACCTGGACGGGCATAAGAGGTTCACCCGGCGAACGATAATGATATTACACTCGGCAGTGCAACTCGGTTAGAGATCGGTAGGGAGCCGCCGACGAGCGTCGGTGCGGCTTCCTAGATGCATGACTTGCACTACTTCCGCGGATCTCACAATCGGTCAAACCGTGAGTAAAAGCTACCGGTCGGTGCGTCTTTGAAGCCTCTTCGCGTTTTGTAATGTATAAAAGACGCACCGAGAAAATGATCGACTTGACAGAAAAGAGAAACGTAATTAGACGCAAATTTACGTCCACGAGAATGTATAATTACTTCGGCGAATAATTTCTTTCTTTCGCGACGGGGCAGGCGGAAAGGGGGGAATCGGTTCAAATTATACGTATCGTAATTGCGAGCGAAGGTCGTCGCCGCTAATTCGATAACGAGCTACGAGAAACCAGGAACGAGTAACGCTCGCGATCACGCTCGCCGGGTTCTCCCGCGATCTTAGAGGCCCGGATCGCGACGATTGGCGATTCGAAGCCGTAATACAAGGTTACGGAGATCGTGTAATAATAATCGTGCTGTTTATTCAAATGAGTCCCCGACCGAAGGAACGGCGTGTCGATGTTTATTCCTCGCCGCGGAAGTTGTCGTACGGGCAATAATCACCATCGCGGATAATGCGACGCTGTGCACGCGCGTACGCGTATATCGACTCATTTCTAATAATATTATTCCTCGCGCGCATGTACGCGGTAGCCGGGGCACTATTGCAACACGCTACGCATGTAGGGTGCATAAGGAGCTAATAATGTATTGCGAAGTACTTGCTGTGGGCAAGCGAGCCCCATCGTCCTTTAGTCGCGCATACATATACATGCGCAGGTTTTCATAAACGGATATTCTTACGCGACATCGCTATTACGAGACACGATTTTTTTTTTCAGTCATACGCGAGTTCGGTTTCGATATTCACGATACTTTAATCCTCAAGTACGAAGACCTAAAGTGAAATTTAATAGCACATGTTTAAAACAAGTTTGCTTAGGACAGAACTGACTGATCGATTGTATGTATTTGATTGTCAATCGGTATTATATTATACATCGTTAAAAGCAATGACAGAAAAGAATTTCGTCTCTTTAAGAATAAAATTGATTAGTCATGCAGTATCTGTACAACGTATCTTTTCTAACGACACGGGTTTCTCGCGACCCGGAAGAAACAGGATACGAAACGGTTTAAAAAAAAATACAAAAAAAAAAGAAACATCTACGTAACATCTGGTTTTTCAGAAAAAAATTACAGAGATCTTTACACGCTCCGTTAAGGAACGTTATTATAAAATAGCGATGCTAGTGCTTTCTCGGGTGTTGAAAAGATAGACGCAATAAAATCGTAATATCTCGCACATATATAAATCAGGAGACTCCCACAATAATAGCTGACCTCCCGAATCTGGACAGCCGCAAACGAGCTCCCTCGTAATTATAACATTCACTCGGCGTGTCAACAACTCCGCCGAGATAAAGCGCCTCGGAATTGTCCTTGATACACGTTACACGACCCGATTTACGATTCGCTGGTCACGATCAAACGCGTGAATCCGTATTTAATTATATCCGGCGGCCAGTAAGCCACGTGGTCATGGGAATCACGAGAAAAAATCATTCGTCAACTAAATAAAATAGCAGAGTGATAGGAGGAGAGGAGGGGGAGGGAAGGAGACATCATTATGACGGAACCACGCGCTCCGGTATCGCTCTCGTCCTCCGTTCCCCCTTTATTTATGACGCACGCAACGCCACTTCAGAAACGTTTTAACGAACGAACGGTTCTCTCTCATTTATAACAGCACTTCTCCGTATAAATTAAGTGCCTTTCTTCCGATAGTAAATGTCCGCGTCGGTAATTTAGAGATTTAGAAATTGTTGCGCGCTGCCGCTGATGCCGCGCCCGGCAGAAAATAATGATGCCTTCTCCGCGGCCTAGAAGCACACGCGGGACAGAAATTCGCCTGAGAAATTCCGCCGCGATTATCGACGTGTTGAGAGATCTGCTCTCTAATCGTATTCTTTTGCATCCTAGAAAGCGAATCTTATTTCGACGATGCACCTATACTGAAACAATGTCTCGTTCAGTTTTATCACGACGCAATGGTTTCTTCCTGCGCAATTTTTTTTTTTTTAGAATATAGTTAAGAATGAGAATATATTAAAATACATCTAAAATCGGTATGTAAATATCAAGTTTCATGGTGACACGCCTTAATGTGTGTCATTGGTGAACAGAAACGACGCAACATTATATTCGATATTTTTTTTTCAAATAGAAGATGTTTTTTGATATTAACATAGCTCGCATTTTTTAAAACTGTTTTCTTAATACAATTGAGGCGACAAATGAACGATTATATAAGAAAATGTATTTATTACTAGCAAACAATTGAAAAAAATCTGTACATTGACAGTTTACGAATATTTGAAAGATACGTTTTATAATAAACTTTAATAAGCTAATGATATATTCTGAAAAGTCTTAGCACGTAACAAGAAACAAAATGATAAATTATAGCGCGGTTAAAATTTTTTCATGTATATAATTAATATATTATTTTAGCGGCAGAAGAAACGTTTCGTTTGAAAGAAAGATCTACGCGTCTGATAGAATATTACGATTATATTATTTATACTCGACTTGGAAAGAAGGGGAAATATTTATTTTTATGAGAGAGAGTACACTTAATGCGCAGTATTATCTCGGCGCCATATATAGATATGAATGCTATAATTATCCACATCAAACGGAATAATCGATTCCGCTGATGAGCTTTAATAAGATGCCTCGTACCTGGGCACGTAATAATTCACGTATACATCCTGGTTTCACAGGACTGTCAAAACACATGTAACTCCGAGCCGTCGCGATTGCAAAATGGAAAAATTTCCTTCATTAAAAAGAACATAACGGAAAAGCGCGCCAATGAAACGTCAAACCGGTCTCGTCTGAGTGTTATCAATGTCGTATAACAACGATGTTCACGTGCATGCTTACCGATAACACCGTGAAGAATGATACTTTTCGGTGCTGACATACCGGAAGTCACGATCGTAAATTCCGCATAGAAAACGCCGCTAGAAACGCACAATGTGCAATAATAATATTATCACGGATCGTTAGTAGACGTAGCGAGGCATTTCAAACTCGTAATAATCGACAGAGTCGTCCATTGTGTTTGGAGTTTATGACATTACTTGTGAACGAATTTTATTAAATTTCACGGAAAGCCTTGTGAAAATTCCCGGCTGCTACAATGGCGCTAATTTTCTTCGTACACGAGACCAATCTCTAATCTAATCTTATTAATTTTAATGAATCAGCATTTTGAGTTATTAACCACAATGTGCTTGATTTTTTATATTTACGAATATAATATATGTGTAAGAAAATAAAATTTACTTTGTGCGAATACTTACACATTACATATACATAATTCATAATGTAAAATTTTATTTTATATTTGATGGAAACAAAAAAATAACTTTCTTTTAAATTAATAAATAATATAAATAAAAAAAATTAATGATGTGCTTGATATATTTACGAATATAATATATGTGTAAGAAAATAAAATTTACTTTGTGCGAATACTTACACATTACATATACATAATTCAATTCATAAAATTTTATTTTATATTTGATGGAAACAAAAAAATAACTTTCTTTTAAATTAATAAATAATATAAATAAAAAAAATTAATAA
>NW_021848556.1:3558959-3573395 GCF_003651465.1 Formica exsecta
ATAAAAAAAAAAAAATTAATAAATAATAACTTAAAATAATATATTATACATATAATAAAATAATCAAATAAAAAGAGTTTCCTTGTAGTAAATTTTCTATTTCTTTTTTTTGTTACAATACTCCTACTTTATATTTTTAACTTCCTTACGGTTCATTTTGAAATATGCAAATATAGTTTATGTAAATTTTAAGAATTTAAATACGCGCATTCAATTTTAAGTTATAAACCGCGAATCTAGGCAATGAGAAACGGGAAAGATTTATTTTACGGAATACATTGTCTGATTTAGAGAGAACATATACGAAGTGGACAGAGAGAAAGAGAGACCATTTCAAACCGATCAGATCGCATTCATTTGACATGCGTCGGCGTCGGATTCGACGATGAGAATTTTATGCGGGATTCCCTCGCGCTCGCGCATCGCTAGATACAACTATTTCACATGAGATAGCATCTGCGGAAATACCCACCGCTCCGTTATTCGCCGGTATCCGCGATTCCCGTGGAATCAGTCAGTAGGTACGTACGGTCGCACGAGGAGAGTCGGGATTCCAGATATATTCCCTTCGTTATCTCATCTAACTCCGACGGTGGTCGATCGTTACGTGATCATTACGGTCAGCGGGTCATTGCCACGATCGCTTAGATCCAAATGATAGTGCGCGATCGGGTTCGCGATTAAAACGAGCGCGGGAGGAAGCCAGGTGGAAAGAATGAGAAGATTACATGGCTCTCGATAGATCATTCGTCTCGGCAATAAATTCTTCTGCGCGCACTTACATGTAAATCTCGCGCCGCGATCGACTCGTCGTTCTTATCGAAAGAGTCCTCTTCGCAAAGTTATTTTGGCAACTCATTCGAAATAATTTCCTTGAGAAGGAAACAAAATAAAATAAAATAAATGGTAGATTTTTTAAGATATAAGATATGTACCTTACACTTTTCTTCTGCAAAATTGTAAAAGATTAATACACGTGGCCAGAAAGAATTCTATAAAAATTACAAAATTTATCTTGAAAAAATCGAATAATTTTCATAGACGTATAGAAACGCTTTTAAGTACGTTGGCTACCGTTAATTATTGACAGCCGAAACATTCGTCGGAAGCGTACAATTCTTTATATCGGTGTTTTTCAAACTGACATTTGACACTGAAAGACAGCCGCGGCTGTTAATTTCGAACGTCGAACGAGCGAACAAATATTTAGCAAGCTGTCCGCACGATTGAATTCGGACAGAAACTCCATAGACGGAACGGACGGTGAGAAAAGAGCTATCGCGCTTCTCTCTTTGGGTCTCTTTATCCAAAGTGGACTTTATCCTAGCCGGATCTGACGGACGATTCGAGCTGTCAATCACGTAATTTGAGAATCGACCGTGGGCCCGCCGTGACGAGCCGAATAATTGCAGGCTTCCCAAGATTCCGTCGGTCTCTCCGTGGGCTCGAATAAATACAGAATCCTGTCCGCGTCTGCGTGCAGCCTTAATCAAGCGATAATGTTTAATTACAGGCCGTATGCTTTATTCGGGTGATTAATCGATTGATCGAAGGACGCCCAGGTTAAGGATCGAAAAGCGTATCGAGATCAGCGAGTCATAGGTCATTTTCCAAAATATAAAGTTAATTTTTGAGAATTTCTTGGCGAAAGAATAAATCAGCAAAGCTGTTAAAAAAACTGCTTCCCTTCTTCTATTCTCTTTCTCTGCTATTCTGCATAATATAATTTTTAAAAATAAACAAATGTTTTTTAACAAAATTATTTATTTCATTAATTTCAGATAAAACGAGATAATAAATAAAATCGAATACATTATCTTTTCGAAATCACAAATTATAAATTAAAAAAGAAACTAGGACAAACCAGAATAAATCTCAAAAATTAAAAAATTGAATTATTTCAGAAAAAGAAGACACGAGAGCTTGAAAATTAGAACGTCTGTTCCGATTACTTTCCAGACAGATTCGTCTCTGCTGCGAACAAAGCAGAACCGGTGCATGCGAACGCGTAAACTGCGAACGCGAGAACGACGAAGCACCGCGGAATAAGGTGTTCCTGGTCTACCAGCTGTTTAACTGAACAGCAACGATGGTTGCAACGTGTGTTTACGACACGGGGGGGCAGCCGCGCCGAGCAGCCAGCGGCAGACGACGGATAATAAATCACGGCCTCGGCAGGCTAACGCGTTCTATTCTGCGGCGTGTTGGACGAGGTCTACTTTCGAAAACGGAAAAATAGCAGGACGCGCGTGGAAGGAGACGTATGTCGTACTTTCGCGGAGGCGAATTGTCGTTGCCGTCGTCGCTGACACGAAGGTTGCCTCCGAAAGGTATAACCGAGCGAAGCTTATTCATTCCTTTGTGAGAAATGTCCTTTTACCGATTGAATTTTAGCAATATTAATATAACTAATATAACGAACGATATCAAATACGATGCATATATTATGTTGTAATTTTTTAAAATTATATTTCAATAAAATTTATATTACACACAAATATCCAAAAGATTGTGTAATATCTTCTTTTGGAAAAAAATGATCAAGTTGGCAAATATTTTGATGTTCCCAGCAATATTCTCGCGGAGCATAACAAATCTTACGATTGTGAGTTAAATCGCAATAATCTCGAGAATATCTCGCGAAGAAACGGCTTTTCGACGGTGTCGAGGTAATACCGCGTAATTTTATTACCGCACTCGTGTTTATCTCGGGTTCCTATTTGTAATGCGCGCGATTTACTAGCCCGAGAAATTCACTTAAAGTCTACCAGAGACCTGCCGCGATTTTGTAATGAAACGCAATAAAGGCCGCGGTGCGCGAGAAGATGACACACGGCTCTCGTCGAGTATTCTACCGGTACCCAAGATACTCAACGACGGGGCCGACGGCAGATGTTACGACTGTTAAGCCAGGCTCTGAGCGACTGACTCGACAGATCTCGCGTAAAAAAGCAAGTTCGAGTATTATATGCGTTACCTTCCTCTTCCTAGAGGTAACGAGCGTGCCGGTGCTCAGGACACGGGAATGAGTCGGGACTTCCGGAAATGTTACACACACTCTCTCGACGATCTTCGCGGTCGAATGGCGGTGCCTCTGAAGACGGCGGAGCGACGGGTTTCTCTCGACAAAATCGACGCGAGTTGCGGCTTAACTGCGTCGAGTTCTCTATCAACTTTACTCCTCTCGTCGTAGAAATTACTCGTGGTCATCAGATACTACACGGCGTTTCCATACGTAAATTTACCGTACCGCATCGCGCGACCTTGGTCTTTAACATTTTCCGTTTCAAGGCCTTCCATCAATTATATATCAGGTTATTAGCAATTCTGCTGTCGCTCCTTAAAAGTAAACCGCATTCTACCATGTGAGATGTGCACATCGCTGTATAAAATACCTCTGACCTTCCACTCTAGTTGCCAGTTGCGCGCAGAATAATCCCGGCTTAGCGTGCTTAATAATTTTTTTGTGCGCTTCGTCATTACACATAACGTTATATATTCGCGAAAAAAGCATTCGTGCCGCGGCTGTCGCGGCGATTTATCGCGGGCCGTAGACGGGACGAAGGTGACACGAAAAAAAAAGGCGGTTAAAACGCCCGAGAAAAAAAGAAAATGAACACTGCGAGGAGAGGTGAGGAGAGGAAATACGAAGGCCGACTTGGCGTCCACCTGTTGTGGCATCGCGAAGGACGCGTCTTCTGCATAGATCCGCGGACGAGACGCGAACATCGAAGAAAGTAGGATAGCGCGAGCTTATAGAATCGCACCAACACATCTCGGCGGTGAGATTATCCGTCGATCGAGAATCTGTGGGACGCGTGTGAATCGTCGAGAGGAGAGAATACGCGCCTTCGAGCGCACACCTCGGTAAAATGTGATTCCTCTTGTGACGGGGAAATAGAATTGCACATGACGCACCTCGTTCCGAGACGCTTCGTATCGAGTAATCACTCAAGAGAGAAAGAGAGAGAGAGAGAGAGAGAGAGAAATGCCTGTGCGAATCGAACGCCCATCTGCAATCCGCATATGCATATACATTTTGGCAGCGAGCGTAGAAATAGCAATTCACTGCGGCCTCTCTCTCTCTTTTTCTCTTCCTCATCTCTCTTTCTATCGTAATCTCGTGCGACGGGTTGCACACTTAGGAAAGATCTATACTCGGAAACGTTCTATTACGAGCGCTTAGAGAGAAATTCGAGATATACGACGGACAGACAGAGATGTAAGTTGATGTATAGCGTGTCCCAGAACTGTCATCACACCTCACGGAGCTTTTCAGTTAATTCGATTTTTCCTCAACGGAAGTTTCACTTGACGTCATCTCTTTTCAGAGGAGTTTAATTTGTCAATATTAGATTATATTTTCTATGACACAACTTCAGATTAAAATCATGCCTAGCGCAAAATTGATTTACATTGACATTTTTTGATCGATGTTACCGTAATCTGTTTATACTCTCTACATTTCATTTTTAAAAGTTATTTTTTCAACTTGTAACTGTTGTTAACTCAAAAAAAATTAAATCTACGATTGTGAGGTAATAGTTTAGAACATCTCGCAGCACTTCACAAGTCATGAAAACTCATGCTCTAACGACTTTAGAAGTTTTGATTCGCGCCGGTTAGCGGCGGAAAAAAGTTATAAGAACACACCGGTGAAGAAAAATATGTACATATACGGCAGTGGAACAAGAATGTTAGCCCGCCACAGTGGAAAAAGAAGGTAAGAACACGACAGTTGGCGTGAAGGAAACGGAGGAAGAGCTGAAATCATCGCTCTCCCGTGTGAAACCTCCCGAGGTTACAATACCGCAAGCAGTGAGTTAGGGTGTGCTTATGGTAAATGTGTGTTTCAGCGAAAAGAGTCATCCTCTGGCAAATTTATACTTAAAGTATTTTCGAGCCGAGTTATTTCGTCGGAAAATGCACACGAACTAAGAAGAGAATACGAATAAAATCATCTCCTCGAGGAGAAGACAGAGTATCTACTCAAATCTTGTAAGAAAAATTCCCTGAAAATTCCCTGATCTTCCAGGTATTTTTGTTCAAAATTTCAGATAAAGAGAATATTTAAAAAATTTTTTGATGCAATTTTCTGAAATAAGTTCGTATTGTAAGCGTTTTCTAATGCTTTTTGCTCATACAAAAGAAAAACAGAGCTATTTAAATTTCAAGTACTAGATTTACAAATGTACTGAAAAGAAAACTGAATAGCTTTCGTTAAAATAAAAACTTGCGTAACATTTTTTATTACTAAAAATTAAAATAAAGAATATGTACTGCATATTCAATATTTTGTTGACTTATTGGCGGATTGTCTACTGCTTACAGTATAAAAGCAAAATTATTAGAGAATTTTTTTAAAAATTTCCCGAGTCCCAATAAAATTCCATGAGAATCCCTTCATTTCTCCAGGCACAAAAAAATTCCCAGATAATTTCAGGTTTACCACGTTTTTCCAGAGAGTAGACACCCTGGAAAAGCTTTTATAAAAAAAGATTTAATATTCGGTACTAATGCGCGATAAGAAACAGTCGATATCTATCAAACCGATGCGCTCTTATGTATGCGGGAAGAACAAGGTGTGAATGCCTGCGGTCCGATGCGAGAGTAATTCCGTGCGCATCTGCGGCCACACCTCGCGCGGCATGCGATGCGCGTTTGCGGCGGATTGCGTTGCGGCACGACATGTAAATTCGTGTAGAGCGAAACCACGAGCCGCATATCGCGCCACACGAGGAGGGGAAAGGCAGAAGGGAAGAGGGAGGAGGAGAAGACACGGTGAAGGTGGAGACACGAGGAGTTTCGAGCTCTTCGGCGTTCGATTAAAATGCCATTGGCGAAAACGTGCCGCGGGCAGCATGCGCCTCCGAGGAAAGCCATATTTCGTTAGCGACATGACCACAGCTGCTGCTCCTCTCCGAGGAGCGTGATCGTGTCGCTACGATCATGTCCCCGCTCCTGGATCGTGCGCGATCCCGATTTACCGTCCGCGTGCCTTCATTTCTTACGCGAGGCCTGAAACAACCGGCTCCTTTCTCGGAAAAGGAGAGAAGATATTTATTAGACTGTACAATTAACATCTTAAATTTTTCCACGGAAAATAACATTAGATATAAAAATGTTAAAAACTTATTAAAAAATGTGGAGAATTTAACGGTCCAATCTCAGATTAAAATTTACGTTGCAAAAATAAAATCGATATTTTTGGCACTGTATGCTATAACTACGACGAGATTGTTCTCTCAAGATCTTCATTAGAGTGATGATAGGGTTTTGTGAAGGTGATAAAACTGTGCGCGATGAATGACGAATTGGCGATGGCACGAAACGCATTTCCGATGCAAATTGAAAAGACGTATGGTTGCTACCGTACATTAAAATCCCGTTTGTACTACGTATTCTTTGCAATCAACGTTTCGCTTAAATAGGTATTCATGTATTCTGATACATTCCAGTGCGCGATGCTAAAAGCGCAGCGCGTCAAAAGATTTCTACTCGGCCTTCTTTCTCCGCGCACGCATTTATCATTGCAGTCATCCTTAGGCTGCAAATAATGCAGCTGGTTAAGTGCACTCCCCTTTGATCCGCGAACGATCTAACATCGCACGGCCACGTTGGATCCTCATACATCTCTCCCGAGTGTTATATATCCGCGCGTATAGTATCACGTACAAATCTATCTACTCGAAAAAGTGATGACGCTAAACTATATGTAATAAAATTTCCTCGAAATGCCCAAGATTTTTTTTTTGTAATTTTGCGTAATAAATTTTTTTAATTCTTCATTTATATTTCCTCCATATTTTATATTCTTTTGTAAACTGTAAAAAATAAATTGGAAATAATCAGAGTTTTTCAAGAAAAATTTAACGTCACATTTGTAAATGTGTAAGAATATTAATTTGAGATTTATACACGTGTAGCAAAAAAATCTGTAGCATCTGTTTAAAAAATATTATTTTCTCTCATCATAATAATAAATTTTAAATTCTTTATTTATACCTCCATCAATTTCATATTATTTTATAAATTGAAAATAATCAGAATTTCTCAAGAAAAATTTAACGCGTCACATCTGTAAATCTGTAAGAATATTAATTTGAGATTTATACCGTGTTGGACGAGGTCTACTTTCGAAAACGGAAAAATAGCAGGACGCGCGTGGAAGGAGACGTATGTCGTACTTTCGCGGAGGCGAATTGTCGTTGCCGTCGTCGCTGACACGAAGGTTGCCTCCGAAAGGTATAACCGAGCGAAGCTTATTCATTCCTTTGTGAGAAATGTCCTTTTACCGATTGAATTTCAGCAATATTAATATAACTAATATAACGAACGATATCAAATACGATGCATATATTATGTTGTAATTTTTTAAAATTATATTTCAATAAAATTTATATTACACACAAATATCCAAAAGATTGTGTAATATCTTCTTTTGGAAAAAAATGATCAAGTTGGCAAATATTTTGATGTTCCCAGCAATATTCTCGCGGAGCATAACAAATCTTACGATTGTGAGTTAAATCGCAATAATCTCGAGAATATCTCGCGAAGAAACGGCTTTTCGACGGTGTCGAGGTAATACCGCGTAATTTTATTACCGCACTCGTGTTTATCTCGGGTTCCTATTTGTAATGCGCGCGATTTACTAGCCCGAGAAATTCACTTAAAGTCTACCAGAGACCTGCCGCGATTTTGTAATGAAACGCAATAAAGGCCGCGGTGCGCGAGAAGATGACACACGGCTCTCGTCGAGTATTCTACCGGTACCCAAGATACTCAACGACGGGGCCGACGGCAGATGTTACGACTGTTAAGCCAGGCTCTGAGCGACTGACTCGACAGATCTCGCGTAAAAAAGCAAGTTCGAGTATTATATGCGTTACCTTCCTCTTCCTAGAGGTAACGAGCGTGCCGGTGCTCAGGACACGGGAATGAGTCGGGACTTCCGGAAATGTTACACACACTCTCTCGACGATCTTCGCGGTCGAATGGCGGTGCCTCTGAAGACGGCGGAGCGACGGGTTTCTCTCGACAAAATCGACGCGAGTTGCGGCTTAACTGCGTCGAGTTCTCTATCAACTTTACTCCTCTCGTCGTAGAAATTACTCGTGGTCATCAGATACTACACGGCGTTTCCATACGTAAATTTACCGTACCGCATCGCGCGACCTTGGTCTTTAACATTTTCCGTTTCAAGGCCTTCCATCAATTATATATCAGGTTATTAGCAATTCTGCTGTCGCTCCTTAAAAGTAAACCGCATTCTACCATGTGAGATGTGCACATCGCTGTATAAAATACCTCTGACCTTCCACTCTAGTTGCCAGTTGCGCGCAGAATAATCCCGGCTTAGCGTGCTTAATAATTTTTTTGTGCGCTTCGTCATTACACATAACGTTATATATTCGCGAAAAAAGCATTCGTGCCGCGGCTGTCGCGGCGATTTATCGCGGGCCGTAGACGGGACGAAGGTGACACGAAAAAAAAAGGCGGTTAAAACGCCCGAGAAAAAAAGAAAATGAACACTGCGAGGAGAGGTGAGGAGAGGAAATACGAAGGCCGACTTGGCGTCCACCTGTTGTGGCATCGCGAAGGACGCGTCTTCTGCATAGATCCGCGGACGAGACGCGAACATCGAAGAAAGTAGGATAGCGCGAGCTTATAGAATCGCACCAACACATCTCGGCGGTGAGATTATCCGTCGATCGAGAATCTGTGGGACGCGTGTGAATCGTCGAGAGGAGAGAATACGCGCCTTCGAGCGCACACCTCGGTAAAATGTGATTCCTCTTGTGACGGGGAAATAGAATTGCACATGACGCACCTCGTTCCGAGACGCTTCGTATCGAGTAATCACTCAAGAGAGAAAGAGAGAGAGAGAGAGAGAGAGAGAAATGCCTGTGCGAATCGAACGCCCATCTGCAATCCGCATATGCATATACATTTTGGCAGCGAGCGTAGAAATAGCAATTCACTGCGGCCTCTCTCTCTCTTTTTCTCTTCCTCATCTCTCTTTCTATCGTAATCTCGTGCGACGGGTTGCACACTTAGGAAAGATCTATACTCGGAAACGTTCTATTACGAGCGCTTAGAGAGAAATTCGAGATATACGACGGACAGACAGAGATGTAAGTTGATGTATAGCGTGTCCCAGAACTGTCATCACACCTCACGGAGCTTTTCAGTTAATTCGATTTTTCCTCAACGGAAGTTTCACTTGACGTCATCTCTTTTCAGAGGAGTTTAATTTGTCAATATTAGATTATATTTTCTATGACACAACTTCAGATTAAAATCATGCCTAGCGCAAAATTGATTTACATTGACATTTTTTGATCGATGTTACCGTAATCTGTTTATACTCTCTACATTTCATTTTTAAAAGTTATTTTTTCAACTTGTAACTGTTGTTAACTCAAAAAAAATTAAATCTACGATTGTGAGGTAATAGTTTAGAACATCTCGCAGCACTTCACAAGTCATGAAAACTCATGCTCTAACGACTTTAGAAGTTTTGATTCGCGCCGGTTAGCGGCGGAAAAAAGTTATAAGAACACACCGGTGAAGAAAAATATGTACATATACGGCAGTGGAACAAGAATGTTAGCCCGCCACAGTGGAAAAAGAAGGTAAGAACACGACAGTTGGCGTGAAGGAAACGGAGGAAGAGCTGAAATCATCGCTCTCCCGTGTGAAACCTCCCGAGGTTACAATACCGCAAGCAGTGAGTTAGGGTGTGCTTATGGTAAATGTGTGTTTCAGCGAAAAGAGTCATCCTCTGGCAAATTTATACTTAAAGTATTTTCGAGCCGAGTTATTTCGTCGGAAAATGCACACGAACTAAGAAGAGAATACGAATAAAATCATCTCCTCGAGGAGAAGACAGAGTATCTACTCAAATCTTGTAAGAAAAATTCCCTGAAAATTCCCTGATCTTCCAGGTATTTTTGTTCAAAATTTCAGATAAAGAGAATATTTAAAAAATTTTTTGATGCAATTTTCTGAAATAAGTTCGTATTGTAAGCGTTTTCTAATGCTTTTTGCTCATACAAAAGAAAAACAGAGCTATTTAAATTTCAAGTACTAGATTTACAAATGTACTGAAAAGAAAACTGAATAGCTTTCGTTAAAATAAAAACTTGCGTAACATTTTTTATTACTAAAAATTAAAATAAAGAATATGTACTGCATATTCAATATTTTGTTGACTTATTGGCGGATTGTCTACTGCTTACAGTATAAAAGCAAAATTATTAGAGAATTTTTTTAAAAATTTCCCGAGTCCCAATAAAATTCCATGAGAATCCCTTCATTTCTCCAGGCACAAAAAAATTCCCAGATAATTTCAGGTTTACCACGTTTTTCCAGAGAGTAGACACCCTGGAAAAGCTTTTATAAAAAAAGATTTAATATTCGGTACTAATGCGCGATAAGAAACAGTCGATATCTATCAAACCGATGCGCTCTTATGTATGCGGGAAGAACAAGGTGTGAATGCCTGCGGTCCGATGCGAGAGTAATTCCGTGCGCATCTGCGGCCACACCTCGCGCGGCATGCGATGCGCGTTTGCGGCGGATTGCGTTGCGGCACGACATGTAAATTCGTGTAGAGCGAAACCACGAGCCGCATATCGCGCCACACGAGGAGGGGAAAGGCAGAAGGGAAGAGGGAGGAGGAGAAGACACGGTGAAGGTGGAGACACGAGGAGTTTCGAGCTCTTCGGCGTTCGATTAAAATGCCATTGGCGAAAACGTGCCGCGGGCAGCATGCGCCTCCGAGGAAAGCCATATTTCGTTAGCGACATGACCACAGCTGCTGCTCCTCTCCGAGGAGCGTGATCGTGTCGCTACGATCATGTCCCCGCTCCTGGATCGTGCGCGATCCCGATTTACCGTCCGCGTGCCTTCATTTCTTACGCGAGGCCTGAAACAACCGGCTCCTTTCTCGGAAAAGGAGAGAAGATATTTATTAGACTGTACAATTAACATCTTAAATTTTTCCACGGAAAATAACATTAGATATAAAAATGTTAAAAACTTATTAAAAAATGTGGAGAATTTAACGGTCCAATCTCAGATTAAAATTTACGTTGCAAAAATAAAATCGATATTTTTGGCACTGTATGCTATAACTACGACGAGATTGTTCTCTCAAGATCTTCATTAGAGTGATGATAGGGTTTTGTGAAGGTGATAAAACTGTGCGCGATGAATGACGAATTGGCGATGGCACGAAACGCATTTCCGATGCAAATTGAAAAGACGTATGGTTGCTACCGTACATTAAAATCCCGTTTGTACTACGTATTCTTTGCAATCAACGTTTCGCTTAAATAGGTATTCATGTATTCTGATACATTCCAGTGCGCGATGCTAAAAGCGCAGCGCGTCAAAAGATTTCTACTCGGCCTTCTTTCTCCGCGCACGCATTTATCATTGCAGTCATCCTTAGGCTGCAAATAATGCAGCTGGTTAAGTGCACTCCCCTTTGATCCGCGAACGATCTAACATCGCACGGCCACGTTGGATCCTCATACATCTCTCCCGAGTGTTATATATCCGCGCGTATAGTATCACGTACAAATCTATCTACTCGAAAAAGTGATGACGCTAAACTATATGTAATAAAATTTCCTCGAAATGCCCAAGATTTTTTTTTTGTAATTTTGCGTAATAAATTTTTTTAATTCTTCATTTATATTTCCTCCATATTTTATATTCTTTTGTAAACTGTAAAAAATAAATTGGAAATAATCAGAGTTTTTCAAGAAAAATTTAACGTCACATTTGTAAATGTGTAAGAATATTAATTTGAGATTTATACACGTGTAGCAAAAAAATCTGTAGCATCTGTTTAAAAAATATTATTTTCTCTCATCATAATAATAAATTTTAAATTCTTTATTTATACCTCCATCAATTTCATATTATTTTATAAATTGAAAATAATCAGAATTTCTCAAGAAAAATTTAACGCGTCACATCTGTAAATCTGTAAGAATATTAATTTGAGATTTATACGCGTCTAGGAAGAAAATCCGTAACATCTGTTAAATAAACATTGTTTTCTCATCATGAGCAAAGGATTGGCACCGCTATTCAATAGATCGCGAGGACTTTGCGTTCATCAAGAACTGTCAAGCTAGTTGCCGAGAGCCGTCTGGCTGCTTACCTATCTATCTACCTGTATAGGCAATCGGACCGAACGGGTCGATTCGCGAGGCGCATTCGCGCGCGGGCATATCGCGCAAAGCGTAGTTTTGCATAACGTTTCGCACGCACCGTTCCCGTTATGATGACGACGACGCCGAGAAGAGGCAGAATCGTCCGCCGTACGAGCGAGCATATATATATACGCGCACGCCTTCCCTCCCCCCGGAGCGTGGATGCTGCGTGCCGACAATAGATATTCCGTAACGCCCACGTTAGAGTCGGGAGACAAAGGCCTGAATGGCCGGCTCCGGCAGATGCACGGGTTACACCGAGACGGTTATGCACCGACCAAGTACGCCGATTTAGAACGCAACGATGCGATGCAATGCCGTCCGTCCGTCCGTCCGTCCGTTCGTCCGTTTATTCGTTCTCCGTGACGAAGGCGCGGTACCCCACGTAAAAGGCGCGCACACGCACGTGCTTACCCACATACATACGCGCGTGCATCCCCGCGCGCGGAGTTACGTAATTCGGAGAAGAGCACGCGCGCTGGCGGTGACGACACCTACCTACGGATAAGAAGAGAAAGAGATCCGGGAGTGTCCACTCGACGAAACGCGCGCCAGGTGAGAGAGACCATATCTCTCTCGCGAAGAAAACGTCTCCTACATAGAAAGAGGCTCGAATTCCTTTGCAAATTCCTTGCCTTCCTCGATGTGCCGTGTAGACTTGAGGATGCTCGACGATCGAAAAATTGCGAAAGGATTTTCAATAATGATCGCAATTTTCCAATTTTGTTAAAAATTCGTGAAATAATCGGGCAATTTTTTATGAATGATTAGGTGGACACAGTCGTATTACACGATAATTTTTACATTCCGCGTGTTTTTAATATCATTAAGATCCGCGTTTCTTGTATTAAAATTTCGTCTCTTTCTCTCTCTCTATCTCCCGCTTCGCATTTACTTCACGTAATCGAGAATTTTCTAATTCGAAGCAGACAATACATGAAAGCTACCTAGTAATTTCCGTTGCACAGCGTATTCAAATGCGACGGCGTGCCTTTTCGCGTCTCTTTGCGGTGCCGCTCGACAAATCTCTAATGAATTGGAAACGTGCCGCCACGGCAACAGACATACGCGCCCGTAAGAACGTCCGATGACGACATTCTCTTTTGTCAAGAGGAGAAAGAGACCTCGGCGAGACGGTCTCTGAAAGCGCGACTCAACGATGTCCACCGGCGAAGTCGGACTTCGGATCTGCCCACGTTCGGCCTCAAACGCGACTCTTTTTTTTGTTTCTTCTCGCCTACGAGAAATATAGGTTGAAAAGAAAAAATCGCGGATCGTTCATCTCGATTCCACGAGGAGCATCCTCGGTGACCAATAACCGATCGATCGATGAAGATGTAATCGATGAGAGCCGCGATTTCTTGCCCCCATGTGGGCCGCCATTTGCCTAGTTACCCACATCTCGCGTTGGCCGGCCACGTGAAATTGGAAATTAGAAATCGAACAGATAATGTGGGTGCAGATTCCGGGTTTTCTAACAATGAGAAATCGCGCCGATGACCGGCCAACTGCTGGCGTTGGATATGGAAGGTGTCATAAATCTCGAAGACGGCACGCGAGCCCATCGACGACGACGATGGGACGATGACTACGGCTAATCCTACTTCCGAGCGTCCCGGTTTCAGCGGGGGCTTTGAGATTCATCGATGCAGCAACGATGCAAGTGGGTCAAATGCGACGCGAAGTCCGTGACTTCCATTACCGGCGCACGCACACGCCGCGAGGAGCAGGTGGCGTTTCGAATTTCCACGAAATACATAAGAAAGCTATTATTATAGATGATGAGTCTCTCTCTCAACAAGCGGATAAGCCGCTTGTTCGTGGTAGATAAAATTACTATGTTGGTAACGTACTCCTCCGCAAAAAAATTGGCCGTATTTAAAAGGTCTTTCTCACTCTCTCGCATGTAGAATGTTCTTAAGACTTTATTCAAATGATCGGTTCGTATATTAAATATCGTAAAAAGAATTTAATTTTTCAATAAACAGTTGAATCAAAATTCAATTAAATAAAAAATTATATCGCTATATAAAAATATCATTATAAATGTTATATGATATAAAGCGACGCCAATGATCTCTAAATAAAGCTCTCTGTAAAACGCTTATATCGAATAACTTCTGTTACGGAGAAGGAGAGACGCATCAGAGATCGGACTCGTCTCTGGGACCACGAGGTTCAGAAGCCATTAGGGACTTGCAGA
>NW_021848556.1:3573547-3593591 GCF_003651465.1 Formica exsecta
TTCAGCAGCCATTAGGGCCTTGCCGATGCCATTAGCGCCGTTCTGAGTGATAGACGCCAACATTAGCCGTCCAGCGACTCGTAACTTTCGCGGCTATCCGCGCTATTATCCGGCGAGGGGGACGGCTTCACGGATCGGGTCCGATCTCGCCGTGCCGTCCGTCTCAAGTTCTCCGCCGAAGGTCCGCCTTTCAGGTTTTGCCTTTAACGGGCACCCCCGCGGTCTCTTCTGCATCGCCGCCGCTGACTTGAACGACGACGACGACGACGACGACGACCAAAGGAGGAAGCGCGAGGGGAATCGTGGCCAAACGACGGAGGATTCCACGGCTGCCAAAGGCAGGCGACGAACACGAGACTCGCGGAGGAATCCACGACTATCGGAAGCGATCGCCGAATGCACTGGCAATAATTTACCCCCTTCCTCCTCCCGGTCTTTCTCCTCCTCCACTACCCTTGTCGCGGCCGGCCGGGTCGAGACTTCTCTTCTCGCGTCTTCTCTCGAAGCTCTCGCGACTGCTGTGGGAAGAGCGTTTCACAGGTCGCGGAATTTTCTCCTACGATAAACGTAGGAGAGAAGCGAGGTGAGGGCACCGAGAGATATATAGCGTGTATAGTCGTCGTAAACATCGCGCCTATACTAATTTAATTCTCTTGAACAATAGCGGATTTTAGACAAGTTTCCTTGACTTTTCAGATTATGTTTTAATTTCTATTAATTTGTAATATATATGAAAAATGCGAGAAACACTAGTTTCCTCAATATTAAATGTATCAAATAAATATTTGATATTTTTCAATAAAACAATTAAATAAATTAAGCAGAGTTCTTTTTTTATCTCTAAAAATATCTCCGTAATTTATATTAATATAAAGATATACTAGAAATTAATCTAATCGGTCTGTTTAACTGATTACGGGAAATCTGATTTTGATTAACAATCTTAAATATCACTCTGTAGATACAATATAATTCTATATTCCATTCTCTAGGATAATAGCCGCTTATTGTATCTATTAATGTTTAATCTGAATAACTACTTTTATCTCGCGCGGTAAAAGCACAATCGCTCGTGTCAAAGTCTGCGACAAACAAGTCGCGATTACCGACAGCCGCATTAATCAGCGTATATCGCGCCCGATCAAAAATAATTTAAGATCTATTGTGTCGTTTCACATTGCGCGCTATCTGATAAAAGTTTGCCTGCATCAAGCAGATCTTAATGCTAACGCGCGCGCGTGCGCGCTAGAGCCAGAGGAGAATAGCAGTAAAGGTATTGTTAGTAGTACGCGTCCCGTTACTTTGTTGCAGTTGACAGCGAGATAGCCGAAGTAACAAGGATGCCCTACGGCGATGACTATCGATTTCACGAAAAAACCATACGCACTTTTATTCTTCGATTAAATAGATGTTTCATTCACCATTGATGGTATTAAACAGTTACGGCATTCGTGCTGCTTTTAGAACATTTCTGCCATCGAACTCTTCAAAATATGAATAATTTACGGTTTCAACTGAGTTATTAATAAATATTAGATTTTCTTTTTCTCAATATAATACATATATACTCGTAGTATTCGATGTTCTTATAAGAATTGTACTAGTTGTAATTCCGAAACGCGGATGTAAACATCATCAATTTAAAGAAAGAAATAAATGTTAAGTAAAGAAAAAAAGTAATATTATAATTAAAAAAATTAATTGCTCGACATTTGGTAAAATAATTTCGTATGATGCGAAAAAATCGCGAAATAATCAAAATAAATATAAAATTAAAATTCTTCAATCAAACAAATTTATTATGATGAAAAAGCACTGGTAAAGTAAAATTCAGATGTCAGTGGATGACGCGTAAAACACGTGGCACCGCGAAACGATTATATGCAATTATAAATATTGCACCGACCTGGTCGCAGGTATATCGCGAACGGTTACAGGTATATCTATCTAATACTAGCGCCGTAATATCGCATCAGCCCCGGTGTAGAGGAGGACGGTCGAGATTAGTTCCGATTGCCGCGCCGGGGAGAGTTATAGGAAGGACCGCGCGACTGTGTGTGTGCATGTCCGCCGCGCTCACGGCCAGGCATCGATCCCGGGCTACCGGCTGCTGCTACTGCTCTCCTGCCCGTTAATGAGTCATGTTTAATTGGCGTGGGAAGCCAGCGGCTTACGTCCACGTAACGGAATTGAACCGTACTCGATGTAACCGCGCGCACCCAGGATGCACCCAGCGCTCTTGCCCCCTTGCCCCTTGCCCCCTGTCCCCTTCGCGAAAGATTTTTTCTGAAAATATTCGAGCGAAAATCAGGCCAATTCCGCATCCTCAGAGGAATAAAAATAACGTGGAATGTGATCTTTTTCTTGCACAAAATGTATTAAGCAGTATGAAGGGATGTCGTGAGCAGAATCTCGTGACTAATCACCACTGGATAAAAACGCGCCGTCAAATTATGATTTCACATCACTCGCGCGTGTGATTTGACGCGTGCCAGGCAGCCGCGAGGCGCATCGACAACGGAAATATCCGTCGTAACAGATGGTATGCGAGATTGGCCTCGGACATTTGCGTGATCCGAAAAAGGAGAAAGGGAGACGAAGTTCTCTCTCCTTCCATCTCATTTCCTTCCCTATACTCACTACTATTTTATCCGCCAATATAATTCTTTTGTATAAATAATATAAAGATCTCAATCTACCTCTTATCGAATATTAATATTTTCTAATTTTCACGAATTTTAATTATTTAATTGAATCATTATAAATATATAAAATTTTACTGCAACCATTTACAAAACCTTGAAGCATTTGCAGCTACTGACTAAAGCCTATCAGGATGTGACGAATGACGTTCATCGACCATGTCCTTCAACGACGTATTGCCGTCTCCTAGTCATCGTAACAAGCTCGTCGCGTGAAACGCGATGGATCTTGAATACGTTCCCCGGAGCACTGGCGATTCTCTATTTTCGTTTCGTGAAAGGATCCACGATATTTCATGTCACGGACACGAGCGAGAGAGCGTTTTATTACCATGGCCGGTGTATTGCCTCATAGAGCGTACACGTACCTACGTTGCCCTAACGACGAACTTACGGTAGTTGAAAATGGAATCGAAATCAAATCGGTGGTCGCTAATATCCGTGTAATTGAAATTATGCATAAGTTCAGTTGGTCAACAGTTATATGCTTCGCGGAGTTGGCGAAGAAATAATCGTCGATCGAAAACTCGCGCTTGTTTTTCGTTCTGATTTTAATATTAATTTAATAATAATTTTAAATAATTTTCGATCAAATGATCAAAAATTGACGATTCGACATCGATTGTATCGTTAAAAGGAACATGGACGAGAGGCGGCGACACCAAACGTTCATGTTCTCTCGCATTGCGACGTAATATGCATCGCGAATGCCAACACGAGTCACACCCATCATAGAGATCCTGGGTGGGTGGCGCCATGTATTCGCACGAATAAGTCGTACGACCGGCATCCACGACGACCCCGCAAAGTCGCTTCACGAAGCGCTCCAAGCGCTCGTTATTATACGTGCACCGTCCATTCGAGGCGAGATTTTATCGGCATGAATAATCGCGAGGAAATTTTAATGTCCGTTAAGAGCAACGACACTTGATAGCACGTGAATGACGTATCTCGCGAATAACCGTACGCGAGCGTTTCTATATTTGCCAGACGACGTGACATATCAAGAAAAACACTCACTCGATTCCGTCCNTTATTTCTTTTATATTATTACATAAAATATTTTTTTAAGTGAGATTCTACTTTAACTGATAATCTTTCTTGACAAAGAAAATGCGGCATTGAATAAAACAACAAATCGTGCATTCTCGATTACGCTGGCAGATTTTTTAAGAGATGACGCGTTTCCGAGACATCGAAATTAGATACATTCAAAATAAAATCGACTTACCTCCCTAGACATCGGTGCCCCCAGGACGCAGGGGCTGTCCGGGCGGCGGGGCGCACTGGCCCACCGCTTGCTCGAGAGCTCGCTCTCCTCCTGAAACAATAAACGCGACCTGTAATTAGACAAGACGAAGGTAAAGGTGATAGGCGGCGGGATCTGATGAGCGCTATTATAGCAATCGTAATGGCTGCCTTGGAAACAAAATTGCTCTTCGCAGAAAATTAGCGAGAGGGAGACCGAAGGGGGGTGAGAATGAAATAGTCGCGGCATAGGTCGTGGGTAATCCCAAACATCGCGAAAAAGTAAAACTGCAATTTCTCTAATAACTACCGAAAATAATGTTTTATTATCAATAAATGAGATACAGATAAAATGGAATGAGAATTGTCTCTAAGATTAACGAAAAAAGTCTTGAAACTTTTAATTTAATTCATTATTGCAAGGATTAAAAGCCGAGAATTCCAATAAAAAAATTTAAGAATTAAGAAGAACAGGTGTAAATTAATTTTCTTCAAACAGCCTAAATGTATTCACAGTGAGTAATAATTATCGTGTCACGTAATTATCCATCGAAAATTATCATACACGCAGCTGTAAGTAAACATTTGCATAATACAAATGTCTACAAGCAAGCGTGGACACTGGTTCCATTTCAGCGCGTATTATATGAATGAAGCAACCGCAAATTAACATGCGCTTTCGCTCGTCAATCGACGAGCTACAAATCGACTTCCATTACGATTACATTCACCGTCGAATACCGCGACGATCGAGACTCGTTAATACTTTTGTGTCAGTGTCTGCTCTGTCTTTAATTTCGATCTTCTTGAATGGAAACTATGTACCAGATGGTACCTTACAATGCCGTGAATTTATTAATGAATTATAGGATGTAAATCAGTTGTCAAATTAATAATCGTTTCTCAAGGTAAGTAAACCGTAAAATATTTCTGTAGAACTCCCAAAAAAATAAAGAGAAATAATAAAAAAGAATATGTAAATATATAACAGAGAATTAGATTTTTAGAAAAAAAAATCACAGTTCCTATGATAAAATATGTAATTATATAAATCTCGAAAGAGTGAAAGGCGGCAAACGTAGAAGAATCCAGATGAAGAATACTGTTTGAGATCGTATCTGTAATACTATCTCTTTTTTTTTGTATATAGGGACGTAAATCAGTGCGGCAATATACAATTTAGAATAGTACTCTGCGACACGATTAAAGTGTACCTTGCGGCAAGAAATGGCAGAATCGCGCTAATGGTTCAATTATGTGAGTCATTCGCAATAAAACAGTACGAGGAAAGAGATTCTGAGAAAGAATCCTCCTCCTCTCCTCCACATAGAAAAGCGCAGCAGAATAATTAAAATTAGACCCACACGATATAAATGCGAATTGTCACTGTACTAATTTAATGTTTATCTCAGTTTACAATATTATAAAGTTTTGATAAGGATTCAAACACTTATCCACTTTCGATATACTACATTAAATCATCATTTTCATTAATGATTTAATAAATACATAAGAATCTTAGTGTAAACATGTTATAAAAAAATAAATAACAGAGAGAAGCTATCGAACAAATGCAAATTGATCGAAATAAAACAAGGAAAATGTAACTCAAATCACGAAATGTTAATTTATCGCGTGATACGTACAAGTTGCGATGTACACAGATACCTGACGTAATCTCGGTTGACACAATCGGACGGCGTTTCGCCGTATTTACGTGAAGGCGACAGGAGTCTTCTGGCGGTGTGAGCACGCGAACGCCCGGTTATTAAAACGTTAAAACAATTACCGCTCTCGGCTCGTGTATGTGACGAGCCGCGGGGAAAGAGGCTGAGAGGGATAGCGAGAGAGCAAGAGAGGCAGCGGCGAGGAGTAATTGCGCCATCGTTTCTTGCCATCTCGACGTATGTACGACAAACTGCGACGACGCCCGCGACGAGCGAGGGCGACGACGATGCATTATGTGCCTCTGTCGCACCGTTCGCTCTCGCGAAAGGCGAGACCACCCGCGTTACAAATGCGACAATGAAACAATCACGAAATACAGATTCGAGAGCGTGCTGATCGATGGTGGGAACACCGCGATCGCGTTTTATGTCTTCGACTTGCGCAAAAGGAACGCTGGCACGTTAATTGGTTGTTCATTAATAACGCACACTGGAATCCAATGGAGTCAAATTCGTTCTGAATTTACAAAAATTGACATATCACGTACTTTTCCACGACAAAAATTTCTTTTATATTTAGTTCTCGTACGATTTAAAAAATTCCAAAGATTTTTCAAAAATAGATTCCTATATCTTTCCTGCTTTATTTTAAATTTTTATTTTTTTAAAAGCTTTATTTTAAAAGCACCATTATATTTATTATTGTGGTTACTTCTTCAGCTATTATTCGTTATTATTAATATCTATAATACATTATTAACACATATATAATTATCCTTTTGTTATAACGTCATCTATAAAAAATATTAATTTATACTAATAAATATTGCAATGCTTATATTCACAATTTTAAGTAAATATCTACAATACAACAAAATAATAAAATTAATTTAGTGAAAAATCTGTGTGTATGTGTACATAAGCAATACCAATTTCCTCAATTATGCAATAATACTTTTAAGCAATTCTATTATCTTGACGAGAATCATATACGAAATAGCTGAATATCATTTTCCTCAATGATAGCCTCGCCTGTATGCGCGGTAATGCAATATACACTAATATATAACTTATATCATATTTTCTTATACAATACAACACAGACGTCCCTTATTGAATCAATTACTTTCTCTATTAATAATCTCGCACGCGATCACATTGGATTTACGAGACGCCACTCTCGGATAGGACGAATTAACTCGTTCCTTCTCGTAAAGTCAAAGTTGCGTGATTCTCAGAGGCATGGCTAAAGGGATGAAAATGGATTGCGTACGTACGTTATACTTCTATGGTTACCGCATGATTCCTCGCAGAACGGGCGACGCATTATTATCGTCTCGTTACCATTACATATTACATTATTGCAGCGAATGCGAGTTACGTTTAGATACACGCATTACGTTTACTTTCGCTGGATTTCTCCTATTTTCCGTAATGCCGCGAGTGATTGCCGCGTCGCGGAAATTGAATCGGCGGCGCCTTTGGACACGCCGAATGTGCTGAAAATGTGCATCGCTCCTCCGATCCAGCGAGAACGAAAGTTCGCGGGAACGACGACGATTTTGCACTTCCGCGATGGAAACGGGAACGCGAGGCGATTCATATTTCTCGAGCACGAGTCTCGCGTATACACAGTTTAATGTACAATATCCGACACGCCACGTTATGCGCGGCACGTCGTTCATATTACAATATTGTTATTTGGATCTGCGTGGGCACTGCAGATGTAAATCCGTTAATAGAAACGTGAAGCATCGCGCGAGGCCAGTTCCGCAGTACTGCACCGAAAATGGATGCGAGCTAAATACGTTCTCAGGCATCTCTTTGATGTACGTTATTTAAAACAGATTACGATGGAAACGTTACGTCCCTAAGCCACGTATATATAAATGATATATAAACTTAATCTTGTGAAAATCTTATATTAGATAAGACACATTATTCTCTAAATCCTACTCGTATCTTATAAACTTAAAAATATGAAAGAAAAATATTATCCTAAATAAGATTTGTATTATTCATTTCATTTAAGTTCATTAGAAATTAATGTAAAAATTTTTTTAATATGCATATTTTTTTATATTTTATAAATTATTGGAATGTTGAAGTATGTACATAAAAATGTAATGTGCCACTAAAATCTGTTACTTTATATATCAATTAATCGAATAAAAAAACTTTCCTTGCGCACACTAAACTGACCGTTGCGTAGGATTCGATTTATCGCGTTTCAGGATTCAATTTATACGATCATCTCTTGGGATAAACGACGGGTTTATTTATATTAAAGGTATGGGCCCTTTTCTCGACGTATTTATGATTTCGTGGCATGACTCCACGTCGCCCACGCCTAAAAGCAGTATTGAAATATTCACCGCGACGAAGCTCGCCCAACGCGATTCATGATATTTTACTTTCGCATGGGAAATAAAATTCTGACGATAGAAAATTCCTAATTAACTTATGGCACACACATAACGATCCGAGATAAATCGCGGTAGCTAATGTCTATTTTTTAATGCTTATGTTTTAATTGTTAATTAAATAAATAAGAGAAATGCCAGACGCAAAGCAGTTAAAACATTTTAACAAAACGGAGCAAGCAAGAGTTTGCGCAAACGCGTTGACGTTAAATTCACAATTACGTGCAAATTATTATAAGTCAGCATTTAGAAGTCACAGGTTAAAGAGAGAAGAATGTTTCGTTTGATTTACGCTATGCGGAAAGTTGGATTTTTCTTTTAATTGGATATCAATCGACGTGCGATCGCGAGAACGGCCGCTCCACATGCGTATACACTCACGCACCATCGCGCACGCACTCCGTCTTCGCGCGTTCCCACGCCATCTTTGGCTCGTTAATAGATTAAAGCTTCGAAAGCTCGAGCACATTCTGATATAAGTGTTTCTTTCTCAGCACGTCTTGTCGTCGCGTAATCCCTTTCGCGCGCGGCGTGTGTGAGTTACGCCAATCGGGTGTATCGTAAATTATAACTTTCGGTCATAAAAGCGGGACTATGAAAGTGATTTGCAACGCGGTAAGAAGAAAGATATCTCTTCCCTTCTGCCCGATCATGGTTTTCGCGCGGATCGCGGACGGGAGGAAAGGGGATACTGAAATAACGTATGAAGTTGTTGGGACGAGAGCAAAACGCACGCGCGAGTTCATTTGCGTCCGTTCTCTGGAAACGATTCTCGGTAGCTCGGCTAAAGAGGCTTGCTTATGTAACGCTATATATTGGCGGAATATTTATAAATTTATATCACAGTAATATCGTATGCAGCTGCGCTTATAATGTGCGTCTATACTTAGCGCGGTCATAGAAAGGCGAGTCTGTAATTGTATCATTAAATAAAATTTTGCTCTGCGAAAAGTTAATTATATACGATTTATCGCGTTTCAGGATTCAATTTATACGATCATCTCTTGGGATAAACGACGGGTTTATTTATATTAAAGGTATGGGCCCTTTTCTCGACGTATTTATGATTTCGTGGCATGACTCCACGTCGCCCACGCCTAAAAGCAGTATTGAAATATTCACCGCGACGAAGCTCGCCCAACGCGATTCATGATATTTTACTTTCGCATGGGAAATAAAATTCTGACGATAGAAAATTCCTAATTAACTTATGGCACACACATAACGATCCGAGATAAATCGCGGTAGCTAATGTCTATTTTTTAATGCTTATGTTTTAATTGTTAATTAAATAAATAAGAGAAATGCCAGACGCAAAGCAGTTAAAACATTTTAACAAAACGGAGCAAGCAAGAGTTTGCGCAAACGCGTTGACGTTAAATTCACAATTACGTGCAAATTATTATAAGTCAGCATTTAGAAGTCACAGGTTAAAGAGAGAAGAATGTTTCGTTTGATTTACGCTATGCGGAAAGTTGGATTTTTCTTTTAATTGGATATCAATCGACGTGCGATCGCGAGAACGGCCGCTCCACATGCGTATACACTCACGCACCATCGCGCACGCACTCCGTCTTCGCGCGTTCCCACGCCATCTTTGGCTCGTTAATAGATTAAAGCTTCGAAAGCTCGAGCACATTCTGATATAAGTGTTTCTTTCTCAGCACGTCTTGTCGTCGCGTAATCCCTTTCGCGCGCGGCGTGTGTGAGTTACGCCAATCGGGTGTATCGTAAATTATAACTTTCGGTCATAAAAGCGGGACTATGAAAGTGATTTGCAACGCGGTAAGAAGAAAGATATCTCTTCCCTTCTGCCCGATCATGGTTTTCGCGCGGATCGCGGACGGGAGGAAAGGGGATACTGAAATAACGTATGAAGTTGTTGGGACGAGAGCAAAACGCACGCGCGAGTTCATTTGCGTCCGTTCTCTGGAAACGATTCTCGGTAGCTCGGCTAAAGAGGCTTGCTTATGTAACGCTATATATTGGCGGAATATTTATAAATTTATATCACAGTAATATCGTATGCAGCTGCGCTTATAATGTGCGTCTATACTTAGCGCGGTCATAGAAAGGCGAGTCTGTAATTGTATCATTAAATAAAATTTTGCTCTGCGAAAAGTTAATTATATACTTCGCCAATTAATTTAATAAATATATTTTATATATAATGAGATTATGTAATGCACATTTGATAACTTTTCATTACTAACACGACTCTAATACGATAATATATGATTAATTTATTCGTAAGCTTCATCTCAGAAACGATTTATCGAATCATAAGTTCTATACATGTGATATTTATAATTTTTACGTCGCATTTTGACAGAACATTTATAATATTAATTGTATAACCGCATTTATCGCGCGCTACTGCTGTTATATTGCAACGCGGTTAGAAAGTCGGTCGTGAGTCCGATTGTGCATTAAATTGCTTCTATTCGCCTCGCCGAGTGTAAACACGTAATTACATTAAAATCACATTAAAATATGTCTGGGGCGTTGCAAAATTAACAGTTATGACTCATAAGCGTCGTCTTAAGGCGGATGCCGCTTCTTCGAGTCCGAATACATAAAGTCGGATACGGGACGCTAATGGTCTCCGTTTAATTGCTCCTTGTATACTAAGACCTCCAGTATTTTACGCGGTTATGTCTCCCATATTTTTCATAAAAATCCTTATTCCATTATGTATAAATAATTATACAATAAGTGTACGGTACTGATTATTTGGCGTTTCTCAAAGAGATAATATCTTTTGTAGTAAATAAATGTGGAAAAGTGATAAATTATTTTATACTTTCATATTTTTTTATATGTAATGTAGTAAAAAATTTAATTATATTTAATCATAAAAGCTTAATTCCAAACTAATTTTTTGATATTTTATTATCTACAATTTTAAAAAAAATTAAATTTTTATAATCGAGACTACTTAATATTCAAAAAAATTAAAATCTAAACAAAATAATACTTAAAATTTGTCGTACAAATTATATTGCCTTGCATAAAAAGGGTATAAAATCACAGCCAAAAAAAAAAAAAAAAGGGAACGAAAAAGAACAAGAATTAAACCCTACCCTGTAAATTATGCGAAACGGAAAATGTATGCGCGAGCCACCTAAACGCCGGGCGCGAGTCGCACCTGCTTCCAAAGGGCGATACGTGTCGGCGGCCGCGATTTATAAGTATCGATACAAGAAGTTTCCCAGCGGGGCGGTTCGGGTAACGACGAAAGATTTATATCGTCGGTTACCGCCGGGCAATATCAAAACAGAAATGTGGAATGTGAGCGAAGGGGGCTACCGTGCGCCGAGTCATTCAATAACGAGAAACAATAGAGCCTTGGTGATTTATGAGAGCATTACTGGCGACCCACGTACACGCTTTGGATCTACATATTATACCAATATCCTCCATGTTACTAGACAAACGCTACCGTTATCTACATGCAGCCTCCTGCACGTTCTCCCGGTGCAAGTTTGTTTTCCACGTCGCTAAATCGCGTGACTAACCACCGGAGTCATGTTTCCTAATTTTCATCTTGAGAACATTTTACATATCGACAAAGCTAAAACGGCCCAAAGTTAACGTGAATTTGTACCATCGCGAAAAACATAATAAAAATATATGACGTTGTAAACATTGACCGTGTGCTTTATTAAATATATTTTTTCAGTAAATTTAAAATAGACCCTCCTCCTTTTAATAAAAACTTGACAAGTAATCATCAGAGGAAATATAGTCTTTAATGACAAAAATAATAACGCGCGTTAAATAATATTCTGTTAATTTATCACCACATGGATCTTCCATCGACTGGAGATTATAAAAATTAAAGAGTCCAATCGTCGAAAAATTACGGGTTTGCCGTTCTCAAATGCCGCTCAAAAATATTATGATATCGCGATGGCGCATTATATCAAAGGGATGGTCGCTGCGCGGCGATTCGCGAATGAAGAAAAAGGAAAAAAAATTAAACGAGAGGGACGGAAGTGGAGCCAAGGCCTACCATATAAATCACGAGAATGTGGTTAACGCAATAAGGCGTACATAATGATGACATATATCATCGGACTAATAGTAGGCTCGCGATACGATCACGCTGGGCGAGGCGACGGGGGCCGAGGAATCGCCGGAGCTGCCCCTGACTGCGCGGACGCGGCCGATCGTTTCGCATCCTTATAATCGGTCGGATAATTATATTCGTTAAAATAACTGCGACCCGTGTATTCGCACCGCGCTCGCTCCTTACACTCCTTATTCTCATCGCGCGAATTTTTCCGTCAGAGATTCGCGATAAGCAGCGACGTCACGAATATAAGATTTCGGAGAGAACCTCCGCGATATCAAAGATATATGTATAAATGATTCTTAAGATAAAAGAGATACGAGTTATTATGCACAAATGTTCGCGCTGTGAAGTATTGTATTTACAGTACATCTTTCATGATGTTTATGTTCCTTGTAGTACGTTGCTTTCTCTGATAATTTCGACTGTGATTCACGTCTTCCTCGCAGCCAAAGGTTGACGATTAACTGAATAAAACTTCGAACCTTGTAACGCAATATACAATCCCCACTCCAGTATTCAATAACATCGCTCGCACAAAGTGTGATGTCAACATACACTGTTTACATTGGAGTTTGTTGATGTATGTATTCACGAAATTTCTTTCATCTCGAGAATAAATTCTCGCTTTATTTAATCGCCTTTTCAATAAACGAAGTCTTTCAGCCACTTATAATATACCGTCTAAAATTTTTATATTTTGCCAGTCGAAATTATCGTTGACTTATAAGATGCGATCAATAATGCGATTAAATTCTGAAATATATTCTATCACACATTTTAATTTAACGAAATAAAGAATATTAATTTAAAGAATAATCGATACAATTTTAAACATGATTTAAACAAATTTCGATCAAATTACAAATAATAGGAGTTACTGTTGAACAGCTGTGGTCTTATTTCGAACAGGTTTCTTTTCTCGTATGTTATTTATATTCCGGACAAGAATCAAACGACGAGCATTCATCGATGGGCTCGTTAATTTTCACGATGAGAGAGTCGAAAGAGAATGGCGACATTTTCATTTGGCACAAACAAACACTCCGTATGATTCGCGGCATTCGGTACTCGGCTCACGGATGCGCTCGAAAATTGAGAGATAGCCCGTTCTTATTGTACGCCAATAAACGCCGCTGACCATCGGGAATAACTGCGGCACTAATTGGAGTCTTGCCGAACGATTATGCTTCTTTCTCGTTAGGTATACCGAATACGAATCGAACGTGCTTCCGTTTAATGATGGAAAAAACGCGACGATCGGGATAGACAACGAGAGAACAAGTCCGCTCTTTCGCGAACGCGATAACGCGGAAACGAGGATCGCTGCATTATAAAAGACGGGCGCATAAATCTGTCGAATATCTCCCTGTTCTTGTACCAATGCCATGGTGAAAGTTTCATCGTGGATCGTCTAACTACAAAGACTCATCAGCGAGAAAAAGAGATACGCGCGAAACTAGACTCGCGTCGAAAATGACTGTACGTGCGAGCTGAAAATGTGCACGCTGTTACGTATGCAAAATTAGGCACACGAGAGAAGGCGATTGCGCAAATTGGAGAGTAACGGCACGTGTTCGCGGAATTGTAGAACAACTTGCGTATACCAAGATTTTCTCCGGAATGAAAATATATCTTTTAAACGATGCATTTTTCTATTTTTTTAATTAAAATCGGCGTACTTGCCTTAGCCAGAAATATGATTGATCTATCAAAACATGATATAACTCTAAAAATCGATATTCTTCTACAGTAATATAAAATAATATTTAATATATTATATTAAGATATATATTTTATATAATATATATATAAAATATTCCATAAAAATTCCATAAAAAATATCTTATGGCCAGATTTCTGGCAAATTTAAAATCAATCTTTTGTTAATCGAAAGAGATCAATATATTTAAATTTAGTTTCTTGAATATTTAAAATATTTTCAATAATGTTACATTATAATAATATTACAATGTAGCATAATTATATGTATAAATATTATAAATAAAAAGATTGGGTCCATCATCATCATATCAATGTTACATCATCGTGCAATATCTTGATGTCGAACACACATGTATCATGTAAGTAGAACTTGGCGTATAGTGTCAGACTCGATGTATGCACGAGCACATGTTAGTACCGATGGACAAGAGTTGCCCCCCGGTCGCGCTGACGGAACGTGCTCAAAATAATATCCAACCGAATCGCGATTCTGATCGATCAATCGCGTGTGATATAAAGGAGGATAGCAGCTCAATCTCGCCGCATTTCCTTTGCAGTGATGTACTTTGCTGAAGTCAAAGTTGCTTTCTCCTTTCTCTGGAAACGATCGATATACCCCGGCGATCAAATTAACGAGTCGTGATAAGGTGTGAAGGAACTCGATTATCCGATAAGCCCAACACCCGAGAAAAAAGCTCTTACAAAACGAGATAAGACTGTATCAGCAAAATTTATATTGCGTTAATATAACAATCCAGATTTAAATATCCAAGAATATATTAAATGTCAAACATTTAAGAAAATAATAAAATGATCGAATTTTGTTTTTTATAATTTTCTAAAGATTTTTGTTGTGTAAATATTGCGTATGTAGTGCAATTATCTAAATTAAGATGTCAAAAGTAGCGCGTTTGAAATCTTGATATTAATCATGCGAATCGATCGTAAAATCGCCCGCCGGCATTTTCCTCAGTTGGCGGATAATTTTCTCCAATTTACAGGGGTGGGAATCACATTGCGAGTGCCGAAGACGATAGAGAAAACGCAACGTACACGCGGGGATAAAATCTTTTAGGATCGCGATGTTTTCTCTCGTCGAGAAGCCGAATAATTACGAGGGAGGCAATCGAGGCAACGAGATCGCTCGGACGTGATTTCACGAATGGCATCATAATACCCGGGATGAGCGTGTATGCTCGCTCGCGAGGAATATAGTACGACCATATGCAAAATTGTGACACTACAAGGATAATTCGACGAGAATTCCGTCGACATTTAAGCGTTATGATATACCAGATCAACGGGCGGCCCCCCTCCCCCTTTTTATTAGTAGATCCGCGAGTGCGAAATACGCGCACACTATTCGCTAGCCGGATAGTAAAGACCGAAATACACGTTACGTTTATTTTAACGGCTTTCGAGTCGCGCGGATGATTGCGCCGAGAGAATAAAGCGCATTCGCGCGCTCCGCCCTGCGTAGAATTTAAATAGCCGGCCGTTGGAAGCGTTAATGGGCGCGCACTCTCGCGATTATGGCAAACAGCCGAACGGTATATCGCTAGGATCGCGAGCGAGCGCGATAATTACGGACGTTTGCGATGCATCGTGTAATAAATGTTAACCTCCAGGTCTAGAATGAACCCGACGTGTATAACGACGCCAGATTTATGACAAACTTATACGTACTATACTATTCGTAACGGAGAGGATATTAATTTTATTTGTAAATTTAATTTAATTTGTAATTTAATTTTATTTGTAATTTACATGTTCAATGCTTTAGAAAAAATATCGTAAATATAATAGAGATTATATATTATAATTTTAATTACTTCGATATTAGTATATTAATTTTGGAATGTTAAGATATTAATACAAAAGTTAACTTTAGCTAAAATTATTGTCAAGAAATGAAGTTAAAATTTTAACTGATTTTTGATATCTCGAAATTATGTTAGATAAAGAGTTATGATTTAGAGTTTTGAAGTTCGTAATTTGTTGGCTGGAAAATTCGCAAGTCTATCGCCCATTTAGATTTTACGACCTTTTATGATCTTGAATCTAATTTTTGCTCAGCGTAATTGCGGGCTCTGAACGGATACCTAAGTCTTTTAGGGCCAAGCAGTACACGCGGTAAAGTTTTCGCCGTTATATGGCCACATAAAGCGATCCACAACACCCACTACTTCGGTATAACAATGTTTCTCTGATAAAGGCATTACGGTATACTGTCTGCGAAGTGCAAGACGTTTACTTCGACTTCATTGAATCCACAAACAACAATGACTTTCTCCGCGCGTCGAAAGGAGGAAGTTAAACGAACCTACAACTATTCATCGCTAGCGATGCCCCGCGCTTTTCTCTTTGAAAAATAAATTATTTATTTCACACGGAAATGTGGCCCAGTGGCACTTCAAACTATCGGTGAAAGTGCCAAACTCGTCCGAACGTTTCTGCAAGAAAGGTAGCTCTCAATTAATAGGTTTGTCTTCGAAAAAGAAAGCTTTTAAAAGCTTTTAGGCTAGTAAAAAGTAGATTGTTATATTTACATTAAAAATAAAAAGATTACAAATGTGAGAGAAAAATTTAATCAATAATTATGGATGCAGTTAATTGCTAGAAAGTAAACACGCATTATAATAAAATTATTTAAAAAATTATCTATTGACTGAATAAAATAGTATCGAAGATGTTTTATAATATCTCTGCAAATTGCATCGAATGCGTCGGAATCTCATCTCATCTCGGAAAAGACAGCAGACAGCCAAGTGGAAGTCTCTGAATGATTTATTAACGCCAGGAAGCGGAAGCCGTCCTATCTATTAGATCTATTAGCACCTTGGACAATAACAGTGCCGATCTAAGTACTTAAATAACGTGCGTGCGATTTACTCGCCGCCCACGTGCACTTCTTATGGTGATCGCCATGTGCTGCCTTTCTCTCTCTCTCTCTTCCTCCTTCTATCGTATTCAAGCGATATCGATTGCGAAGACGACAAGATTATATATCAAAGAAAACTCTATTACCCGAATGAACAGTCTCGTAAAGGGAGAAAAAAATGCATTGGAAATTTTATCGACGTTTCTCTCGACTATTATACGACCCTTGTTACTTCAATATTTTCATTCTGTTACTATAAAATGTAAAATCTTTGTAGAAAATTTCAGCAGAAACTTCTTTTCAGCCATGCATCCCTAATTCATCTTGATTTACCTTGATTTTTCGCCATAATATAACTTTTATGATTGGATTGCAGACTGTTTACAGTATAAGAGCAAAATTATGAAAGAGAATCTTTTTTTTTAAATTCCCTCGGTCCCAATAAAATTCTATAGAAATTCCCTGATTTTTCCAGATAAAAAAAAAAAAGAGGGAGAGGGAGAGAAATTCCAGAGAATTCCAGGTTTTCCATGTTTTCTCTTTTCCTCCTTCTATCGTATTCAAGCGATATCGATTGCGAAGACGACAAGATTATATATCAAAGAAAACTCTATTACCCGAATGAACAGTCTCGTAAAGGGAGAAAAAAATGCATTGGAAATTTTATCGACGTTTCTCTCGACTATTATACGACCCTTGTTACTTCAATATTTTCATTCTGTTACTATAAAATGTAAAATCTTTGTAGAAAATTTCAGCAGAAACTTCTTTTCAGCCATGCATCCCTAATTCATCTTGATTTACCTTGATTTTTCGCCATAATATAACTTTTATGATTGGATTGCAGACTGTTTACAGTATAAGAGCAAAATTATGAAAGAGAATCTTTTTTTTTTAAATCCCTCGGTCCCAATAAAATTCTATAGAAATTCCCTGATTTTTCCAGATAAAAAAAAAAAAGAGGGAGAGGGAGAGAAATTCCAGAGAATTCCAGGTTTTCCATGTTTTTCCAGGGTGTAGACACCCTGAATAAAAAAAAATCTGATATATACTCATATATTTTCTTCTTTACATCCTTAATTGTTCCCAAAGTTGATTCTTCGACGCCGATCGAGATATGCAGGCGCAATTATTCTACGACGACGACTGTGCTCGAGATCGAATGACGATGGACGACGTCGGGGAGGCAAACGCGAGAAATCGTACACGGTCGACGAGATGGAGAGCCGCGCCGCGGCGCGGCCTTTTCAAAGCGACGACGACGACGACCGGCGCCGTCCGGCCACGAGCGCGATTCGCCGCGGCGCGACGGCACGACGAACGTTTTGTCGCCGGTGATTGGCATTTGAAAGGACAAGCGCGTACAATGCAATTACCTTGGCCTTAACCGTCGCCCAACCGACGGGACTCGCGGCAAAATATATTGCGACAACGCCGTGCGTGCACGCTCACGCGTTTTCGCCGCGTGTCGGGCAGCCCGCTTCTTTTTTCTCTCGCCTCTTATCGTCCCCTCCTCCCCCTCCTCTTTATCGATCGATACTTTTAATAACACGCGAGATATTATTTTGTTAAAAAATCGTAGACTAATTTACTTATCTATATTATTTGGGACAAATAATTGAGAGAGATGTAAAATGTAAATCGAGAATATTATTTAATCTTTAAGTCAATATTTTTTCAGCTTCTTGTGTGGAGAAACTTCATTAAGAGTCTTCAAATTTTCAGAAGCATATAATTCATTCTTTAGATACTTTGATCGATAACAGGTTTCGCGAGCATTAATTTCCCTCGGCGGAATGATATACGTCCGTACATTATACGCTACATAAGTCTTGTACGCGATGATGCGAATGCATGCATGCCTCGCGCGCGTCAATATTCATATATTAGAATTTCGTTTCATCGTTCAATAAATCAGACTGATAATATGTATTCTAACGTATGCAGCCTGGCTGCGGCATAATTGCAGGCGTCGTGGCGAGCGTTGTGCGTTACGACTCGTGACTCGTCCGGAAAGGGTTAATTAGCATGGCCCCGTCCTCTCGTGCTTCCGGGGGAAGTTCACGGAGAGACAAAAGGAAAAAAAAAAAGAAAGAGAGAAAGAGCAAAGGTTACTTAAAGAGAGTTTCCGCGTTTCCAGTGTAAAATTATCGAAAACTACTGCTCAAACTAAACTGCCTTCGCAAGGACAAATTGTAATTATCAAGCATCATTTGAAAAAACCGACCCGAGATTTTATTTTCCCAGAAATAAAAAAAAACAGATGGTTTCTCATTTTTTGTTCTCCAATGATTTAAATAATATTTATCTCTCGAATCTTCAGAAAATTCTCAATTTCCGTTCTATTCGTTGAAAACGAATGAGAAAAAGCGAGAATATTATTTTCAAATTTACAACAAATTTATAACGAAAAATGTATGTCTTCGATTTGATTTATAATCCTAATATAATGAATTATTACTAAAGTTGACACAAAATTGGTGCAATTAAGATCTTTTCTATATTTTTCATATGAGAAATATGCTAATTCTTTATTAAACTCGCGAATAAAAAATAATTGGCGATAGTTGTGACGCATAACATGCAATGATAAACATATCACAGTAATAGTTTGCTCATTCATTTCCACAGGAAAATGCAATGAGGGTTCTTAAACTGATGGAAACAAAGTTCTTCGTCGCTTACGGCGGCCGCTCGCCGATTCCGCATTTGCGCTTCCAATACGTTAAACTCGGTTGGTAATCAGTTCTCTCTGTTACGAGCGAGCGCAATCGTCTTTCCCTGATTTTACGAGCGTGCGGTGAGAGAGGAGCGCAATTCCAGGATCGAGCAATAAAACGATATTCTCTATTGTAAACTAGTCTAGCCGCGCTCGTCCACCGGCCGACAGCTCTGAAAGCGCACGAGAGGAGGGAGATCAGAGAGTGAGGCCGAGGGTAGAGAAATAGAACGGCGGCGAACAGTCTAAAGAGGCGGAAAACTGCGCGATTGGACGCGCGGTTCCAGAGATTTACGGGTCGCCGGATAACGAAGGAGACTCATCAGCATCGGCGTTACACCGGCCGGTCGGCCTTTTGTGTCCCAGGCCCGCTTACTCGGTGTGCAAAGTTCCCCGTGATTTCGCGGCGAACGAGAGCAAGAATGAGAGAGAGAGAGAGAGAGAGACAAGAGCCGCGAGCATTCAATCAATTTAATTACTCGCATGCCAAAGGGGGACGCGTTCATCGAGATGCGGCGCGCACAACGGCAAGATATAGGATTATTGCGCGAACGACTTGTCTTCTGCAGCGGCGTTAAATCTTCTCAGAATGGATGACGATCGG
>NW_021848556.1:3593993-3639122 GCF_003651465.1 Formica exsecta
ATCGGAAGATCAGGGATAAAGATCCGCGTATCTGTATCCATGTCCGTTATAAATCTCGCATACGAAATACGTTCGAATGGATGTTATTGGAAAAGTCCTATAATGTACATTCGAGATTAAAAATTATTTGTTCCGCTAATTTTATCAGAAATTTATGCAAAATTTAGTAATCTTAAATAACGGACGAAGACCATCTGTCTTGATAATTTGAAATATCTGGAAGGAATCACAAAGATGCGATTTCGACGAACAAATTTACATCGTGAAAAATGTCGTACGCGTGCGCGCGCCATTAATACGGATCATTAGATCAAACGTGGGGAAAAGTATCAAAGGGAACTCTAATTATTCTTGCCGACGCATGACAGATTGATACAATCGGGGAGACTGATGACGCGCATTCGTCGGGGTCGCGCGATGGCCGAAAGATGACAAACGGGTATGTTAATTGCGAAAGGGCACGCATCGCGCGGCGCATAGGCGTGCAACGCGACGCTGTTTTACGACTGTTTTAAAGCTGACTGAAATACGACGACCGATGAAATCGGTGCGAGCTAAGCGCCGTCTTCCTTATGACTTTATGGCTCTTGCGCAATGATACGTGAGAAAAAATCATATGGACGGTTTTCGCGTCTTGACCGTGCGTTCCCACAGCCTCGATTGGCTTTCATCGATATCAGACTTCATGTATCGTATTTATATAATATTGTTTTTTAATAATTTAATCCGTTTTACGCAAAAGAAATAAAGAAATGACAATTTTTAACAACTTTGCGTTCTTTTGTGTGAGACAAAATAAATGTCAGAATTTTTTTAACTCTTTTTGAAAATATAGTAATTTTCTGTAAAATATAATTTTACTTGTAGTACATTTATTATATTTTTTCTCTGTACCTTTATCTCGACCGTATCTTCGCGATTGCCCAGAAAATTGCAAAAATGACTTGACAATGTTTACGCCTCATGCAAATTTCCGCGTCATGTAAATTTCCACGTCGCGCATCGCGTGATCGCCAATCTTCAATCTTCTACGACGCACGGACCTATAATGTAGACAAGAGGTCCGTAGCTCGTAGTCATTTATCTCGAATTTTCCACGTCATTATCTTCGCGTTCGATTACGCGAACGGCATTTCTCTCATCATAGATAATGCGTCGCCTTAAGATTATCAATGAACCGGCGGATAAAACTCTAGACGGGCGATACTACAATTTCTACAATATCGCAGTATGTTGCGGAATATCTATCCTGCCAGTAAATTTGTATTTTTATCAAACACATAATCACATCGTTCAATATTAATCTCGTAATAACGTTTTCTCTTAAATTTTCACTAAGGAAAAACCAGTTTCGTATTCATTAGAGAATGTACTTTTACTATTGATAGCTGCATTTCCAGACACACACACTTAATAAATAAAAGATTAGAAATTAAGGCTACATGTTCTCTCGACTGCGCTTATGCATGACAGTAAGACGTGATTATGATAAGCAAACTTATTATAGCGGCATTGTTCGGGTCGATCTACCGACGTCGGTTCCTGTAACGCGTCTTAGTCTTCACTGACATGTCTATCGCGTTACGTAAGATTATTAATCTTTTTCGTCGCTATTATATATAATCGCACCGCAAAGCAGGGACATTAATTATCGATCGTCCAGCCACGCCTCGAGAAATAAATAACCAACGCCGCGAAGACGGTATGCGAAGAAACCAGAATCCGCTGGAATCCGCCGGTCGTTCAACGTTCGCTGACGTCTCCGCATATAATTACGTACAATGATAGCCGTGTCATTTCGTGGCGCTTTTAAATACACGTTCCCGTTTAATGCGCGCGCCTGGCACGACTGTGATGCACAATAACGGGCGACAAAGAATGCAGTTGCGACGCAATTTAATCGTATGCCAGGTAGGGTGATGTGGGCGACACAGACGTGCCGGGTATTTTTAGGCACGTTAAGGAATTTCTCACGAGGCTGCATTCGCGGTACGCGAGAAATGCGGGAAATTCGTGGGGAAAATTAAGAAATGCGTAAAACGCAACGAGTGTGTGATCAGATATTCGCGACGAGATTATTTTAAGAGCGTTGCAAAGCGAAATTTACAACATTTTTAATTTAGATAAGTTGACTAGACAAATTCGAACTGATTTTGTATAGAAGTAATTATGATCATTATTTATAATCGTTTAGAATCATCACTTTTATTCTTTTTTATAATATACTAAGATATTATTAATGCCGTTACTTAATCGACATGCATATTATCGCTGAATTCATTCATTTTTATTATGTTCTCTCCTAATACGCTTGATAAAATTTTAAAGAGTTCATCAGATTCGTCTCTACTGAATTCCAATTTATTAATATCAGATTAAAAAAAAAAAAAAAATTGATTAGTTATAATCCATGATTGAATTAATGTTACGCATAAGAGATAAGTGAAAGCAGGCCCATATATGCGAAGAGTAATATCTTTGTGTGCTTTGTGTTAATAAAAACTAATTTATTAGACATTTTAACAAATAGAAATCTCTTTTACAAAACAAAATTCTTGAATAAAAAATCAATCGTAAAGTTATATTCTCTCTCTATTTTTAATGCACCAAAACTTTCAAACGTGATGCTTAATCGAACCATATTTTTTATATCATAAAACGCATATTCTTTTTCTCTCTTTTTAAAAACTTGTGTACACTATTTCATGCGGAATACACAACGATTCACTGTAACGTAAATTCCAGTTGGAAAATATACTCTCGCTGTTTTGCCGGAGGCTTTCAACCGCGAACCGATAGCATCCTGTCATATGAGTGATAAATATTCACGAAGTTGCCACCCGATGCATTGTCGCCATGCACTGGCCGACTGGCGTCTATCGGTGGGGTCCGACTTTGCCGCGTGGCAAGTTTCATAAACAACGACAAGCGCACCGACAGGTTGGTTACTTATGATCTTCGCACAGGTTGGCGCCGACTCGCGGCGAAGAAACGAGCGAGGAGAGTCGAGGAGGCGTGGACGCGACCTTTACAATTTTTCTATATTTTTGTACCGATCGTCTGTAGGATGCTACAGCAATACAGATACGCACATGTACATACACATTCCCTCCGTTATGTTATATTATATAATTTAAGATCTTCGTCAATACAATGTCGATCTTGCGATCTGACCAAGATGTCGCTAAAGATGTTTAACTTATACTTAAGACCATTTGTCACGTCTAAAAAGATTAATATTTCTGGTTTATTAAATTTTTTTAAGCATCAAGAAAAATAATCTACTACTCTCTTGTTCATATTAATATTCTGTGAGATAATGATACATTTTTATATATAAATTATATATTAAAATTTTATTTCAAAGTTTGTTAAAAAGAAATTTGAATCTAATTTCAAGATTTGTTAAAATTAATTTCAATTTTATTTCAAAGTTTGTTAAAAATAAATTCGAATCTAATCTCTCTCTTTTATCGCGCATAAAACTAGCTTTTTCAAAATATTCGTAAAATTTAGTTTATGTTTTGTAACTTAAATAAATCTGGTATATCCTGAGTATAAAAAAAATATTGTATACTTTGCCAGTTATAAAAAAATGTTTAACATATTGTAAAATTATTGCTCATATATTAAATAAAAGAATGTGTTTTCGACTCTCGAATAAAAAGTCCACCATATAATCATACCTTATTTACATGCGACGCGGTAGCAGCGTGATACTTGGGCGATAATGATATGATGCATCGTAGAAATATCATCGATAACACCGTCGAGTTTTATTAAAGCCGCCTCTATTCAATCTTTATTAGTCCATTCTCTCTCTCATGCGCGCACTTTACCGTTCGTATCGTATAAATATATTTTCCACTTGCCTTGTGTGTGTTCTCTCTCTCTCTCTCTCTCTCTCTCTCTCTCTCTCTCTCTCTCGCGTTAAGCTATCGCGCCATTTGCGTAACCAGCTCGTAATGATATTTCTGGCTCGCGTTGCCGTCGTCCCGCCGGAGAGTGTAGACGTCAGGATCCACAGCATCTCTCCGCGGTACAACATCAACGGTATCTTTATGCAACGGCGAAAACGGCATCACTTTATACGAGTCGGCCACACACAACAGTTTGGTTAATATTCGAAACACAATAGCGGTGAAAGCAAAGTAGTCTCTGATGCAACAAAAGAAGCAATGTGCTTTCAATTCTAACGCGGCATAGAAAGCGATCGATAAGTACTACGTAAGCTATTCTCGAAAGTCCGTATTCGACTTATATGAGCTTATATGAGATCATTCCCATAAACATTAATTAATAAAATTAATTTAAAAAGACTAAAAAAAGATCTAATTAAACTTTTTTTTCAGTCAACTTTAATTAATATTGATTTTTTTATTCTATTTTTAAGATATTTCTATAATACAAATACAAATACACACAACAATTATGTGAAGAAATGATAGACAGCTGTGGGGAGATAATTCGAAAGCACGATAAACCTACGAGTTCCCGGCAGGCGTTTATTATTGCACTTTATCGTACAAGCTCGCGCGCATAGAACGCTAATTAAACGCGCGTTAGTTAGTGCCAGTTAATTATACAGATTAATATGCAAATGATACTCCTCTCTCTTTTCCGTGAATCGCTGAACGAAGGTGTATGGCACGCAATATAATTGCCACGACGTTCGGTTTCACCGGTGGGCTTTTGGGTCGAATCTAATCAATTTACGATTTCTCAAATAAGGAATACCGGTAATTAATCTCACAGACTCCCTTAGCGGTAATTAAGAGCGAGAAGGCCAGTTAAAGAGATAACATTCTCGGATACCGCTACGGGTATTAAGTTTAACATACTATAACCGCTCTGCCACTCGTTATCATTCCATAATAATGTAATGGAATGTGTAATAATGATGAAGTTCCTAGATGAAAAGAATTCGGTATAATTCGATAATTCGAGTATATAAAAATACGAATATACACTAGAGCAAAAATATCGCTAAAGTGTGTAAAAATTAAATAGATTAGATCAAGAAACAGACTATCACACCATAAAAAAAGACATTGACAAATGGATTTCGTTGCCGAGTAATTATTATCGATAGATCGCTACGAGTAAGGCAATTCTGCAAAGCGGACATTAAACGCTTGGCGAGAATTACCTGTCTTTTCGCTCGTGCTGTGATAGCATGTACTTATGCAATCATCCAATAGATTAGATCAAGAAACAGACTATCACACCATAAAAAAAGACATTGACAAATGGATTTCGTTGCCGAGTAATTATTATCGATAGATCGCTACGAGTAAGGCAATTCTGCAAAGCGGACATTAAACGCTTGGCGAGAATTACCTGTCTTTTCGCTCGTGCTGTGATAGCATGTGGAATTCCGCGCAGTACATGAACAACTACGACTCGTATGAGTTCGACAAAAACCAAACCCACTGCAACGCACTGCGCGCATTCTGCCCGTTGCACGAAGACACACCCGGATGGCTTCAGTACTCTTTCACTTTTGTGGCAGAGCGAGCATATTATGTCGAGTTAGGCAATCATTGCGAAATACCTTGCGGTGCTGAGATAGTTTTACAGTCGCCGAGAAATGTAAAAGATCTATCATAATTTTATACGTCAAGTTTCTTATATTTACCGGAGAAATCTGGATATAATGAATATTTTTCTAACGTATGATTTTTAATTTATTTTATATGTTGTATTATATTAATTTATGATGAGAAAAACTAAGGAATCGCTATAAAGTTCAATTAGTAAAATATAAAGATCCGTAATAGAGACTCTTAAAATAAATTTTCCTTATATATATATGAAAACCTAGAATTTTGTAGAATAGAATTAGCTGGTTTTTTAAAAAGTAAGAGCTCTAAATATTCTAGATACATATGATACAAATGATACAATCATTTTTAAGTTTGTAAATGTTGCTTTATTCGTCAATTTTTTAATAAATTTTTCAAAACCACTTATAATGCTGTGTGTTTATATTTTAAATTGCAGCAGTCACTACAAGAATTAGGTAGGGCAAAACCGGGTATTTTGACTTCTCCAAAAAATCTTGTTATCCTTGGTAACCAAATTTTTTTTTCGGCAACTAGCCTCATTTTCTCATAGTTTAAGGTCCGCTAAAGACTACTAACGGCCAGCAAAATCTTTTTTACTCTCTAATTTTTTGTAGAAAGATAAATTTAAAAAGTACCCTGTTTTACCCTACTTTCCCCTACTATATAATATTTATAATTATTATGTGTACTATAACAATATTTTATGTACTTGGCGTCGCGATGCTACCGCGTCGTTTGATCCAGGCAAATGTCTACTTACGTAAATTAGATATATCGTATCGTATTAATGTACTTGCTATAATGATTGCTTTGGCCGCCACGTCAACTCGATTAATTATCCCTAATGGAAACCAATTAAAACACCGTCAATACGTAGCTGAATAGAATCACAGCTATTGCGAAAGGCATAAATCGACTTCAAAGATTAGCCGCTGAACGAAGAACATACGCTCTGATTTCGTACAGGCAGATATATCTATAAAAATTAGATTTCACAACGTTGGATTGTTCAAAGATCTATTTCTTCGCAATATTACATACACTTTTATATACAATTATATTTAAATATATGATTCTTTAGATAATAATTAATTTACCATCCATTATTCGTGCAAAAAATATACAAAAAAACTCAATGAATGAAATAAAGATTTTATCATATAATTGAAAATTAAATGACGAAATTTAATATCAATTTAAATCTATCTATTAAAAGTTCAAATTTACCGTATAAATAAATAAGTATATAAAAGTTAGCAAAAAAAAAAGAATCTCATTTATATTCCGAATATTCATCGCGAATAAGATACGCAAATTTCGAGGTACTAAAATAGTTCTAAGTCAACAACGATGTGAATAAAATTTAAGATAGCGCATAATGTACTGAAACGAAAGCATTGCATCTAAATATCGCGTTATGTCGCCGGCAATCCCTTAACCTCAGCCGTTTCGCAGGTGAGGAGGCGAAAGAACGACCTAGACTTAGACGACAGGTAGACACACGTCGGCGTCCGACCTTATAAACTCTCGGGGCCCTGGGAAGATGGGTTTAGCGCCTCCGTATATCTCATGTAACTAACATTAGATGCATAATGCATGGGGATAGGTGGCTATACTAGGTGTCGTGACAACAACGCTCCACAACTCGCAACGTATGTGGAGGCGACTGCGGTCACCGATGGTTATAAGAATCAGCAGAAAGCATCGAGTGAACCATAGAGAACATCAAGCCCAGCTTAATCCCGATGTATGTAAAAATTAGTTAAACTCAATTATATAATAGTCATTACAGAAGGATAAAGATGTATAAACTGCATCTTTAATGACAGATTATTTGACGAATTAATTAGAGATCTTTGTCGTTTCCGCGATTATTGCAATATAAAAAATTCTAATTCAATAAAATAACAATAATAAGAATTTTATATGTCAAAACGATGCTTCGCGATCGATTGTAATCAATAACAACAAGTAGTAACATTTTCAAAAGATAACAACACGGCTTCCGAGATTCACACACCGATGTATACCGGCCTACGTAATCCCATGAGATCTTCGCCGATATCGTATTGTAAACCATTGTAATGGTAATACATACGGCATGCCCGGCGGCTCGATATTACATCGCCCGTTATCGCTGCTATTCCATACCGTGATTTTATCGTCACTTGTAATTCTATTTTAACTTCTCGCATTGCATGGTAAATATATAATTAACAATGAAAATAAATATTGATTAATTGTTTAATTTAAGAAAAGAAATATACTTTCTCTAAGATTGCTGTAAGTATATAATTTAAGAATACAGATATCTCTAATTTAAAGTTAGATAATTCCGATGCGACCGAGCCGAGCCCTTTGCTACTTTGATGCCAAAGAATTTATCGTCATGTCGTGCGAACACCCCGATGAAACAATTAAGTCACATGCGAGCGAGCGAGCGAGCGAGCGAAGAACGCGTAGCGAAAATGATGCGAAGAGCGTGAGTACCCGCGGCGCGGCATAAATCATCCGATTCGTGGCGGTAATGATACTCCGCGACAGCTCGGTAGCGCATTACGTATGCATTTGCAGCGTTACTCGCCGCAATTACAACCGCACACGTTGGTGCACGGTCGGTTGGTGTAAGGTCGATGAGCGTGTGGTATACATATGCGCCGGAACGGTGACTATCGGTGATTCTAAATCGATCTGTCAAAAGGGTGAGCGTCTGGATGCACATTCGTGAGACATTATCAATCCGTAAATTTATGTGTATGTTTTAATGTTATTAAATTCGTAAAACAAAATCAAATATTTAAAAAAATACCGCTATTAAGAAGCCGATTAACCCTCCGTTAGTCGCAATATTTTTCATCCAAAGTATTAGGATGGATTAAAAAGCTAAAGTGTTAGTAATACGGTTTAAAATAAATAGAGTGAGAAAAATAATTTCTATTTTTAAACAATTTTTATTTTAATCTGTCTTCACATGTTCATATATCAGTCTCTTAATGTTATACATCAGTTGTAACGTGTATCTATTAAATATTCCGACTAACGGAGGGTTAAACGAGTTGATTATTAGTTAAAGGCTGTTAATAGATTAACCACAAGAGCGAACTTTGCCGGCCGACTTCTCCGGACAATGGAGCGACCGTGAAGCTAGATATATGTATGTATCATCGGAGCGAGGAACACAGCTACTCTCGTAGCTACGCATGTGCATATAATACAGGCATTAATAAATCCAAGCCGAGGGTATTAATGCGGACTAATGTATGCGCACGCGGAATTTGTTACGTGTCTGTGTGGTAAAAATCGTCTCTTGGCCTCGGTAGCGTCACAATGGCCAACCATCGTTGTTATCTGTCCATGATCCGCGTGGTGGACAACGTGCACCTTCCGCGCTGCCAACCGACTGTTGGCCGCTGCCGCTTCCGGTACCGGCCGGAGCTTGTCGCGGCAACTTGTCGCGGCTTGACTTATTCTCTCGAGTATCCCTCACGAGTTTGTGTCACGACTAATCGCTCTCTTACGCGAGAGCGTTCGGGATGTCTCGGTCGATTGGTGCTCTCATCGCGATCTCGTATCATAATTGAAAAGCGATGCTTGAAATGGCCGATGAAAGTAGAGTGCTTTTGTGTTACGTGTTAAAAAATAATTATTAACTGTACCTGCCTTGCCTTTCTTTCCTTATGCCTTCTGATATTATCCCGCCTACATTCCCGCTACACTCTATAATAATCATGCAATTCCGGTAATTACAGGATTCATGTCTCGTGCGTGTAATAAAAGGTATAATAAAAGTAAATTACACAGTTTTTATCGGGATTTATCGTTGGGAGATAGATTTCTCAGTTTATTAAAAAAAAAAAAAAGTAACTTCTTGAAACGTTCGCAAAGATAAAAAAATTTGATTCTGGTCCAAACCTACCGCAGGAATAATTTTTCTAGCCGCTCTCGCTTCTCAGACGCATTAAGGTCGAAGTACTTTCTCGACCGCATTGTACTTGGTCGAAGTCCATGTTTCGACCATCTTTCCGCTTGACGAATGAGCGGACGGAAAAAGTGTCGTAGCCAAAGAAAAGAGGGATTAGCGTGACACTTTCACGTAAAGAAAGGTATATACAAGGTGAACCACAAACTGTTTCGAATGTTCGTTTATACATTTCTTTTTGTAAATGGCTTTTATTTATTTAGAGATTACGAACAGACAGGATAGCGAACATATGTTTCAGGCAATTTCTATTTTAGTACGTTTATTATAATTATCATGTCATAATTTGCTCGTGTATGTCCATCTTAATGTGTTAAAAAAGTCTTTTGTCAGTCGAGATGAAATCTTGGACACTATGTCTCGGAATGTTAGTGTCAGAATGTCAGTTGAATGAATTGCTATTGTCGAAATCAAGACTCTTTTCTGCCGCATTTCAATCTGTTGTATATTAATAATAATTAGCTTTTGCTAATTATAATTTCATTTCATACTTCAACTTCATTAAACCTAAACATCTTGGAAATTATTTATTTCATTATACAAGATCGTAGCCCAAAATAAATTTTAATTTTTTGTAAGATAGATTTCTCTGAAATATTTGAAAATCTCCATCTCACTCATATATATATTATTTTTATAAAAATATACAAGTGTAATAATGTAATGCAAAGTTTAACAAGATTCTTCTAATTTCAAAAATTATAATTTGAGTTAATATTTTCTAGTTTTATTTTAATAATACTGCTCTAAAACCTGAATTTATAATAATATAGTTTCTTTTACTAAAGTCTCGATATTTTTCAATATGCGTAGACCTCGTTAAACCTACGCAATTCTATTTCAGCGCATCCTATGCACCGTGGGATTTCTGATATGCGAGGATGCGGAATGCAGATCTGCTTGCTCGGTGCAACGAGTTACACAGTCGTCGTTACTTGTCCGACGCGACGTACGCGAATATAAATGCACTCCGGCAGGCGGGGTCGGGGTTTCAGGTGGCGATTCAATGCCCATCCGCGCGCGGAAGGTCGTCCTTCCTACAAAGGGAAACGAACGGAGGAAGGTGCGCGTAGGGTGAGGTACGGAAAAGGGAGAGCGTGTTTGTACGCGCGAACGTAGGCAGATATTGAAAAAGAGAGAGAGCGAGAGAGAGAAGGAAGCGAGAGACAGATAGACTACCGCTGAGAAAAGGAGGCACGCAGGACATCGAGGACATGACAACTTCACCGGCCACGTCAGTACTCGTTAACGGTAACACTGTGCACCGTCGACTCCGGGACCAGTTTGCGGATGCGCATCCGTGCTGTTCGCTGCCGGTCTCGCCGTCGATGTCGTCATGATCGATTTTGTAGCGATGTACGCACTTGCGTATGTGTGATCCATCACACATGACACTTATGACACATGAATATTCAGGTTTCGATCGAATCGAGATAAGAAATGTATAAAATTTGGAGCGCATATTTTTTTTAAGAAAAAAATTCGCACAAACTTATTTTTCGTTTAAATAAATCTTATATAATAATGATAGAAAAATTATACAGAGTAAAAAAAATTCTTTCGCGACGGATAAATTCATCAAAAAATCTGCTATTAAAGAAATAATACGCGTTAAGTTCGGAACTTTATATTTTATCGGCAAGCAATATAAAACGTTATACAAAAAAAAAAAAAAAAAAAAAAAAAAAAAAAAAAAAAAAAAAAAAAAAATACACAAAACTCGTAACACAAGGAATTTACATCGGCGATCGCTCTGGCGAAAATGCACAAAGTGCAAATAGCGTCTGAACCAAATCTATGGTCGCATCAAGACGTATGTCGGTAAATAAATCGGTTCAACGGCGAGATAGCGTACTTGAAATAGCGGAATAAATAAAGGACGTTAACGGCACACCTCGCGCGAGAAGCGAGGCGTCTTAACGGCCGCGCCGAGGCGTTTCATTTATCGTCGTAATGCGCGGCCCGTAAGCACGATACGCGTACCATTAATCGACGATAAAGCGGCCGTTTGGTCATGAAGATTGCGGTCAATAAAAGTGACCGGACTTACAGTCGCGGCCGGTTTGATGCGACAGGGAATGAACGAACGAACGAACAAACGGTAAGCAATGAGCCGCGCGCTTGAGTAAAATTCATCGCGACACAAAAAGCCTATCATTATTAACGCGTTAGCATAAATCCTCGACGGGTGGCCCCTACACACCGCCAGCGAAGATTAAAAAAAAAAAGAAAAAAACCGATTGTCCGCCAACAGTAAGCGTCCGCCGCATTTGTTGACAATGACCGCCGCCGTCGAGAGTACCAGGCGTCTTCCGAGGAAGCCTCGTAAAGGCTCGTTGAGCACGACGACGACGTGCCACCGCGGAAACTGCGGCCGGAGTTACGGCTCCGTAGCTATCGTGTCCGACGGGCCCGCCGCCGCTCCGTGAGTATGTGTTTGTATGAATGTGTGTTGGTGCATATCTCTCTCATTCTAGATAGAGAGAAACTCGAACTAACGAGAAAGAAAGAGAGCTCTGGCTTTATTTTTAATAATAATAGAGATAATACACACAACACACACTTATACATACGGATATTATTTTGCAACAAATGTAATTCTGGGATATCTGTCAATTTTTCATCTGGATCTGCTTGTAATTGCATTTAGTATTTCTTTGTTTTCTTTTTAAATAGAATTATTTTTAAGACAATACACATTATTTTAGGATACGTATATTATTTTAGAACAATACATCTCTTAAAATCTAACAAAAAATTACGACAAAACTCTCGCAGAACAAAACAAAACGCGAAAAAATTTCTTTAATTTAATTTAATTTAATGCTCAGAATACTATTTGTATAATCTATCAAAAAATACAGAATTATTATTATAAAAATATAAGTTAAAACTTTTAATAAATTTTTACAAAATGATATGATAGCCTCGAGCATACAAATGAGTCCGTCGTTAAAGTACGTATCTAAGCATGGAAATAAATAAAAAGAGAGAGTCTAAGTCAGTAATGATAGCTGATCGTGGTGGTGAGTTTTGTCACGCGTGGCCGACTCAAGGAAAGAAAAATAGACTCGCTGAGAAAAATTTTGACGTCACGGATCGTTTCGAGAGTCGCCTGTTCTCGAAATGATCCGTGACGCTTGAATCCTTATCGTGAAGAGCCTTACATATTGTATTCTTTTCATCATCAGTTCCAAGATAGCAAAGGCAAAAAATCGTAGAGTTTGTGGTTTCTAACTTATCAATGAAACGAATAAAAACACGTTTCATCGATTGGACTTCTTATATCATTGTTATTTTTAGAAAATAAACTATTATTAAATTATGCTGTGAACATCAATTATCAACGATCGATTAATCGAATCAATTACAAGAAATATATATACATTAAAAAATAAAAAAGAGAATATGATCAAATATATAAATAAAAAAGTAGATTAAAATTTCTATATCTTTTGTAGAATTGATGAAGAAAAATAAATTCTCGTCTGATCGATAGCAACTATTCTTACTATCGAATCAGATTACAAGTTCGCGTGTACGCGATGTTCAACAACCCCTCTGCAAGTCCTTCGCTGCTCGAGAAATTATTCAAACTATAGAAACGTCACATCGACACGAGACTTTCCAGTGCGATGTAATAGTCGTCGTCATAATGACGAGTGTATAACGCACGTAATATAAAGCAACGAAAGAAAAACAAGACGCCTTTCTACGAGAAAACGATCGATTGGAGAAGGGTCGAATGAGGCTAGGGTTGCCGTCGGTCACCATTACCGTGTGAAATATTAAGCATCGGCCACGGTAATTATCGCGATAGAAGCGAAGCTGCTCCGATTAGATCTAAGACGGCCGCTAATGCTGTTAAATGCGATGGATTGCGTAATCGTCGGCGCCAGGGGGTATTCGCGTCGGGAGCTACGTGCGCTTTAATGTACACGTGTAACATGTGACTATAAAAAAAGAGAGGGAGAGAGAAAGAAAGGTAAGTCCGGTTGGAGATAAGGAAAGCGGGCACTCTTTCCTTCTCAATACGCAAATTACGATTCCGCGCCGCGTTTGCTCGATTCGCAACCATACGAGTGTGCTTGTCATTACATAAGCCATAAATAAATTAACATCGATTCTGAAGCGCGGTTGAAAAATTTTTACGCTCTCGTATCTATTCTGCCCGCGATTGTTCAAATAAAGTTATAACAACACGCAAACAACGATTATATATTCTATGAATGTGTGCAAGTTTTGGATTTTTTTAACTTTTATGAATGTTTATGTTCTGAACGCGGAACGTATATATCTTACATAAGGTATGCGATCAATTAACGTCAATCTCACATGTCTGAAAAATGCGTGCGATTGTACGCATATTATACTCGATATAAAAAAGCGTTCGAATGAAGCGATGAAAATAAACAAATCTCCATCGTCATATACTTTCTAACCGTAATCAATTTTTTACGATTCGTGAGAAGTCGAGTCTATCTTATATAAGATTTACGCGAAAAGTTAACGTCAATATTGCCCAGCTCAAAAGCGAATGCAGTTTAGGGACATTGCACGCAAGAAAACTAATACTTTAGTTTAATCGAACATATATTACGTAAAACTGTTAATAAATTAATATCAACACATTATGATATAAAAAATAAATGTATATAAGACATTAAACTCTTTAAATCAAATCAATAAGTTCCCACAGCTTTCTTCTTCTTTCCAATCTTACGAAACTTTCTATTAATAAATGACAAAGGGGAAAGACAGGACAATATAAAACATGGAAACCGCCGATATATGCGCATAAGAAAAGACGGCTGTAATAAAAAGCTTCTTCTTAGTTATGCACCGGATATCGTAGACCATATATTATTAATTCGTGAACAATGTAATCGTCTATCGATGGAAAACAAGGCAGTTAACTGAATTAATGCTTTATGTACGCTATTATGTATAATTTGATAAACGATGACGATATTGACCGATTCATAAATTTATGAGCGCAGGAGAAATCGCGAATAGAATGATTAACCCCCTTTCATAACTTTTTACAAGAAATTGCAGGCCAAGAAAGATGAGTATTAAGATATAATCATTATATGTACATAGATTATAAGTTTGTACTATGTGTTATAATATAGGTTTTATGGATTTTTGAATTTTAATTTATTTAATTTTTCTATGTATAATTTTTATCGATCTTTTTATATAATTTATCTTTATTTAGTTTATTAATTTAATTTATATTTTATCTTACACAAGATTTTATATTAAAAAAAAAATTCTCGCGGGAAGTTTAATATTTGTCGTTCGCATTAAATGTCTAATATAAATATCTATATGATAACAGTGATAAAAATATCCAATATATCTAATAGAAAATAAATTTACATTGCAATTTAAATTCAAAGGTTAATATCTGTTATTGAAAAAATTTACATCACATCTTGTAAAAGCTTAAACGCATCCGAGACAATGTCGACAACGAATTAGCGGGATTCCGTTGCAATTTGTAACGCTGCCCTGGATCTCGTTCTTTCGCACGACTAAGAAAGAATAAAGCACGCTTAAGTATGCTAAAGGGATATGCAGTATAGTGACTACCAAGAGCCGAGTCACGCAGAGAGAAATAAATTATCCCATTACAGCTATAAATCAATCGTTGTAAAAAGAACCAAAGTTGCCGACGCGCTGGCTGAATGACATGCACTCAGGTACAAAACAATCCAGAATACAGACACGTAGAAAACAAGAGTTATCGCGAACTTTTGTTTTTAATCCTTCTCTCGCCATCTTAAAAAAAAAAAAATAATAATCAAGGAAGAAATCACGACACTTTTTTTTTAAAGAAAAATTTGTTTCAATAAAAAAGATGTGTGGATAAAACAATTGACAGAAAAGATTAATAATGTTTTTAAAAAACCTCTGTTTTCAGCAGACAAGATATCCTTGAAAGTAACGTCATTTATTAAAGCGAGTCCGTGTGTGCTAAATTATCAAATATTTAAAAAAACAAAATAAATATATTTCAAATTAATTTAAAACTACGTATCGGAAATAAAATTCTCCCGCATACTATGTGTATATGCATGGTTTTAATATTCAATAATAAATAAGTAATTTGAAAAAACTGTTTGTGTATGTGTAAAATTTGATATTTGTGTATTACGGCACACATGTAAAAAATACAATATTCCCTTGAATCACTTCGCAACATATCGGAAATTATCGAACTTGAATAAAATTCTAACCACGATCTTGATAAATGTCTAAAAAATACGAGATGATTACCAAAAGGGAATAAACGGTTCGAACATCGCTGCGGAAGGACAGAAGAGGGGCTAGCTCGTTGAAAAAGAAACCTTTCTGTGGTATAAGATTACGCGGCTGTTTTTTTAATCGCGGTTTCGTCTTCTTACTCGCGCGGCGTGTTTAGGAGCTATCGAAGCGCGATTCTTCGGGGCCATTGGTTCGTCCGCAGGCGGGAAAAAGCGTGCCGGGCAATTTGTGACGACGACGAGGTGCTGGCGGCACGATGTAAGCTCGACATGTACGCGCACACGTTGTTATATACACGAATATATATATATCTTTATACCTATACGTAAATACGCGGCGGCAACAACGACGGCAAAAGCAGCGAATCGCGCGCGATTGCTCTCATTAGCAGTAATGTGTCTAGGTAATTCGATAAAACTGAGGGATTCCGATGTCGCGTAAGCGTAAGATATATGGTTCCGACTTGGCACACCTCGTCGACCATTTCAAGGTCCGCGTTTGTCGCTTTGAAATTTGCTTCAAATGCCACGCGGCATTTTTTACGACCTTGCGATAATCGCTCGTTATTTCTGAAGGAAATACGCAAAGCGTAGAAAACATCCCAAACATTAATCATTTTCTTTTTCGCTATAAATATTAAAAACTATATTTAAAAAAGCAGCAAGCTATTTTTTTTTTATAGGATCGTACATGAGATATGTCATCATCATATGTGTGTGACACGTATGTAACTTATCTATGTCAATACTTTATATCTCATTTCTCAATCTTTTTTTTGTTCTGTCTGTTTTGTTGTTTTTTAAAAATTATATTTGTCTTTGTAACTCTCTTATTTCAACCACCATACTAAAAAAGCAATTTCAAAGAAAGAAAGTAAAATATTTAAGTAACTAATCCAGAAATATAGAATTATCTTAATTAATGTTTTTATATTTTAATATTTTAATTAATGTCTTTTAAAAATATGCAGTGTTTTTTTCTATGGGGTTATATGTCCCATATAATTATTCTAAAAAAGACAAAGTTATTATACAAATGTATATCTAATTCTACTACTATTAGATACATTTTATTACTAATGGAAAATATCTATATTTTCTTATTAATGAGAAATGTTCGTCGCACGTCTGTCATCTTCGAAGACGATATGGACCACAAGATATAAAATACTGTAAAACCTTGCTCACGCGGTGAAATCGAATAGAATTGTCAGCAATTATCGACGCAAATATTTGTCGCGTTCTAAAATAACAGCAAGGCACAGTCTACGATGACCGAATACGAGATGAGCCTTACGTAGGCATATCTGCCTTCCGCGATACTCGCAGCATTAAAGTTTGCTGGGCACTTAAATTACGATGAGTTCGATTCTCTGATCAAGCAAAACGCAAGTTGCTTGTTCTGTCTTTCTCGTGTCCTTGACGCAAAATCGGACTTTCGAGTATTTAAAATCTTCACTTATCGCTGCCTTGCAAAGAGTAATAATTATCGACTGGTCTAACCGTAGAGTATAATAACTTAGTGAACTGTCAAGCGATAAAAGATACCAAAAGAGAGAGTATGTCAAACAAAAGAAAGCAAATGTTAATATTATATAATTAACAAAATTTTGTCTAATAATAAATAAATCTCAAATTTATCCTAGAAATCTGCAATAAAATTTCACATGTCTTTTCGCTAAAATATAGGAATGTTTTTATAACAGAAAAGAAATCAGCGCGTGATTGAAATAAAGAGTACAATCTAGAGAAATAATTATCTATATACTATTCATGAATATTCATCTCCCTCTTTCCTCAAAATTCTCGAAGCGCGTTTCTCGTCGACAATGTTTCGACTCCACCCCGACTTGTACTCCGTGTTATCTTCGGATCATCGCAGCGTTAATGAAGCGGATCGCTGCTCGGCGTGCACCTTAACCAACGAGCCGAGTCGTGGAACGCGCCGTACGCGACGCTCACTTGCTCGACATTCCATACAAATGTTCCGGCTGATCAGATTACTCGTCGCCCCGGCTGATGCGCCACAAAAGTGCCTTTTTTTTCGTCCGCAACTTTACCCGTTTTGTTTTTCTTATTCGCGACGACGACCGCCGCGACGGCAATTTCGTCGTGCGGTGTTCCGCGGATCCGCAGGCTGGTTAAAGCGACTCCTCGCATCCGTGACCACCGCATTTTTCACACCTCTTACATCGTATCCCAATCACAGTCCATTTATTCTTCGCATCGCTATCAGACGAAGCTAAAGCGTTTTCGCATCTCGTTAAATTAGGTATAATGCGCGGGAATTTTTTGACAGGAAGATATAGTAAGGACCACTGTGACATGACATTATGGTAACGTGCTGACGTAATATTAGACTTAATAATCCGAAACTGCTCTTTAATGAGATTTTAAATACCACGATGTCTATTTGGACGGCGTGGTATCATTATGCTTCAATGTTATAAAATTGCGACATTTAGCTTTCACAACAATTCGTACTAACAATAAGACAGGAAACAAGATTGGCCCCAAAACATGAGTCTTAAACCCAAATTCGTCATATATTTTTTAAAGCTGATTTTTTTATTAGTTTTCAATATATTATAATTATTAAGATATATTTTTACCTATTTTTTTTTTTTAATATAAGATATTCTTTAATTAATTTGCATTTAACGTTTCTTGAATAAAAACGTATCTATGATTAATTTAAAATAATACACGGATGCATTCCGGACTATTTAAAAAATACCTTATATAATTTGTCGTGTATACATCGATGTACCTTTGCAGTTACCGCAAAAAGGTGAATCTCGAATATAATCTCCATTTATCTCTTTCCCCAAATCGCAAGTCGTTACCCGCGATTTGATAAGCTGTATATACGCTCCTTCTTATTTTTCCACGGACATAAACCTTAAGATATAAACACACACCGAATCTCCGTGCATTTGCATAAGACGCGTATCACGCAAACGAATCGATCGTGGACACGCTGCGTGCTTTCTCGGTAGCGGTCTCTCTCACGAGAGAGGGCCTTAAATTACTCCTCCGCTTTAAAGCGACACACGCGCCTTAAAAGCTCTCGTACGAGACACTCGTCTCATTCGCGATACTTATCGGCACGTAAGTACACGATGTTACAGCCAGTTCGGCTTTAAAGAATGTCGATGTACACGAGCGATATCTATTTACGTTTTTATTATGGAATGTTAAAATTTCGACGTATTTACCGAATGTTATAAGGTCTATCACTGCGTGTACACGCATAACCGATAACCAAAAATTCATTTCTCCCAAACGAGAGAGATAAGTGTAAATGCAATTACAACAATTAAGATATAATTAAAAAATTCGCGAAGTTCTCTTTAATTTCTGATTATACAAACAAGCATTTTAAATAAAAAAAGAGATTATCATTTTCTTCAAATAACACATATCTGACAGGATTTTTAAAAGAAAGGTAATAATAATATTACCTTTAGTATTATTAATTGGCAGTAGTAATATTATCTATTAGTATTATTTTTTCAAATTAAATATACACGTATAATAATTTAATCATTCATGATATGATCATAAAATTAAAATTCAGCGCAGATATACTTCTTGTAGTATATAAATATTTTACGAATCTCTCCAATAATTTATCTTTTATGCCTAATATATTTTAATATATTTATAGTCTTTCATCTTTGTATCTTCTTTCTAATAAATTTCTCAATCATTCGTGACATAAGCAATAATCAATGGAATGATATCGATTCGAAGGTGTCAAATTTCTGCGCGAAAGGGTTCGCGATAATTCTGCTGGCTGTCTCGAAGCAACAATGGCAAGAGAGGTGGGGCGATGCTGTGGGAACCTTAAGTAATTTATGGGATGTAGTAACGGTATTTTTACAACATTGGACATTGCGGCATGGGAACGGTAGACCGGCAAAAAACTGGAGCTACGCGATCGAGGTCGCGGCTTACCCGCGTACGCCCACGAGAGCACCAGACACGGCCATTGTCTCTCGCGCATCTTAAAAACGCGCTCTCGTTTAAGCCAGGATCTCCACTTCCCACCGTAAATCAAGGCGATGATCTTAAATGACGCCGCGCCGCGCGCTTGCCTAGTTAACTCCGTATTTTTCATCCACCTCCTTCCTATTGTGTGTACGCGCCGCGCTGCGTACTTAATTCCTAAAACGCATCCAGGAAGCATGCACTTCACGCATACAAGCGATTATGTTGTTTCGGCTCATTCGACTTTATATACCATTTCTATCTTAATGACTTTATCTACTTCTCGCGCTAATAATTTCGTGGAAGCGGCTCGAAATAAATTATTGCGTAAACAAGTGTGTAAGAAATTTTTTTATATACATTCTACACACTTTTGTGAAAGTATAAATATAATTATAAATATAAAAAGTAAATATTATCGGGAAATAATAAAAATAAAAAATGTCGTTTTAATTATCACAATCTCTAAATATATTTTTATATAAGAATGAATTTTGCTTAGCATTTATTATTTTTAAAAAATTTATATTTTTAATAGAAGGTTTCTAAAGATTTCAGTATATATATATAATCTTTCTCTAAAATATATACGTTAAGTCACATGATTACTGTCGCGTGCGAATTATGGCACATAATATTTATTTAATAAAAAATGTAAAATCAAATCGATTGTGAGCAATATAGCAAATACCTGTTAATTATGCGCCGAATGCTCGATACATTTCGAATCACATGACCACCGTTAAAACTTCTATGTGATGACTGCGGGAAAAGACGTCATGTTTCGCGGTAATTATCGCGCGGTAAGAACGCGACGCGTTTTCCCCCCGCTGTCTTTAATAGAACGATAATCATGCTTATAGATAGCCGTAAATAAACTAATCATCCGCTAAAACTCGCGCGACACGAACTAAGGATGCCGCGAGATGAATACAACAAAGATAAAATTCAGAATTCGAATTCGCAACAAATAACGAGTGATAATATAAGCGTACTTCAATTTCCTTGACTTTCTTTCATAAGAAGTATAATGTGCAATACTAAGAATACAACTTATGTACTTTTACACTTTTTAAGATGAAACGAGAAAATGCAAATAAAAGCAGAATACAATAGATGTCAGTTTTTATGAGAATACGAAATCTAATCACCATATGAGAAGCGGTATCTCCCTGCTTGGATTGTTTTATTACTTCGTCATTGCGTCCTTCTTATGTTCTATTTTGCCATAGACGGAAAAATGCTGAATATTTACTAAACCATTTACTAAACCATTAAAAATTTCACAAATTACAATTAGCGATCAGAATACCGAGGTAATAATACAGGTGAATAAATGAAGTTGGAGATTGAATCGGATTTTAAATTAGAAATTTCCTACGTTGACTTACATCACACGAAACTCATTGCATATTAATTTTTTCGATTGAAAATTGCCCTGGATTTAAAATTTGATCACTGTATTTTTTTCTAGATTACAAATGTTTAATGTTATATTTTTTATTGTTAATATTGTTAATAATTTAATATGTTTGTTATTATCAATATGTAACAAATTATTTGATATAGTCTTTTAGCACGCAATTTTGCTATACTATTAAACAACACTCACATTAGCTTACTAATCCAAAATTTTATTTCAATTTTAATTTAATAATATCATTGTTCTATTGATCTTATTTTTATTATAATAATATTTAGTTAAATATAGTAAATGATCTCCAGAGAATTAATTGCATCAATTGTTGCAAATGCAATAGTGAGAGAAATCAGCGAACTCACCGCCTCATAAACTATCCTTCCCGCTTGGATTGGAGAAAACTTTGATGAGTGAATCAACCTGTCTTCGAATCGATAAACAATAATAATCGATAATGAAATCGTTCGCGATGAGAGAAGCAACGAAAAAACGAGAGCTATCGTAAAAATATAGTGTTTATTTTTTTCCTAAAATGACGTTAAATGCGGTACAGAACAATCGCGAAATTCATGCGACAGGTACGTGATTCTGAAGAAAAGCCATGAGCGAGAAATCATCGCATCAAAGTGGAAAAAAAAAATCTCGACGAGATAACCGATCATATGAGAGGCGATACATCGAGTGTCGGAGACAACCGTGCCATTAACACCGTTCGCAATTAATGCATAGCCGACATCAGCATCGCTCTTAAGTATCTCTCTCGTTGAAGATTCGATGAACTGTCCCCGAGATATCTTTGAAGACAGGTTTTCGCGCGTGTTACAACGATGACACGATGACAACCGACGCAGAGAGGGTCTCTTCTTCCTTAATTAAAAATAACGATCGCTTTCGCGCGCCGAGGTGTAGAGATTCGTAATCGGCGGTGGCGGCAGCAATCGTTGAAACGGGACGGACATAATCATAATTTCCTCATTTTTCTCGGTTGTATCCGCGGCGCATCTCATTGCAATTGGCACACCACGAGTCGGCGGATATTCAAGGACACGCCTGCCTGTCGCTTTCGTTGCGCGATTCATAGAGAATGGAACATCGTATACGAAATAACGAAACTCCGTCAACACAGTGGTCAATAAACCATGAAGAAATATGCGATAAAAGCCTTTTTATAAATTAAATTAATATCCGTATCGTTAACATTGTCACATTAATTTCATTGTCAATAATATACCAGATTTGTTTAAATTACTCGATTCTTTGAATAAAATTTGTTTAAAAATAGCTGTTAAAATTTTGTTTAATCGTTATTCGCGTATTTTTTTAGTTAGCATATTTATATATACGTTACACATTCTCAAAATGACAATAATTCAGTACTAAATTAACATTTTAACTGAATTAATATCATATTGTCATTAAATTATCAGTCTTTTTGGAATTTTTAATTCAAATATTATTTTTTGATATTCAATAATCTCATATGTATTAAATATAAAATACCTATCTAATATAAAATTTCTATCAAATTTCGGAAAATATTCTAAATTATTATAATAATTAATATTCTGAGTATTCCAAATTCATCAGAGAATTCTTGGAAAGACAAGAAAATGAAAATATTCTATACAACGAGTTTGTTACAATATTAACGAGTGTCGATAGAAGACACCAGCACACTAATTTCGGAAACAATGGTGAACGATCACAAAGAGTACGACACGAAAAAGAGAAAAACAGAGAGAGGGAGAAAGAGGAAAGAAGGTAAGGACACCGTACCAACTGTCGGTTGTTAACGATGCGAATTGCTTGCCATATATGTACCGTATTGGTTGTGTTAGCGGTTAGCATTGCCTTGGCTAATGGCAACGCGGACTTCGCGTATGCGTTACACAGCCGTAAATATACCGACGAACTAATACGATCTAAATTCACGTTGCGAGTTACACGATGACCTCGCGCTTCACTCACCACGAGAACACATACGTGCAAGAACTCGAGGACCCTTGCATACTATTGTAGAAAACCGATTTAAGATTCGCAAATCTACATTCGCGATCCCGATTAGAATAAAACTGTAAAAATTGTAAATGTTAAAATGTAAAATTCCATGAAATTTTGTATAATAATATTGAAGATTTAAAAATCTCTCCCTGATTGTTCAAAAAGATATATCGATACGATATTATTAGAAATATCTATCAAGAATATACACATGTGGCAGTTTCAGGCAATCTATCCGTAAGGTTATAAAATCTCCCGAGTGAATATTATGTCTTTAAATACTGGATATTTTATTAACAACGCTGGTGAAAGAAATTCCACACTTAATTAAATACTAAGACAGCTAAAGAATCTCGATCAATCAGCATTCTCGCTGTCACCTATTACAAGTACCTATGATTTCCTGCAATCTACACGTTACAGATTTATATAATAACAACATAAAAGGCTTTTATATTGATAAGAATAATTAAAAAACTAATAAATATTATAAAACAAAAATATGCGTTCAATATAAATGAATAACAGTTTTTTTGTGCTTATATAAAATAGAAAATTAACTTTTTCAAACGATAAATTTAAATTAACTGTAAGATCAATATCTAAATATGTAAAGTCCTAATTTAATTTTTCACTTTCTTCTATCTCTTTTTTCCTTATTACGTTCAATTTACTTTACTCATCCTCTTGTATCTAGTTTCTTTATATCCAAGAACAAAAACAATGCCATCGCTCTCTGCTTGCTCTTCTTATAAAGTAGCAACGCCCCTTAATTCTAACGTTATTGATCACGATGATTTCGCCGCGATTGGCTTTTCTTACCCTGAAGGCACGCGACCTTTATCGTTCGATGTTGATCAAAGTACCGCGCAATATTGAGAGACAAATAGTTTCCGCGAGCGGGTTTCCGTATACTCGACTCATACATTATCTCAAACATTCCGGCTTTGGTACGTGTTCGATCGAGTTAATCCAACTGGCAACCCAATTATTATTTAAATTTATTTTGAAGAAGAAAGGAGGGAAGATGTGGCTAATGGCCGAGCTTATTCCCGGTGCGCGGCGGCCGGTAATTCGTACATTTACATGCAATTTACTTAAATTAACGGCGTGCCCGACGTGCCACGTTCGCTGACATATAGCACGACTTAGGCCCGTTCCCTTCGACTTCTCTTCTCGAGGTGTAGCGCCCGGGTGTATCGGGTGTCCAATTGCGGTACGCTCCATCCGGATCGCTTGCGGTATTCTTGTCTCGCCGACTTCTCTTCTCGAGGTGTAGCCCGGGTGTATCGGGTGTCCAATTGCGGTACGCTCCATCCGGATCGCTTGCGGTATTCTTGTCTCGAAGCGATTACACACAGACGAGCGTCTGTTTACGATGCGAGCGTCTGTGAGCGATTTTCCGGCACGCTGCTACTTCTTACGCCGCGTTACGCGATATCAGATATAAGATTAATCGAGACAATTTGAGTGCAACTATAATTTAATATGATAAAATTGATTCAAAATCAATTAATATAAATAATTAGTCAAAAAAATAATTTAGAAATAGAAAAAATTATTTTTTTTTTTCGATTTGAAGAAATTAATTTTCACGAAATTTTAAAATAATAAACTAGATTATTGTAAATATATATATATGTACAGTGGATTATACAGTAAATCCTTTGTTTCTTCAATCACTCTGGAAAATGCGCTTTATGATGAAATATGTGATTGTAACCAACGCAAACTGCGTTGAGCAAATCCAACGATTGCATAACAGTTGAACAGTAATTGCATTTGATTGATGTATACCAATAGATCTCTAAACGATTGGATTCAATTGCTGCTGCTATTTCGATCCTATATAATACCATCTCAAGATCAAACGATCAATGTAAATTCATTTATTATTCTTAGTATTTTTTGTATATTTGGTCGATATATTTTTGTCTTCCTATGTAATTTTCGAGATATTTTTACACCGGATATATCTAATGTCGACAAGATCGAGTTTGCTTTTTATCCGAAAGTAATTTCAATTAAAATAAATAGAAATATATTTCGGCATCATTCTATATATTTTAACAATAAGATATCCATTCGGAATATTCTATTGTTAAAATATCGATAGGATCAAAATGACCTGTATGTGACCTTTAAGAATTAATAGTCGTCTCTTTGAATTTACCCAAACTGCTTGGACATCGATACTATAAATCTACACGGGTCAACTAATTTAACAGCGAAGAATCAATACCGTCTGTATCGTCGCGTGAAAGTGGCACAAGTCATCACTTCTAGCATTGACCCTAAGGGTCATTGAACATGATGATTTTACCAAAAGACTAATACGCGTGCATCCACGTCCGTCAATTATTTCGCTTCTCTCTCCGTAGTTATTTATTTTCTTCCATTTGCCATATTCCGTTACGTCTCACTATCCAATTTTTTTTGTATTTAAATTTAAATTTAAAAATTTGCAACGTATAATCATTCTTAAGACATAAGAATATTTTCTCATAGTAAATAATTGTTTTATATTTTATAACAAATACAAGAAAAAGAAAGAGAGAAGTTTTTTATTTCCGTATCTTTCTCTCTCTTTTTCTCTGCGGACATTCTCTTATCCAACATTTATTTTATCATTACATGCAAAATTAAACCGCAAGATTATCATATACATACACACACACACACACACACACATATATACATTACGGCGTGCAGAGAGGAACAGAACACATGATCTAAACGCGAAGTCGAATAAAGTCACGATCATTGCAATGAATGCTGCACAGTGTCACGTAATCGTGCGGAAGAGGAATGCGATTTGGGAACGGCCGATCGATCAAAGATGATTTTCACGCGCTTGTGTCATAGGGAAATTAGCCAAACGCCGTGAACCGGTTCAGTATCAACCGCGCCTATGTCTGCCCGATCGATGATTGCTTATGCATTTATTCTGAGGCGGATGCTGCCTGGTCGGCCTCGGTGACGTTCTGAACAATTTGCCGATAATTCGGCGATCGCAGGAACGCTGCGATGTCAACGGGTGCGTGTATATAATATATCAGCTGACCGCAATCAATTGACAGAGAAAAAAATCCGTATAAAAACTACATATAAATTTACTAATAACTAAATAAAATTTAAGGATTTAATAATTACAAAAAAACTACAAGACCCTTAATTGTTAAGAAATTTCAAAAAATAATTAAGAATTTACAAATATTTAACAATTTCTTAAATATGATCAGTATTTGTTATTAAAACGAGCATTATATGATGTTTACCCAGCTTCTCAAACAATTATCGTTTTAATGTTCTCGCAAAGGAAGACATTGTCCACGCGATTTAATACTGCGGTTGCGTCACTTCTCTTGTGCGCAAGTCACTGATAGGTTACAGCTGATTGCAGTAATCTAAGCGCCTATGTTCCGCCGGAAAAATTCTGGAAACCTTAGGCAGCGAGCGTGAGGCATTACTAACTAACGGTACGCGTAAGTACGGGCTTTAATGTGTGTACGGGAGAAATTATAATCACTCCGAAGCTCCCTCGGCGAGGCCGACTCCGATCGGCCGACGTGCCTCGCGTGTGGTCGCGAAAATCATTTTTTCACAACGCCACGCTCTTCGGCAATTTTTACCGAAGCGCGGTGGTAATCAACGTGTGCGTTACGTCGAATTCCCCGGTGAATAACGTATTGCGTATGCAATGCCACGTGCGCAATTCTACGTACGTGATGATCGATACGAGTGGCTATTGACACGCATCGGGCGCCAGGTATCCCTAAGTTTCCCGCTTATTAAGATTAATGTGTATACGCAATCCTATGTTCGTGATTTCTATGCGCGCTATATAATCGATAGGCGGTACGTTAACTATTTTCCTTGCAATGCGTACGCAGTTTAATGAACGACAGGCGAATCGAAAGAAATTAGTCACGAGGAAAAGATACGCGCGCATACCAAGACGCTCGATTTAAAATTCAAGCAGTCGAAGCATGTAGTAATCACAACTCGGTTTTAACTCTCGCTTGGTCGAGTGTGAAAAGCTAATCGTGTCCTTGCTCTATTGAGGCCCTGATAGAAAATGCTTTAGTAATGTCTACCAAATCGGATCGAAGTGAACGGATAGCACGAGCGATCGTGTAATATACAATATACTTCAATAGCAAAAGGAATTCGTTGAAGGATTCACGTTTCAAAAGCTTCTGTTTAATTAAAAATTGAAAGATTCCAGTATTCTCAATTCAATTAAATGACGAAACATCCATCTACAGAGAGAGAAAGCCAATAATTTTTTTTTTTACCTTATCCATATGCATTTTTATTTATTCACATTACACATTTAGGTAAAAAAAGAGTTGCTCTAAAAATTTTTACGTGAATATAAAATATCTATAAAATGACAAGATAGATATAATTCGTCAGAACACGGTTTAAAAGCGTAACGCCTTTGTGTCCAATGTGTCGACGTGTAAACTACTCGGGGAAAATGTAATCGCAAGCACGATATCAATGTTAACATGACCGATTCGCACACTCGGTAGATAGTAATAAAACGACTAAAGCTTCGGTCCGACGACCTACGGCGGGTAATATCGAAGCAAACGGACCCTTTCCGCCGAGGACCGGTGAGAGTCTCACGGTAATAACGGACCCGGACTCTGCCACAGCAGAGAATATACGACACCTGTCCGATAAGCGATATGTGACAACGCACGTGGCCGGCTGTTTGCAATGCGGGTATTATAAGCGTCTTTAGCGAAAGACAATTAGCGTCTATGCGCGTAAATCTAAGGAGAAACATGTTTGACATTTCCTCCGCATCTGCATTCCCGTAAAAGCCGATGACATGAATAAAATCTTTTAAGTAAGAAATTTCCAAGTGCAAAAAGCACGTTTACAAGTTTAAATAAACTCTAAAATATTTTTAAAAATTTCTGATTATATATATAATACCATTATAAATTAATTAAATTATCAATTTCAATTAAATAATTTAACAAATCGTGTAATTTAGATTTTTTACTTATATGAGTCAATAATACTTAATTGACTCGATGCAACAGTATTGACCTTGTTATCGCAAGATTTTATCGCCAATTATATGTGAAATGCGACAGTGTTCTTAATCCGAGATCTTCAGAAACGTCTGTGTTAGCACAGGTTCTCGTGATATAGAGAAGGTTAAGCGGCGTACTATTGAGTATCTGAATAAGTACGAAGATCCTACAGCTCGCGAGTAGCGTGCTATCGATACAACGACATACAATCTCGAGGTAAGCAACGCGAATGACAAGCGCGCGCGATGGGAATTTCGTCGTAGTTTCTGCGAAACTATTTCCAGAAACATACGACACGTTGCTGCGAACCGAGCTCCCGCTGATACCGCGGTCGAGTACAAGCGACTAGAAGCAAGTATCGCCAGATGTACGAGGAGTTGTAGACCCTAAATTACACATAGAGATGTCCACCTCTCTAAAATACAGATTTAACAAGGTATTATTCTCCGAGAGCTTATATTCCGAGAGAAAGAGACAATTCGTAAATTAATTATTTTTCATATATCCTTGCATCTCTCTAAACAAATCAATTTTTCTAAAGCTTAAAGATGAAGCTTATTTAGTCGACACATAATAATTTTTAAATAACTATTTTTAAATAAATTTAATTATTATTTTTAATATTATTTTTTTTAATAATTAATTTTGATATTAATTTTTAAATAATTATTTTTAAATAAATTCAATAATTATTTTTTATATTATTTCTAATATCGCGCGTATAAAGTGCAATAGGAAAAAAAGACATAATGCGATGACGTTCATAATAGAACAGATGAAATAGTTCGTCTACCATCGAAACCACATACACATACGTTTGTACACGTAATACCCGAGGAGAAGCGACGTCCTCAATCGATCGCCGATGCATTTTACGATACCTGTCTGACGCAGCGCCGTATTTCCGTCCGGCACGAAATAGCCGACCCTCGACAACGTACGCCGGTCAAGGAAGGTCACGAAGGGAAATTCCGCGGACTGATCAACCGCTCTGTGTGAGATCGGGGGAAGGTTTAATAAGCACCATGTCGTGCCTCTTGTCATACTGTCACGTATTTCTCGTGGGATGCACCGTGCCGGTACAAGGAAATCTTGAGAGAGGAGATAGAGAAGTTAGCTTCAGCCCCGCGTGCATAATTTCGCCAATTTCCCTTCAGCCACTAACAATCCTCGCTCTAGGCACCTTCATGAAGATCGTATAAGAATGTGAGATATATTGTGTGAGAAACATCACCGGTACACACTTTCGAAAGTACACTTTCGTGAGCCGAGCTACGATTTTAAATTTATTAAAATTTTTTAAAATTTATTAATTAAAAATTAACTTTTCCATCGTAAATATTCGATATATATGCTTATAGAATTTTTCTTTGCATCAATATTAATGAATATAGTAAATAGTTCATTGTGGCATATTTTTTTAATAACAACAAAAAATATTATACTTTTTATAGATAATTGATGGAGTCTGCTAAAATAAAAGAAAACGATAAATTTTTTCCGTTGCAAACGAATACAGGCTCTGCATGTGCGAGTTGAAATTCGCGATTTAATAGACCAATTTAATAAGGCGGGCTTCTCGGCTCGTCGAAGCAGAGAGAAAAGAATAGGGCATGCCGCGTGTATAATTCCAGTAATTTTCTACTAGCTAACAATCACGCGTGCAAAAACTAGTTTGCCCCTTGGCACACGTATAGTTTTTGCGCGCGAATCTACAGAATTCGACAATATAATCGCCGCGATCTCATCAGCATAAAAAAGAAGATTAAGATTTTTAGAGACTTCTCCAAAAGCTTGAGAAGCGTTCCGGGAAAAATGATAATTAATGACTCGAATTTTTGGTGGCCACATTTCGCGGCTGTAAATACATTACTATCTATCTTTAATCTCCGGCAAGATAACGATAATATTTTAGTGCGAAAAGGGCGTGTGTGTCTTACGTGTGTGTGTATCTATCAAATGTGCGTATAAACGTAACTTTTCGCCCGTTGCAGCGCAAATATATTGACAGCATGGGAATCATACATTTTTCATTGGCGCGTCGTTAATTAGTAGTATAGAAATCGCTAGAGGCGGACGAACCGGCTGATAATCACGGTGGACAATGAGCCGCGGCGATAATCGTAAAAAATATCGCCAGGTGTCGACCGTGGCCCCGGAGCCACGGAGTGATTATGCAGCATGTCCGTCTAAAAGGCTCGCGAGAGAGGGCATATGTGGGTAAGGGGGAACGGGGGGTGGGGTTGTTGATAATTACCGATTCATTCATCGATCATTAAGGGACGTATTATCGGATTGCGCGCCACGTCCGCTTTTGACGAATGTCCGGCGAATGCTGGGCGTTACCCCGGCAGTGAATTACGCTGTATCGGCTGGCTAACGACTGTGGCTAAACCACTACGGTCGCATTGGGAATAAAAGCGACGGCTAACTATACAGTTAGAATATTTACCTGTCACAATGCGTTCGCGCCGATGGATTCTATACGTGTGCTATAACTTAACCGCGAAAGAGAGGCCGCGCGATTCTCTCTCTCTCTCTCTCTCTCTCTTTGGGCAGCTATAAATAATATTTATTAGAAAATAATGCCACGGCGATCGATTACTGTTGTGCGAGACGTTTATATCTTAGCGTTTGATACGTCTTAATTATTGATTTAACGATTAAACTATTGTTTTGTTACACGCAACCAGCATTACGTTTATACAATAGTAATAAGTACATTTCAAATACAAATGATTAAAAATATTAATATGTAAAACAAATATAATTTTAATATGTAGAAATAATATAATATTTAATATTTATGTGTTTGAAATTCAAGTTCAAATAGAAGAAATTTCTTCTTTAATTAACATAAAAATAAATTATATTACTTCACATTAATCTGCAATCCAACAAGAAAAAAATGGATTACATACATATTTTACTTTCTATTTTAAATACCATTTCGCGCATACATCTCTGAATTATAGCGGTACATATTCATGTTCTACTTTAATGATGGACTTTAAGTCAATTTTTTCTTAGTATAAGTTTAACCTCTTTTAATTACAGAGTTATAGAAAGTTAAAGAATATTAAATCGATGATCTTATTAAAATTCTTTACCATAAAATGTCTCAGAGCCTTTTGTTTATGACATATTAATACACTCAAGCATTCTTCAGGCTCGTAGAGAAACTAAGCAAGATTTTCGCGGTGCAAAGTATCGACCCGGTTCGTCGTACTAGCACGACGTTTTACGAGTATTATTAGGTGGTCGGGAGAGAAACCGGGATGCGAGACACGCGATCGCCGCGAGAAGGCTGTTCAGATCCGGAACGAGCCCGTTTCTGCGGCTAATTTGAGTAACTAACGGAGTCCGAGGAAACAAAGGCTCGGAAGACGAGAAGAAGTCTTGATGAGCGGGCGTGACCGTCGGATCATTTTATAAGGATCCACTCCGCCTCCTCTTACCCCACCGAGCGGAAAGAGGAACGCCGTGAAAATCGAACAACAAATGCACCGGTCTGTTAAGCCTGGGAGTCAAAGTCGATACGTTCTTAACAAAACTCCGGCAAAAAGGTTAAACGGTGCGGCAGTATCGCGCGCGCGCGATCGGCGGCAAAATTAAATTAATTATAAATCGCGAATCCACAGTGAAATTCCGTCGACCAGTTTTTAGACCTTGCCATGCTCGGCTTCCTATTTATGGCTGTTTCTGAGATGTTAAAAAGAGCATTGCTCGGATCTCATCGCGTGGACCGGATTTCGCATTAACGCGAAGTATCAAATCAGCTGATCAGTTGTCAGTTTGTCCTCTGGTTTTCTAGACTTTATTTACAATTTTCAGAAACATAACGCGATATAAAAGAATTTAAATTTCTTAATCTAAGACAAAAAACTTATCGTTTCATTTGTTTTCATTAATATTAATCATCGATAAACAATCATCAATAAATAATCATTAAAGTTTTAAGATATATTATTATTATAAAGCATTTAGCGCTATAATAAAAGAGTATGCACGCAAATAACTATTTTTTTTTTTTTTCAAATATTATTTTAGAAATAATCCGCGAATTTCGACAATCGTTAAGTAACAGTCATTAAGTGAACTGTATTCTGATGACATCACGCTGTTGTACGAAGGACAATGTTGTTTTGTAACAACGAACCGCCATGGAAATCGCGCACCGAGATGAAGCTCGCACGGTCCTATTATTTCATGAGTATCAAGCTCATTTCTCGGCGGACCGCAAAAGAGACGAAGCGGCAAACTGAATATCTCTTTTCTGGACGTATTCACGTTGTCGGTTAAGTACACAGACATCAGGTAAAGGTTCTCGGGTGGACAAGCAGTTAGAGGCGAGTAACGTAACGTACAGTTATGAAACATGTCACTCGTTACTCAGGGTAACAATGTTTACCACGAGCGGAATCGTGAGGCCGACGAAAACGCGGTAATTTATCCATAAAGAAATTATCCTGATGAAATCTCTCTACGTAATAATTTTATTCTCTTCGAGTTTAATTTATAGATTAACAAAATTCCTTCAACGTATATATATAAATCAAAAAATAAAATTATTTAATACTCTCAAGACGTAGATAAAATATATACATATATAATTTAATGCTAAGAATATATTCAAAGTAACGACGACTTTTATTCCTGTTTTTGGAACGTATTATCTTCTTAAATCTAATTTATTATTAATTTGTTAATGTCAAGATAAATATGAGATCGTTAGACGCAAATATCCGTGCTATAAAATATTGTATTTACTCACAATACATATCCCTGTATATGTATGTCGCTCGTAACAGGTTGCTCTTTGCTCTAGTATTAATTCCGATCTACACTCAGATTCTCCTTAATCAGAGATTAGCAATTGACTGAATAATACTTCGAGCTTCGAGCTGATACGTAGCGTGTAATACAATTCCCCCACTCCTCCCATTGTTTAATAACCTCGCCCCGCAACTATAGGTATTGTGTGTAAACAATATTTACGTTCGACTCCTCTACAAGATTCCATTTTATCGCAAAAATAAATTCATTTTATGCCGTGGTCTTTCATCTCATTGGAAATCTAATAAAGAAAGAAAAAGATGTATGCGTGATCCTGTATCAAATATTAAGAAGTAACTACCTTGTAGTACAGATACTTATGCCTAACAGTCTTAATATTAATTGGACTTTTCTAAGAAAATAAACTAAAAGTTGCCTTTTATATCTTATAATTAAATCTATTTTTCAATAATTTATACATTATCAATTTTCAAATTAAATTTAAAAAAATTATTTTTCCTCAAAAGATATTAAGTATTTAATAAAAAAAATAAAAATAAATTATAAAGTTTTTTATAAATAAAATTCAGACACAGCCGTTTTCGAAAAGATTCAAAAGGAATAGCTACAAAATTAATCGCAAATCCCGAGCGAGAGAGAGAGATAACGGTAAGACGGTTCCCATATTTGTTGCTGTCGCAGCGAATCATCGTAGACTTTAATGAGTCAAATATTTGTCCAGGCGACGATCGAAAAGAGCGAGACAACCGGTCGTCGCGCGCGACGCGGAAGCGACCGGGGGAGTAGCACGCGCGCTACACTTATTGTCGGCCGTCCCGTCCCTTCTGCCTGCCTCGGGTAAACACGCGTGAGCAACACGCTACGTCTTCGGGAAGTCGTGCCGCGGGAGTACTCGGGAACGCAATTAGAGAGTCGGTTGTACGGAGGGACGGCGTGTGCACGGCCGCCGGTGCTAACTGCCGGAGCAGGTGCGCGTCTACCTGCGCCTGATCTCGCAATGAAGTTTCCGCGATGAATGATATGACTTGTAAGTCGCAATATTGTGAAAAGCGTCGCGCATTTAAAAAAAAAATAAAAATGCATCATGCTGTATCACTGTGCTCACATTAATTATTAAGATCGATGACATATTTTTTTCATTTTGCGATTATAATTTTTCAACATATAAATAAGATTGTCTTGAATGTCCATCTTAGACAAATGTGTTTCTCCTTAACAAGCTATTCAGATTTTTTTATTTTGAAGATTATCACTTTCCAGAATTTTTTTTTTTGTGGCTCATTTCTTATTCTTGACATGTTGTAATTCGTTATGCCAATGACTGTTGGTATGATGTAATATAAAACGTCTCGCATGCGCAATCATTTGTTCGCATAACTACTTCGCATAAACTATACAATAAAAATATTCAAGTCCGCGATCTATTTGTTTAAGCTCATAGATAGATTAATAGCATTCTACGAAGTAAAATGTAGGTTAATCTAAATGACCTTTTGCAAATTTACCGTTTTCACTTATCAAAATAGTAGATGAAAAGCGTCGCGCATTTAAAAAAAAAATATATTAGTGACAATTGATGCGAAAATAATTAATAATAATCGATTTGTACTTAAAACGTGTACGCTCTTTCTGTCTTTATATTGTAATTACTACTTTTTGAAAGTGTCTTTTGTATTAATCCTTATCTTGCCAGTCTCTCTATAATCGTACAAATAACATATATTAATTATTTGCGGCAATTTCGATTTAAAAGACAGGGTAAAGTTTGAAAATATATTAGTCCAGCTTCCTTTATACTTCAAATTTCGTTACAGTATAAAGAATTAATATCATGTATTGTTTTTTGAAATCTGGAGATTCTTAAGAATTTCTTGGAGAGAGAAAAATATTCTGTTCTACATGATATTTATCATTTAAAACCGCAATGTGCGTCATAACGAATGGACAAGATTTTCACACAATCTGTAGTCGTGTGAAATAAATCGTTTGTAAAGTTTATTGCACGCTTATGTGCCTGTCGGCATTACAAGACATTCGCTTACTGTGTTAAAACGAAATGATGGATCGCACCAAGGCGAGATTCGCACTCGCGGAGTCGAGTACCAAGGAATTTTATGCATGCTGACTAAAAAAAAAATCGAGATTAAAAGACATTGTTATCTTTAATCAAACGTTTCGAGTATTATCTCTTTCAAATATGTATATATTCTTTAAACTAATAAAGAAATCTTTACTTTATACATAAATATATATATATATATATATATTGAAGTTATGCCAATGACTGTTGGTATGATGTAATATAAAACGTCTCGCATGCGCAATCATTTGTTCGCATAACTACTTCGCATAAACTATACAATAAAAATATTCAAGTCCGCGATCTATTTGTTTAAGCTCATAGATAGATTAATAGCATTCTACGAAGTAAAATGTAGGTTAATCTAAATGACCTTTTGCAAATTTACCGTTTTCACTTATCAAAATAGTAGATCACGGTATATTCGAATTTCTCCAATTAGTCTGGTTTTCATTTTACATGCGTGGCCGCGGACGTAAAAGTGACGGATATTCACACGCTTCTTCATCGACGCCCACCAAGACCCTGGCATAGGTTGCGTTATTCATATATATAGACGCCGCGGAAACGTGCGTAAGTACCTGCACTTAATTACTTACTGCCAGAACTGCCAGCTACCGCGGTGTGGCCGGAGTGAGCGATAGTCTCAGCCTGCCGAGTTGACTCTTCGCCTTTCTCACCGGATAAAAGCCATGAAGGAAACGACACGACCGGCCCGCGCAATACCTTCGAGTACCCACCCATAGAAGGGTGAAAGGGACGATAAAAAGCGAGACGGGAAAAGAAGGAGTATATTAATACTTGGAAGCCATCTCCTGATCCGATCAAAGAGATAAATAAATATTTTCAATTGCTCAAGTTGCAAGTTAATGCAATGCCGTATTATGTGATAAAAATAACGATCCTATATATAAAAAGATAAAAAAAGAATGCGAGAAATCAGTTCGTCGCTTGAAAACAAACTGCTTCAAACAAAAGGTAGGTAAAATATACGAGAGAAAGAGAGACTTTAAAGTAATATTATATAAATATTATAAAACATATATTAGCTACTTTAAACTTCTCTCTTGTAACTTTCTGTTTCTTTTTTATACATATACTCGAAATGACTCGCGCATTCATAAAACCGGCGATGAGGATTTCTTTTTTTTTTTCAAGAGGGTTAGCTATCCGATTCTTTGTCGTAAAGGAGATCGTATATTAATCAGAGCGTGATGTTACCGATTTTATCGACGAGCGCCTCTCTCCCACGATCATCGATCTTGACAAGGCGCACTGACAAGTCATGATATGTAGTCCGGAATTCGTATAGATTACGTTGTCCACAGATTCACAGTCGATTTCTAAAATTGATAAGCGACACATTCATTAGCCATTTACCGGAGTGCGTATCGACACATATCGCTCTGCAAATAGCCCCGTATTTATACTTTCATTGCTCATGCAACTAGTCGTCGCGTCGGACACGCGGTCTGCGAACCCGTTGCCGTATGAATAACGGCTCTCCGCTGATCGGAGGAGATTCGCCCACATCGGTCTTTGAATCAATTATGTACGATTTATATTTATGCGCGCCGCGTGATGCGGGATAGGGTGGAGGACGCGAAAGAAGGCGAGAGAAGGTAACGCGCAAGAGGAGAAGAGAGGCCGAGGAGAAGAGAGAGAGAGAGAGAGATGGAGAATCGCTACACGATCCGCGGGCATACGATCTCGACCGAAATAAATCAAGGCTGCGCCCAGATTTCAAAGCGCAAGATTACAAAAATTAATCGACCTGACGTTCGGCGCGATAAAAAGCGTGACTCTCTCGTTCCCCTCTTTTTTTCTTCTTTTTCTCCGGACCTCCCCCATGCACGTACATACACACAACGCGAGCGGATTAACCGCGGCTACATTTGCCGCATCGTGGATTAACCGTGCGCACTCCCGGGTCGGGTTTATATCAATTACACCGATCGTGGCCATAAAATTTCCCGGGGACAGGCCCCGGGACGTCGTTAATTACAGCGTGCGCTCTTAAGCCACCAAATAAACTCGAAATGTAGATCACAATCGCCGCATAAGTCGATAACGCCGCGCGATTAAACGGCTCCTCCGTTCCGAAATTAGCGCGAGTATTCGCAATGTAATTCCAGATATCCCAAAAACGCGAAGCACACGCGATAAAGAGATTCGTGTGATTAGCTCAACATGTTAATTAATTCAAGCCTCATAAAAGTATGAATTAGTGATCATTTGATATGAAAAGGTAATAACTGCCGCAGAATAATTTAAAGAAGTTGTTAAATTATTTACTATGAATTTGACATCTGATCTCTTAATTAAATCTTTAATTCATGCTAATTTAAATTTGAATTGCACTGTTTTCCATGAAAGATGATTAATAGTCACATAATTATAGCGATAACTTATATATACTTATATATATCTCTTAAAATTATTACAATTAGCTAAATACGTCTTAATATTTTCACTCATACATCATTTTCTATAATCAAAAAGTTACACAATACAGTATTAAAAAGTTAATTCGTTCAATATATTTAATTTTCAATATATTTATACATACTTCTTTCTTTAAAACAAAGAAATTTTTTAAATAATAAGCATAAAATTAGTATAAAACATTAAGAAATAAAGCAAAGACGACGGATATCAGTTTGAATATTAGACAAACGCTGTTTAGCACAATCTTGTATATTACGCCGCTCGATTATAATGATTACCAATAATTCCTCGTAATTAGACGTAACAGCGGCGTAGCCTTGGTCCGTCATTCTGTCAGACGATGGGCATTCACTAGCATGCCAGACAAATAACAAAAATCGCAATTGTGTGTGTTGCGAATTTTAAATCAGCTACGTGTACTTTGATTTATGCTCATCCGAAATAAATGAGAAGATTCAGACAATGTCGTGATAACAAGGAATTTGCTTTTCAAGGAATTTGTAGAAAAATAAGCGATAATCTCTTATATACTTCTGTTTTCATTTCCTATTTTTGTAAATAATTTCACATAATTATTACATAAGAAATTGCTAAATTTATAATAAAGTAATTTCAACTTGAACACGCAAAACTGAGATAAAATCTTTGAGCTCTGCGTTGCACGATTTTTTTCTCGGCAATGCACACCAGATATGTATGTGCATCAAATAAACAACGAAAGTCGCCACTGTCAGCACGCGAACAAGTACAAGTTTCAAACCAGCCTGCGACATGCACTTTAATTTATGATCACCCAAGAAAAGCAAGAAGAATTAAGACAATGTTGCACTGATATTGCTCAATCCTTTACCAGTCACATAAAATACATACATTTTGTTAGTAATAAAAATAATTAATTTAATTTAAAAAGTAAGATTGCAAATTCTTATGATCTTTCAAAAAAATCAAGGAATAATATTTTAAAAGCAAATTCGTCAATCAATCTGGATTCTTAGATCAATTTTACTAATTAGAAATTAAGTTAAATCTAATTATAAAAATATAGACATAAATATAAATATATCATATATTGAAAATAATAAGTATTTCGCCGAAATTAAACTTCAGAGTTGTATATATATAAAAAAAATCTTGTCTTTAAATTAAAATAATATCTTTAATAGCACATATATTTAATATATATTTGAAATATTTACTTGACATATTAATTTAAAGATTGAGTACGCGCTAGCTCTCTAAATATTTCTCTTGATACTATCGGAAATTTAAAGACTATGTAAAATGTCATAAATTACATTGTTTTCACTGCACTTGTATAAGTCGAAGATTTCCACCAAAGTAGGACAGCAAAAATGATTTCGACAATATTCGTCCCTGAAGGTTGCACACGAGGGGAATTTCGCGATTGTTGGGTGAAGGACGAACTTTGTATCGACCGGGTTAAATCCTCCTCGACGAAAAAAGATACCGGTCGCGAGATTTGCATGCGACTCGGAATACCCGGCAGCCGTAGCCGACATGTCTTACGAGTCATACGATAAATATCGCTTCGCATACGAATCAGTCTCGTATGAATCTGTACGATCGTTATTCACTCTTCGATTTAATTAGACTATCACGAACGAGTCTCGCGAACCGGTGCGCATGTTTACAGATTACATTATTGTCAGACTCACTGGTGATATTACGAGAAGCGATTCTCTAAAATTGCGATTCTCTAATATTAAAAAATTTGATCGAACGGATATTTGATCACGATGGGGCACTGCATTCTTTCGAAATGATCTGGTAAGTCGCGCGTGCACAAGGACGTAATGTCATTGAAGATTTAAGGAGCGAACGGCGGGGACGTTGTCTCGATCGAACGATAAGGGTGGAAATAAATGCGAAGCGCGCATTGCACACGCGGACCTTTTGCTGCTGACGCAAGATCACGACGTCTTAAACATCGACATGGTTCGAAATTCCTCGTAATAATTATCCGTCTTTTTAATTCCATATGTAAAATACATACATCGCTAAAAAGTTGAAATTATCATTTATAAAAATGAAATACGTATAACGAAACCTGAAAACATTTTTCATAATCATATAAAAATGATAATTTTCTAAAAAAATTTGTTTCTTAGAAAAAAAAAAAAAAACGGAATTTTATCTCTTCTCCTCTCTCTTTTTTCGCCCTAAAAAAAAAAAAAAATAAATAAACATCTCGCGAGAATAAATTTAAATAAAAATGTTATAAATCAAATTTCTTATATACTGGCCTTGGTACATCGCAATTTAATTAAATTTATCTTGATCATCTCGCGATAGGAAAAATCGAATTTTATAACGGTACACTCAAGATGTTTTCGAGGGCGTAACAAATATGCAGAAATTATTATGCTTTTTTTTCAATCATTGATGGTACGCATGCAAAAAGAGATGATATCGCATCGTTATCGTATTACAGGTATGATGACAGGTATAATTACCTATCTTTTGCCTTTGGTTACGTTACTTTAAAACTACACAGTGCATACTTAAAATTTTACAAGGCTGTTAGTGTCTTGTTCCAGAATAATCGACATAATTTATACAGTTTAATTAGAAACAATAATTTATCTCATAAATAAAAGAGAAACTGCGACTAAATAGCACTCAAAGGAAATTACCGCTAACTAATCAAGTCCAGTGAAACGAGCGCAAGCTCGAGGAAATTTCTCTCTCGCGAGGACGTTCATGAGCCTTGACGGGATCGGGAGAGTACATATTCTGACAATGCTAACACTCGACTATTCAAATAGAGAAGCCGACGGTTCGTCTCGTCTACAACGGCATGTTTAGATACCGGTTTTAAAAGCATTTTAAGCCGGCAAACATTTCAAGGTCGTCGTTTTGAATGGATCGTCGTTGTCATCCGTAAAATCCGGAAAGAACCATCGACGTGCGTATTCATCGCGCATTTGTCCTCGTCGTCGTTATCGTCCTCGTGCATGTAGGTCAACCGCCCGCGAAAATTAATACAAGAGGCTCGTTAACTTTACAGTAGGCAGAGACGTGGCTCCTTCCGCGACGGTTTTTATTTGCATCGCGCGAGGGGACTATCCCTCCCGGGTCTTATATATATCCATGCAAATTGATTATTATTGGCCGTTACGTGACGAAGCTCTCGCCGGGTCGAAATTGCAGCTAACTTTTACTTTGTTAAACCGTGAAATGCAAGCGCTACGAACACATATCATATTCGGATCGAAAATTGTACTCTTTATATTTTTTACTGGATGTTCAATGTAATACATGAGCAAAAGAGCATTTTAATGAAATATTATAATTATTATTTTTATATCGAAAAATATAAAATAATATTTTTTGCTCAGTTAGAGTTCAATTAAATCAAAAGAGCATTTTAATGAAATATTATAATTATTATTTTTATATCGAAAAATAAAATAATATTTTTTGCTCAGTTAGAGTTCAATTAAATATTAATTTTAACAATTTTTAAAACATTATATATATATTTAAACTAACAATAAGATTAAAATTGAGATTCTATTTTTACTTACTAAGGAATTTAATGATTCCGCATCTCTCTTTCTCTTCTCCGATAACATCGTAACGCAATGAAAACAAATAGCATGACTTTTCGTGGCGAGTTAAATCGAAGTACAGTAAGGCACCAGTTGCGGTCATTTTAGCATATCCGATTAATTATGACTGCAATGTCGCGCTTAACCGTAACGCCGTTGCGTCGTGTCACGCGCCGCGCCACACCGTTATGCATTTCATGCACGATTACGCGCTATATTGTATTATGTGCGTACGCGACTCGCGACGTTTCGTCGTGCATGGGTGCGGTTGCATACATGCAACCTCTGCATGTCGGATGTTAAAGCCTGGGCTTGCAGTGGCTATCAACTGTTGCCAAAAATGTTCACAAATACTGTAACACGTAACAACGAACTTATACAGATTTCTGAATAAAGAATTCCTATGGTTTTAAACTTACACTACATCTACTTTTAATATTAATGTTTTTTAAAATATTAAAAAAAAGGATGGAAGTAAAATAATATGATTGTGTGAATGTATAACAATAAGCTTGCTAAATGAAACATCAGCAAATGTAATTATTTACAATTGAAACATCCATCGGATGATACAAAATCATCAGTTACCAAGGAGACTGCGCGGAAAATCATCTTGACGGCATTTTCTTTCTCTCTTTCTCTCGATACAATAAGAAACGCGATATTAATCGATCGATCGTGTTCGAACCGAGACGATCATTATGGAAACTAAGCTGTACAACTTTTTCCGCGAAACAATCATCGGTTGCCATGATTCAGGATCAAGAGAAGGACGGAGAAAAACCGATTGACCATCCTCGACGATCAATCAATCGGAAGAAGAAACCGCATCGAGCGGAAAGCACGCGTAGATATAGTGGATGCACTCGTGATGCAATAAAGTTGGCGGCGTGTGCGACGTTCAGGATAAACGAGCACAAACACCACAAAATTGTCTGAGAGAATGTAGCGTTGTAAAAACCATTTTATTATAGTTTGCGCGCGGAGATTATTATATACTGAATTGTCATTAACTATCGCTAAATCAATCGTCTCGTAGAATTGATAAACGTCACTTGAATTTTTTATAGCAGGAGTGTTAGTAAATCAATGGCGATTATAGCAATTTGTATACGTTTGATAGCTCGCTACAACTATAATTTGAAATTCTCACAAATTGCACATTTGAATATAAATACATTTTACGCGCAAAATACATTACTTGTTATTTATTATTTGAAAGTGTTTAAGAGTTAGAATGCAGATTTTATTCCTTGTTTATTTTATCACAGCACAAGTGACTCGTGAATTTTAAATAGTTTAAAAAGAAATAAAAATATTAAACTTTGATTTTTTTTTCCTCTCTCACTTATTTTTAAAATATATGTCAAGCTAGATATATTTCAAGATAAGAATAGAATTGTCTCAAATTAGCACCTTTAACCATATTGGCTTATCTTCCTCGTGTAAAAATAAGTTAATAAAGTCGCAACTTTGACGTCATCATGAAATAATTCACAGAACAGTTTTCCCTGTGCAAGAAAATAATGTTAAATTAATTACCTTCATATGATGTTAAATGATTTATTGCAAAACATCGATGCCATTACAAAGGAAGTCGCGAGCAAGCTGTATGCGCGTAGGAAAAATTTATTGTCATTTCAATTATTTAATCGTATAGAAATGCTAAATCATGTCAATTAATTTTAATTCGTTTTTTACAAAGTTGTCGTTTCGATGTCGCTACGAAGAATCTTAAATTGCGTTGTGTAAGAAGAATTTTATACGCGTCATTCAAGGTAGTACATTTTTTTCCGCCAGTAACGAATGGCGCCTATCACACATATCTTTCTTGTTCTCTTCGCGAGCGACGATATTATGTCTATAAATTACAATCAATTCAATAATCATCCAGTCTCATCATCTATTAATAAGATATCCATGATATCTTTCTAGAGACGCTTTTCCCAATATGAAAGCAAGTTATCCCCTTATCATCGGTGCTTTTAATCATCTCCTACATGGCATACATATTAAAATACTTATATAAACGGAATTATAATGAAAAAAGTGCACTATCAAATCATTAGAAGCCTACATGCTACAATAACAATTATATAAACTATTTTTTCAGGTAAAAATTGTTATACGTAAAAATAAGATAACTTTACCTGAATATTCATCGCGTTTATAACGCAAACACTCGCGGGTCTATGTATATTACTTTACAAAGCAACCAGGAATTCAAGCACGGCCGTATGTGCACGGACGCCGGCAAATCACGCTCGCGTATATAACGTAATTCAATCGACGGAACCCAGAACGCGTCTAGTTTACAATATAACTCGAACCAGACCACGGGGCCTATTTCGAAACGTTCGTAGATACGTACGTATGTTACATTTGTTGATACCCGCATTCCCGCCAGAAACCAATAAATTAATCTCCCATGCTAATACCTGCGGCGAGAGCTCGAAGCACGGTGGTTGCGCGCGGCTCCGCAAACTCGCTCTTTCGGACCTCGCATTAATTTTCGAACGCTTCCGGATTTCGTGACTGGCGTACGCATCGAGGATATCTATACCTATACCGGGTGTCCCGGAAACATAAACCTTCACCCATGATAAACGCCAAAACGAGAATAATTATGGCCATAATACATTTTGAAGCGATCTATATTTCTGGATTAAAAGTAATAATTTATAATTTTATTTATGGTGTAAATATTGAATATTATTATAATTTTAATTTTTCATAATTATTTTCACAATTATTTTTTATGAAAAATAATTTGATTGCAAATTTGTTAAAGAATCCATCTAATTTAAGTTAAACATTATGACAACTTGTGTTTATCAATTCTCAACAATATAGATCTAGAACAACCGTACGTCGATTTTTTATTATAAAATTGTATTATTTTTATATCAATCGGTTATATAAGTTAGTTCCCTGCCCTTACGATAAATTTCAAGAAAAAAAAAAAAAAAAAGAAAATTTATCGCTAATGGTTAAAGCGTTTCGCGACCTCGTGCAATCCAATTTTTCCGTAAACGTCACATTTGCACGACAATATAATTAGAATTTTAACCGATACATACAAGCTACATTTCTTATAAATACAAATAGCTCTGAGATTAGAAGAAAATTCAAAGCGTTATGTACTCGTTAGAAACAGTTTCTAGATTCACTCGTCGACAAGAGATAGCGCTTTAATATTAATTAATCTTGAGAATATGGTTCTGCAAGTTAATGCGGGCGGCATCTTTTACAATCTTCGCGACCCGTAGACATGGTAAGTATCCTTCCTACTGCGCTCGAGTATTCATGACCGTACCGTTTTCTGGAATGGAGAGTAAAATAATTTACTCGCGAGGTAGTCCGATATAGCCAATGTAAATTAAACATTAATATCTATATATTCTTGGTACACGTTCCGGTTATTAATCGGTATAATCATGACCTCGAAAATTAAATTCATTCTCTCTCTTGTTTATACGCGAGCATAAATTCCTGGCGCAACGTTACGCACACAGAAATAAATAATTCATATGTGTCGCGGAAATGGCTTGCAGTACATTAATCTTTCTATCTCTAAAAATATGCATATCATAATTCGTATTTGTCTCTGTATTACGGCGAATCACGTGACGAAGATCTGTCAAGAAGTCAAGAAAATATATACGAGAAGTACCATCCGCAAATGAACTGACGAACTTTCCCAGCCCATCTCCACGGAAAAGTCGTAAATGTCTTGTTATCCGATTTAAACATATCTCGACATTCGCCGGGTTGGGCAAATTCCGCGGTCGCGACCACAGTCGTTTCGCGCAGATCTCGATTGCACGAGCGCGATGATTAAAAACCGATTGATGTCAAAAATTATTTTGATGGAGTAAATAAAAAAAAAAAAAAAAAAAAAAAAAAAATGCCAAAAACAAAAAATAATTTTATTTGGGAATAAAAG
>NW_021848556.1:3640284-3682118 GCF_003651465.1 Formica exsecta
AAAAAAAAAAAAAAAAAAAAAAAAGATCGTCGAAAGCATAAATTAATCTAGTTTGTTATCGCGAAAAACAAGTACTTTTTAAGATATTCAGCACGGACGCTTTATTTGAAACCATAAGCTGATTTGCAATTTACATAATGTTAAAGAAATGGAAATGCCGTTAGTCCAAAAATAGCCTTTTAGAAATAGTTATTTCTAAGCTTTTATTGCCCGATAGTGCGAGCCCTCATAAAGGCAGTCAAATTTACAACATTCCTCCACGCAGTTTATTAGGGAAATATCAAATATACTTATATGTAGCCGTAAATTAGCTCGCGACAATAAAAAATTAATTAATTGTGAATTCTCGAAAGTTTAATTACATCACAAAGAGACACGGCTCACCGAACGTGCTATTAATGTTGCGGATCGGTGATTAGACGATTGTAAAACGCGCGATGACGAAGCGCATAGATCGAAAAGCAAACATCAGCTGCGTTTTAAACGAGCAAACGAACGACGTGAAGGGAGAAAAAAAAAGTCTCAGCGATGATGCGGTGCGTGCTTGGGTATGCGGAACGTATGCGTAAACGGGCGCGCAACAATTGCGTGCATTCTCGCAATGCGGCTGTAATCGATTAACGACCCGGCGGCCTCCGCGGTGCGGAATTCAAACGGTTTTGCCGATGCGACCGTAGCGAATATCGATGAGATCGTTTAACGTACACAGTTCCTAGAGATAACGATAACTTATTATTGACCGGTCGAGAAATTGACTTCAAACGTACGTTCATCGTGATGTATGTATACATATACGCGGCACCTAAATATACATGCGCATATATCACCCGCAACAACAATTGCCTAGATTCGCATTGCGACGAGCGCGCGCGTTTGCAGTGATAATAAAATAAACTTTTCCGAAAAATCCCCACTCTGGAGACATGTATATTATATTGTTAACATATTGAAAAAAACATATAAAAGATGCATAAACCTAAACATTTATTTCTTTGATCATTGAAATAATGATGTATATTTTCTTATAAAAATTTTCTGTAATAATTTTCGCGGATATATTCAAAATTTAAAAGCATAAAAGATATCTAGTTAATATTAAATATACTATTTTTTATATTTATCAAGTATGTACACGTATTATATTTTATGGTATTTAAAATAACATACATCACAATTCTAAACTTCTCTTTAAAATCTTGAGAAATTCATACATAAAAAATTTTCTTTAAATAAAAAATAAATATTAATAATTAAACATATTAACAAAATTAAATAGCATGCTGGAACTATTGTTATTATTTCAATTTCTTAAAATTTATTATGATCTGCTAATAATATCCACAGTATTATATTATAAAGAGAAACCACATATATACCAGGTATATAAATGTGAAACCGGAATTTTTGTATAGAAAATACATGTTTATTGTATGAAAATGATAAAAAATATTTTATTCGGAGTATTGCCAAGCGCTATAATTTTCTATTTTATTGATTTTACTAACATAGCTTCTTATCTCGTCAAATTTTTATCCTGCTGTTTTCACGTTTCATCGTTTTCGACACTGTGCTATATTCGCCATAACGAATGGCCGCGGATAGGTCATTATTAACCAGACTAAGCTTTAACGGTAACGTGTACATCATAATATCGAAATATTACATCTTCGTTACATTCTCAGCACGCGGGTCGAAGAGTCAGGAGAGCTTTTACGACGAGCAATGAATGCCTCAATACAATGGGAAGTTTGCGTCCATATATTATTGACAACTTATTAGAATTAATTAACTTTTCACCTGTACGCTGCATTATTTATAAGCAAGCAGCAATAACCTATCTTCTCGCTCATTCACATCGCGTATTCCTATTTACCGCTTCTCTCTATTTAACCGCTAAGGAAAAGTCGCTCATTACACATCATGCGCAAATCGGGAACTGTCAATATTCGCCCACAATAGTCGGAAACTATTCGCTTGCAAGTGTCGCGCTTGCAATCCCATGGGCTATTGTCGTGCAATTGCAATTCACTTCGCGTACCGCACCACTGTGAGAAAAAGTCTCGCAAAGCGCATTGCGGTTGTCTTTCCGATCGTGTAGCCGCACTGCGGACGCTGGCACACTTGAGAACGAGAATGCTTTTTGTGTGATTTAAATACGAGGCAAAAGTTTTCCCCGTGAGATGATGAGACAGAGAGAATACATATATGTGCGTTTTAACTTGTTAAAAGCACCAACTCTTTGTTTAGAAAAATTGATGCAACAACGCGCTGCTAAATAATGGAAATGTGTGATTTTCACATGTAAATACTAAATATATGACTCTAGTATCACTTATTACCAAAATCACATTATTTTCCAATTGTAATATGTGACTCCTTTTTAAAATAATTATATCTGGATACAAAAGTTATATATAAAAAAAGTATTAAAAATGATATATGGCAGATTTTGTAAATCTTGCAGATTTGATTGATAGATAGTAATATATTTATGTATTGCTAGATATGCAATGAGAAATAGAGAGAGAGAGAGAGAGAGAAGAAGAGCCCAGTCTTTGAGAAGGAGTAAAATAAAAACACAGAACAGTGAAGCAAGAAATGATGAGACGGACGACGGGTAAAAGTTCGAGGTAAGGTGAGGTCGAGGTGATTCGAGACGAGGTGAGCCCACCGACCCACCTGCAATTATCCGGTCTAATGAGCAAACAGTTCGCTTCCTCTCCCTCTCTTTCGCGCTACACCCTATTCTCATCTCTCTTCGTTCTCGCGATCTTCCCTCTCTCTCTCCTCCGCGTGCTCTCCCGCTGAACTGTCCATCACTTAGATACTTGACTCGGCCACAACTCGGTAACCTTCCACGGTCGTATTTCCCACTCCCCTTGTCTTTTGCCCCAACCTTCACCTCCGCCGCCACCACTTTCCCCTCTTCCTCCTTCCACATTTTCTCCTCCCTTCCTCAACTACCCCGCCTGAACGCCGGTTAATGAAGATTATTAAATTAGTATCTCTCACGAACAATTTTTCCAAACGTATACCGAAGGGACCGGCGGAACCTTTAGACCATGAACTTCACGAAGCAGCCGACTGGTTCGTTAACGTCCAGAACGGCACCACCTCTCACACTCGCTTCGCAGATCTTTATAAGGCGGCAGGGTCTGAAAAATGGAGCTCGATCGCGTACATGGAAGGGATAAAAGGACAGGAACACGGCCGGTTAAACGGTACGGAGCGTGCGAGTGCGAAGAAGATTTGCTTCGCGTTTTCGTGGCGAATTATAGAATGGTCCGAAACTATTACTCTTTCCTAGTTCAGATATTTAAAATTTATATCTGCATCTCTTGATAAAATTTGCCTAGGCCAGTAATTTATATTTCGCGTTACGATTTATTTTATCATTAAATATTGCTGTATCATAATCAGTTAAAAAATATTTTTTTATAATAGATTATCTACAATAATAAAAAGTATAAATTTTCAGAGATTTAATCATCATTTAATTATATTACATATAATAAAAATGACTAACTGTCAAAATAACACGCTTGATAAAAAAATGATAATTGTTCCATGACCTTCACAATTCGCAATTTATACCCCTCTCATTAATCATCAGAATTGCTGGGAAAATTTGAAATTGCAGCACGAAGGCAAACATGATTCGTAACTTCGATTTGTAACTTCGGCTGGAGTTAATTGTTCGCATTACGAGCGCGTCGGAAAATTATAAAGGCTGAATGATATGCATATTCATCCGGCTACAGCTCGTTACCGACGATAGAGAAAAAGATGATGGCTCATGGCGAGTCTCAGCTCGTTAGTCGCGTCAAAAGGGCGGGGCAGGAGCGGCGACACGTGGAGAGCGTTTCGTCGTCGGTGCGTTGACCTTGATTTTTCGATTTTAGAAATAGAAATGATGCGGCATATAATCGGTCACACACATCGAGAGACGACGAGAAATGACTCAGCCAACGGTGCAGGTGGGAAAGGGCATTACGTGTGTGAAAGCGATGCGAACGAACGGCGGGACTCGAAGAAGGAAAAATAGACGTGGACAAATAATCGAGAGTGGAAGAGGCTCGGTGCGGCTGCGGGCGAGAGAGGCACAGAGAAATCTCCCATTTACAGAAAGTAGAATAATGCTCAATTCAGAGAAAAAGAGAGAGAGAAGGGAAGAGTGTCGTGTTGAACGATGACAAATGGCAGAATTAAATCCAGATGTGAGCAAAGTGCTTCACTTTGCAAAAAAATACGCGTCATATAGAGACGTCATTAAATCATGAGATAATAATCATATTTTATATTAAATATCTTAATAAAGAACAAAACTTGATATTTTGAAGATTTATGCAAATTTGATAGAATAACATTTCAGTATAATATATTCAAACTTACAAATTATATCTTCTGTTATATATTAAATTAAACTTCAATTAATAATTATAATTCAAGTAATTGGCTGGAAGATAAGATTTTATATTTCTGCGTGCAGAAATATTCAGCTGGGAACCTCAGATATCTCCAAGAAACGTCCTTCGAACTGGAATAGCTTGAAAGAAAGGAAGACGGCGATCAAGGCATCGTTACAGCAGGATGCACTCACCCTACCTTGGCTACCCGCCACGCCCGCCATTCACCTTCAACTTGGTCCCTCTCCATTAAATGCGCGTCGCTATAATTACGTTTCGTAGATCATACATAGATTATGTCGAAAGTTTCATGCAATATTCTCAATACCTAATTCGTCAATCATCATTATTTAAAAATCATCATTTAAATCATTATTTCATTATTTAAACAAAAAAAAAATTAAAACAAAAATACTTGAAATTTTAATAAACTTTCGTTATATTCTTCCTTTCAAATTTCTTGATATTTTGATATTTATTGAAATAAAATAATCTGTCAATTTACATTCTCATTTTGACCGTCATTAGCAACGAAAACACGCAGTGTTAAAAATGGACGCGATATTGACAACACGTTGAATATTTCCGATATTGAAACTACCGGTAACAAAATCGCGGCCTCTCATCAAAGATACCGGATGGCATCTATATCTACATACATACATGCGCTCGCGACCTTGAATGACTCGATGTAATCGTTACCACGGGCTTCCCGAAGAACAAAGAGAGCTCTCGTCCACCTAACGCCGCACATACCGCGACGGCCACTACCGTCGTTCGTTACTACTACCGTGTCCGAAGCGCCGCGCATACCGAATGGAGAACCGTCGTTTAATAGCGCCGGCTTGTGTTTATTCCGACAGTCTGTAACTCTGCGATCCGTAATTGCTGTAATTATGCGACCGCGCGCGTAATCGTCGATTTGAGGGTAATGGGGGAAGGAGGATGAGGGGAGCGAGAAGAGGAACAGAACGGGGGAAGGAGGATGAGGGGAGCGAGAAGAGGAACAGAACGGGGGAAGGAGGATGAGGGGAGCGAGAAGAGGAACAGAACGGGGGAAGGAGGATGAGGGGAGCGAGAAGAGGAACAGAACGGGGGAAGGAGGATGAGGGGAGCGAGAAGAGGAACAGAACGGGGGAAGGAGGATGAGGGGAGCGAGAAGAGGAACAGAACGGGGGAAGGGAGGAACGGCATGTTTTAGCTCCTCTGTGACGCCGGGCGTCGTTTCCTTCCTTCCTCTCGATCCTCTTTCCGTGCTTAATTTTGCGAATTTCTACTCTCCCGTGAGAAAGAGCGCGAGTCGGCGATTACCGTAATTATTCGACCGCCCCTGTAACCGCACGACGATCGAGATTGAATCCGAACGATGGGTTGCGCGTGTAAAGAGCGGAGTTTTCGGATATGTGTTACCCGGCGAATGAAACGGCGGGACGATCTCGTGCGTCTTCGCGTTTCGAAAGAGATACGATGGGACTGTCGCTGTCTTGTTAATTTCGTTTCCGCTATAAATTCTTACAATGCAAAATATTCAGATACCGTGATTCCTGAGGATTTCTATATTTTTGTTATATGCTTTTCACTTTTACATTTTTCAAGACAACTGAAAAAAATTAATAAAAATATACTTTTATAAACTCAAAATATTTTATAGGGGTTAACGAGAGTTCTAATATTTTTTTCAAATGAGTGTTGTGTAATAATTTTCTATTATAATAAAAAATCTTTTTTATTTAAAAATATATTTAAGAGATAATTTAACGAGATTTAAAAATTGCAAGAAAATAATTTACGATTATCTACTTTTACAAAAAAAAACATCAATGCTTTAAGAATATTCGAGCGTTTTGGATAAATGTCATTTTTGCCACGATGCAACAATCTTTCCCTCTCTTAAATCTTTCTTTCGCAGAATAAATGCGCGTCGCTATAATTACGTTTCGTAGATCATACATAGATTATGTCGAAAGTTTCATGCAATATTCTCAATACCTAATTCGTCAATCATCATTATTTAAAAATCATCATTTAAATCATTATTTAAAAAAAAATACAAAAAAAAAATTAAAACAAAAATACTTGAAATTTTAATAAACTTTCGTTATATTCTTCCTTTCAAATTTCTTGATATTTACAAATTAATTGAAATAAAATAATCTGTCAATTTACATTCTCATTTTGACCGTCATTAGCAACGAAAACACGCAGTGTTAAAAATGGACGCGATATTGACAACACGTTGAATATTTCCGATATTGAAACTACCGGTAACAAAATCGCGGCCTCTCATCAAAGATACCGGATGGCATCTATATCTACATACATACATGCGCTCGCGACCTTGAATGACTCGATGTAATCGTTACCACGGGCTTCCCGAAGAACAAAGAGAGCTCTCGTCCACCTAACGCCGCACATACCGCGACGGCCACTACCGTCGTTCGTTACTACTACCGTGTCCGAAGCGCCGCGCATACCGAATGGAGAACCGTCGTTTAATAGCGCCGGCTTGTGTTTATTCCGACAGTCTGTAACTCTGCGATCCGTAATTGCTGTAATTATGCGACCGCGCGCGTAATCGTCGATTTGAGGGTAATGGGGGAAGGAGGATGAGGGGAGCGAGAAGAGGAACAGAACGGGGGAAGGAGGATGAGGGGAGCGAGAAGAGGAACAGAACGGGGGAAGGAGGATGAGGGGAGCGAGAAGAGGAACAGAACGGGGGAAGGAGGATGAGGGGAGCGAGAAGAGGAACAGAACGGGGGAAGGGAGGAACGGCATGTTTTAGCTCCTCTGTGACGCCGGGCGTCGTTTCCTTCCTTCCTCTCGATCCTCTTTCCGTGCTTAATTTTGCGAATTTCTACTCTCCCGTGAGAAAGAGCGCGAGTCGGCGATTACCGTAATTATTCGACCGCCCCTGTAACCGCACGACGATCGAGATTGAATCCGAACGATGGGTTGCGCGTGTAAAGAGTGGAGTTTTCGGATATGTGTTACCCGGCGAATGAAACGGCGGGACGATCTCGTGCGTCTTCGCGTTTCGAAAGAGATACGATGGGACTGTCGCTGTCTTGTTAATTTCGTTTCCGCTATAAATTCTTACAATGCAAAATATTCAGATACCGTGATTCCTGAGGATTTCTATATTTTTGTTATATGCTTTTCACTTTTACATTTTTCAAGACAACTGAAAAAAATTAATAAAAATATACTTTTATAAACTCAAAATATTTTATAGGGGTTAACGAGAGTTCTAATATTTTTTTCAAATGAGTGTTGTGTAATAATTTTCTATTATAATAAAAAATCTTTTTTATTTAAAAATATATTTAAGAGATAATTTAACGAGATTTAAAAATTGCAAGAAAATAATTTACGATTATCTACTTTTACAAAAAAAAACATCAATGCTTTAAGAATATTCGAGCGTTTTGGATAAATGTCATTTTTGCCACGATGCAACAAACATGAACCGATAGGAAACCGCACTCGTACGTAACCACAATCTACATTGTGATATTTCAGCTCGATTATTCTCTGCGTGCGAAACACGTTTGCTCGAAACAAAGTTTCGATTCTGTATTCGTGAACAACACGAAATAATTTCATGGGAAATACAGAATTCACACAAAGTAACAAATAAAAATAAAAAAACAAAAATTAATGTAAAAAAATATTGTATTTTTTCAGTAATTATTCTGAATAAATTATCCTATGAAAGCATGTAATTTTATCAATTTTCCTATATAAAAACTAGTTAATTACGGCATAAACCATACTGCAAAATAATACTGCATTTTAAATTGTTATATTAAATATTTTAAAATTATTCAATTATGTCACGATAAATATAAGAGAAAAAATTCTAAAATCTCAATCACATAACGGTTAGACTTTAAGTTTATCGGTGCATAAGCTCATCGAAATTGGCAGCAGTTATAACTGCCGCGAAAACTACCCGTTAAAACAAAGTGAAGGCTACACACGCAGGCATATACGTGGCGCTTTTGTCAGTTGACGAAATCGTATATGCATATGGTTAGCGTTAAGCTTTCTTAAAGAAGTTACGCCGATGCTTAAACAGTGCATAAATAAATAGCTAACGAACGAGTTATATAACCGCGCTACCTTATGTTCGTGTAAAACGATAAGACTTCAAAATGATAAACTTGTTTCTCAGATGTTAACCGTGCCAGGGCAACCGGAAATCGTGGCACGCGAAAGTGATAACACGACAAAATTCGCGTTTGTAGATTTTCTTTTAAAATTGAAACGCAGCACTAAATAATTCTTTCATTTATCAACAATTTTTGTTATTTATTTTTATTTATTTTATTCTTGACTTGTATTTATTTTATACAATTTTATACAATTTAATTTATATAATTTATTTATTTAATTTTCAATTCGTAAATTTATGAAAAGAATAATATAAATGTAACATATATATATATATGTATTTAGGTTTGTGGAACAATTATCGAATCAAAACGCATCGTCTTTAAGGCCAGCTTTAAGATCTCTTCGAGTGCAGTGACAATGCAGATTCGCCACCAGTTGCCTATCAACGCTTGCGTTGACCTTAAGGCGATAATGCTATGCTAGATACGCCCCCTCTACCACAGGCACCGCGATATCACGTAAGCGCGTGCACTTCGCTATTGTATGCGTTACCGAAATCAATCGTTGCGCGATGCAACACGCAGTACAAACTTTATCATCGCAATATTGCCCATTGCGAAAAAAAGTTCACGATATCTTCGAGGTTCGACATGATTTATGATCTCGCGAGATTTATCGAACGAACGAACGCCAGCTTATCAAAAAAATCTCAGCACTGTCATATATTTGCCGATTAAGTTCTTTGCGAGATAATTTATTTTTAGAAATAACGGAAAATACACAAATAACAGTTTATAACCTGTGAAATTTACATAGTAATTAGGAAGGTCTCTAAACTTTACACACATATAAAAATATTTATAAGCGATATATTCGCGCGCGTGCGCGCGGATAATCACGTACGATGTGGATATAAATATTATGGAATGGCTCTATGAGTTACGTTACTTCTAGAATTATGAAAATTATCGTATATTTAAACACAAAAAATTTTGCAAAAGCATATATTATAAATAAAATTAAATTTCCGAAATTTCATAAGAAAGGCATAATTAACAAACCGTTATGAAACAGTGGAACGTTTCAAATCTTATGAAATTGGAGAACGCGATAACACAGCTTTAGAGATTTCGTTATGTCACCGACTCCAAAAATTAATACGTTCCTTCCGCGCATGATGTATAAAGTTGTTCTTTCTATCAAATTATCGCGTGCGGTGAACGACTTGTTATCGGTGTGCTGATATCAACGCGGACAAGGACCGTCCGAGGAATCGGCGACACCCGGTACGTAGGCGAACCACGCAACGTATCATGCATCCATCGGACGGGAGAAGGGCGTGTCTGCAGTCGATGCACACTGCGCAGTTTATGCACGCGCTGCATGATCGTCGTGTGCATGTATGTGTACGTATTATGTGTCGGCTTGCTAGCGTACATAGGCCGCGTATGACACGCGCGCACCCAGCTCTTTAAACGCGGCCAGAACACAAAATACTCCGTCAACTGAATCAATTGACAGCGCATCTTTTAAGAAAATTCATTATGGTAGACTGCAAGCATGTGTCTTGGGATTCTTTGAAAAATACGTTTCAAAGATTTCAGATTTCGGACCACACAAAGAAGAGAAGGAAGCACAATGGGAGCGAAAGTTCTCTAATAAATCTTCATAAGGAAGCGATCGAAACGGATGCTTTTGATTTAAGAGCGCGCATGATGTCGTTTTAAGAAAGTCTCTTAACGCCAAAGCTTAAAGACATTAAGAAACGCGGGCAGCGAATAAATCATTTCGGCTCGCAAGCGTTTCGGCTAACCGGCCTCTCTCCTCTTGATCCAAATATATGAATCTTAATCACTGGTTGTATGCAAAGAGGCACGTCCTTGCCCACCGCGCTTGTAACTGGGTTATGTTTGACATGACTACGTTATATTATCTCATTTGTTACTGTCTCTAGCTTTTCATATAATTTTCGAGAATTAAAAATATATAAAACACGGGAGAAATTTTAGTGGATAGCTTTTAAATGCGGTTTTAATACAACATTTTTTTCTAATCAATCTCATTTATTTTGAGAAAGCGATAACATAATGTAACTTTAAAACATAAAATTCAATAAAGTATGAATTTTTTCGAAAATAAGTTTATATTTTCAAAATACTCTTTACTTTTGTTATATTATTTTATTATGATATTGTTATTAAATCCCCTCTGTCTGCTGAGAGAATTTGACAACAATATATCGATACTATCGAAAATAACGTAAAGGAACACGAAATAATCAGAGACTAACTCTTGTATAACAAATAAAAGCTGCCAAGATGACAGCAATTTTCCGGAGATGCTGAATTTCGATACGACCGTGAAACAATTCGACGTAACTACGAATCATATCGTGAATGACGTCCACGATGGAGTCGAGAAGCGTGGAGCGTGTCGATGGCGAGGGTCCCCCTACTTCCGGCGAACCATATCCGGCAGAACGCCCACCTATATCTCGGTCCACCAGACCGTGCACACTCCCTGATGTGTCCGTAATCTATCGTTCTATTGCGATCGCTGCTCCAACCAAACGAAATCGTGAGCAGTTCTAACTCTTTGACGCGTTATTCAATTTTCAATGTGTTGACTAAAGTTACATCCAATGCGATATATCTTCTCTTTTTATTAGATAATAAAATTATCTAATTATCTCTACATCTAATATAATGTTTAATATTAGTCTATTGATATATAAAATTATTAGTTAGAATAGAAAAATAATGAATAAAGTATAAAGACATTATAAAGCGTTAGAATTAAATCGTAAAATTATCAATTAATCAAATTAAATGCAATATGATAATATCGTTTTATAAAATTTATCGAGTTCGTAATCAAAGTCTGTAGAAGATATTTTTTTGCGTTTGTAATTTTAAGATTGTAGATTCCGACAGAAAACGTAGGTAAGGAATAATTTATTCGCGATTACGAATTTATCACTGAAATTCATCGATTCACAAAGTATAGCTAAATAATGTAATTTTACTTATTTTACCTTTCTCGAAATTTCCATCAATGATCACTCAAAATAACATGTGATGGAAATAAAAAAATATATAATGTCGATAAGATAAAAAATATCGGCGTAACATTACGAGTGCAAATTGATTCAATTTTCAACATTGTTTCCATGGAATGACAAAAATTCTTTATTTCCCGTCATTGACTCTGATCACGATAAATTATAAAAACGTCAGTAACACGAACACCGTTTTATGAACATACAAATATACGATTTCCGCATATTAATCAATTACATACGCGATCATAAACAGCTTCAGAACAAGGAATGCGATGAAGATTCGACGACGTTGTGAAATAGTGAAAAAAGTAGTACGTGCAGTTTGTATCTTGCTGGATATATGGAAAAAAAAGCTCGTGGTTAACCGAATCGATTCCTTTCTTGCGCAATTTTGTGATCTTCGTTAAGATAGCTTTCGTCGGAAACCGCAAATACATACAAGGAAATTTCTATAAATTAATATGACTTGAGAATGCATATATTGTGTATATTCCATCGTAACAAAATAAAATTTTAATAATGAATTTTTTGACGAAAATTTATAAACTGTACGCATTTTTCTTGACATTAATATTTTTAAAATTATCTCGTTTTAGTTAATTAAAATAATAAAAATTTAAAAATATTATTAAAAAATAATGTATATTAAAAAATAACGGTTTCTCATTTTCCAGTAAAAGAAAATTAGTTAAAAATCCGAGTTAATACAAAAAATTAAAAGAAAGATTTCTGTTATGGCTATAGACAGTAATCCGTCACATACTTATTTTACCGTAGAGAAATAAATTTCAATATTTATCACAACTGCATCCCATTATCGTTAATTAACGCGATGCGGATCGCATATAACTATCTCGTCTACGTGAGTATTCGCGAATATAAAACCGCTACACCTACTGCAACGAAAAATATACTCAACTGATGAACGAAGTAAACAATAAATAATCATTTGTACCGCACTTCTGACTTCGCAATTAAAAACATCGCATGTAACCAGGATGCATGCACGGCGGCGCAAGTGGCAGCGTTAAGCTTGTTTCATAATTAATCATCGCGACGATATAAACGGTATCTCGCGATTTTATCACGCGACGCAAACATATAGTCTCACGCGGAAGCATGTGAAATGTCATCTCCAGTAGCAAGAAGACTTCGATAAACTTGCGATTAGATGATAAATAAAATAGATAACGGTCTACTTTCCCTCTCCGTAATTTACGATAGAAATCTATCAAAAGTATGCATCGATAAAGGGAAAATATCTGAATAAATAATTGTCTCTAAAAAAAATCTTAGATTTAACAAATTATCTTCTAAAGCTCGAATTTATCTTGTTATCGTATAAAATAATAAAAAAGAAAAATAAGAAAAAATGACAAAATTATTTAACTAAATTATATATTATATATTCATTCTTTTTTAAAATATGGAATTATGTGCATTGTGAAGCAAATGCACTTATTGCAACATATCACTAAAAGATCACCAAATCAGTATTTGGGCAAACGCAACGACTATTCACTCGTTAAAAATTAATAGTGTTAAAACATAAGTCAAAGAGACTGGCAAACCAACTTTATAGATCGCAGCCCGGCAAGACCCAATAGAATCGTCAGCGTGAACTGATGCGCGCGTGTGTGTATGTGTACACGCGTTATTAACTAATGAAAATTACACGCGGCCGCGCGCAATCGGCCTGACAATGGAGCGGCAGGCTAGACATTTCCAAGACGCATAAGTCAGCCGAGCGTTAGAGCAGAGCCTGCTCACAGGCCAATGTACACTAACCATTTGTCATGCTTGGTTACTGCACGCGCGCTCGGGCACCCGAAGTGACTTCATAAACCTAACCACGGATGGAACACCTGCGGCGCGTAAGGATGCTTGCGTAGCTTTTATCGAGGTGTCAACCACGGCGCTTGGTCGAAAAAATCTAACGGCGCGAGTATCATCGTGTCAATCTTCAAACAAATACATCCGCCGGTTGATCGAGCGATTCCACAGGGTGCTTCGTAAATCTTCAGAATGTTCAGATACATTAATGATTTTATAGTTAGCAACCAAAAATTTATGCCGATAAAATTGTAGAATTTTGTCATGCCAATAAAAAAAAAAAAAAATTTAGCTTTTGATTAGTTAATCTAAAAGATGTTATAAAGAATGTTATAATTTCTATTTTTGTCATAGTTATATACATATACAAAGTTACATATATTATGCAAAGTTATTATTTGGTATTATTTAATAATAAATTAAGTGCAAAATATAAGATTTTATATCATATACCAGCTAAGTATATTATCATTTATAAAAATTTTATGGATTTTAATATAATTTTTAAATTATCGTGAATAAAAAGCATTTCAATCAGCGTTATTTAGTGACTAAATTTTTAATCAAAAGATTCCATCCGCCCCTTTATTAATCGGTATTATGCAATTGATAAACAACTCACTACCGCAGGCTAATGATCTCGTATTCATTGATTTATATACGCATCACCAAAATTTCGTGACATTTAAAAGATTATTCAACGCGTAACATTTCGCAAAAAATCGTGAAACTAGTTAAATTAATTAATATATTGCATAAAGCTATTTTAGATACGTTGTCAACTTAAATTGTTAAACAAATTGTCAAATTAAAAAAAAAATTGATTTTTAATGTGTGTGTAATAAATTTTTTATATACTATGTCTAACAGGAACAATTTTCGCAAACAAATTCTTGTTGTTAAATCAACTCAAATATCAATTCTTTACCACCTTTCCTCGCAAATTTATTTTTTTTTAATACCAAATATTTTTCAAAGTCATTTCTAAGTATATAAATGCACCATAAAAAGAATGAGAATTGTTGTGACAAGAATTATTGCCGTCGAGGAAGTCACTCGTCAGGACGTCATGCTAGGACGGACCACATTCCCGGTGTGGATCTCCTGGTCTACATGGCAATGCAGGACGAAATTCGCGGCCGAATGGGATCTCGTTCCGGGAGGAATTGGATTATGAATTATCCGGCCACCGTGGGCAACGATTCATTATAGTCCCGTGACTCCGCGCGATATATCTCGAATGAGCGACGAGACTTCGTGATCATATAAGCTACTCTTTATGCAGCAATAATGCACCGATGGTAGATGCACACGTGACGACGAAGAAAAGGAGAAAAATAAACGAATAAACAATTACGGTGGGATTAGTAATAAATAGTGACTTTAATTGTCGGATTAATCTCATTATCTGTATATACGAAGATTTTTTTTTAAGGAAGTTATCTACGGATTTTCGAGATACAGAACGAATAAACAGCATGATTGGCCATGAGTGCTATGTAAATTTGCAAAAATATAATTAAAAAAAAATGATATAAAAGTGTAGTAATCTCTCTCTATTCATATTTTTTATTAATTACAATATTGTTTTTAAAACGAGATATCATTTGTTATTGTATAGTCTAAGATTATGATATGTTATTTTAATATTAAAGAAATATGGTGCGTAATTATAATTATTAGTAAAAATCTGGGTGGCTCAATTATTAAGTGTCGCTTATATTATGAAAAACATATATAAACACGTGTAAAACACGTGAAGAAATTATATACATGAGACAGTTAAGAGGTAATAACTCATACGAAGACATTCAATCGATTAATGTTCCGGGTAGTAACGGCGATGTAACGCAGTTACCATTCTGTCAAAAATATGTTCGCGCGCGAACACGCGCATTAATTTTAAACCGACAAACCTTAATAATAGCTAATGCACGCGAGGGATGCCGCGCTAATGATGGGAGTGATACAACTTCCTTGTAATTACCGTTGATTCGGTAGTCTGCCATCCCTCGACTTCCCTCCGTCTTTTCGCTAAATTAATTACTGCGAGCATGCGGATAATATATTATATTATAGAAAGTATGCATTTTAATGAAAAATAAATGCATTGCACTTTGTGCAAATAATTAGATAGTCAATCAAAATAATAATTAAATGTGAAGTAGAAGTAAATAAAAAATATTATATTACAATCAATTACAAAATTAGAACAAATACTTCATCGAAAATTATCCATCTAGGGAAAACAAAAATAAAAGAGATCATTAATAAACACATTTAAATTGATCGACTTACGATGCAAAATGCGCTTTCCCCCGTGATAATCACGAATAAAAAAATTCTTTATCGGCACTGAATCATTATTCGGGCAATAACTTATCTCGCACGTCAAGCGATCGATAATGTATCCACCGTCATATAAATTGTAAATTATGTAATTGGCGATTTAATTACGAAGGATTATCGATGTAGCCCATCCAGTGGCGCGACATTGCTAAAAGTTATATAAGGCCACAATCATTTTTACATAAAGTAATTCAATACTATTTATTTTAATATAGTTGCCTTCCGATTGCAAAGATATTATTAAAAAATACGACAATTATTAATAAATTCGACACGCTCATTAGAAAACGAAATAATGGCTTAATTGTTCTAAATTTTGTTTCAATAAATCTTTCTTAATAATATTTTCTATTTAAATTTTGCATACATTCTTTATTCTATCATCCTTTACATTGTTTATGTCTTTGAAAATATTGAGAATGAAAGTCTATGACGTTGCTTCTACAGATACACTGCGATTTTCATGAGTTTTTTTATTTCTATACCAGTGGCCGAACCACCTCGTCCTATTTGTCCGTTTTGGGCGACAGTGTACGGAAGAAATCTTTCCGGTTTTGGCGGTATAACCGGTTTTGACTTCTTTTTTCGTTTCGCTGAGGATGCGCAGGGGGTTTTCTGTGAGCTTTTTCGTTTTTATTTTTCAGCGTACCTTTATATGCGGGTGCACAATTCATGTATTTAATCTTTTCAATACTAAATCCTTATTAAAAAAAAAGTTTGATTGTTCACTAGCAATACCCAAATTGCATCTACATTACAATTTTATACAAATTTTGACGTACTATTTGTGCAAGTTACAAACACATATAAAGGAAAAAAAATAAAAGTATTAAGAATATACAATATTTAAAAAAAAACTTCATTATAAATAAGTATAGCATTTATAATATATATTTGTAGCAAAGAAACTTTGGTGATGATACTTATTTTATGACAAAGATCCGATTGATTGTTTGTCATATTTGAAGATAAATTGTACATAAACATAATAAATGTGAGACTGATAATTTTTCGCAATTAAACTGTGTTAACAGCAATTGATTGTGAATTACTGTTGTAATTTGTACCTCTAAGCTGCGTGTCAATTAAGTGGCATATGTACCTCCCGTATAGTTAAGCAATTGACATATAATTAATTCTATTTAATAGAATATTGATAATATTAAACATTAAAAAATAAGAAAACAATGTGTAATTCACTGAATTACTGATTGACATAACTCGCGTCTAGGATTTTTTTTGGATTATGATATCAGCGATGCTAATTATACAGATCGGCAGGTACTTGGCGAGAGCACGTGTCACGCATGAAGAGCGCAGTAATTCTCGCAACTAACATGAACACCGACGTTTTTCATTAGCACTCCCGAGAGTTCAGCCGAGTTAATTTCCCCTTTAAATAGATCGACGTTTATGCTCAGAACCCGTCATTAGCGTACGTCGACCAAAGAGAGAAACGCGAATTAAGGAACTCAGAAAGCGCCGAAACGTTATGCAGTCCAAATAAAGAAAGATAGAAAGAACATAATTGTCGTTACCTTGCATAGAGTACTTTCATGTTTCTCATTATGATTGCGTTGCTGAATTATCTTTTTCATTCAATATATGTCGAAATTGCAATAACGATTCAAATGCCAAAAAGGTGCAAGGAATCAAAAAGTAAATCTGACAGTGAAAATTAATGTAATTCAATTATACTAAGTCATAATTGTGTAATATTTTGAAATCATATTAGAACGTAACTGGCCAAATTATGTTAACTCAACACCAACAGCACGAACTATTTGAGTTCTTAAATATACCCGTTTTACTACGATTAGCATTCGCTAATAACATAAGCCTAGAAACGTTATACGATCTGTGCCGGGAGATTAATAATGTCACTAACGATGCACAATAATTGCTAGACATACGATCAATGTCCTGTTAATATTTAAATTAATGTTTTTGGATATATATCCATCTCTCCGGGAGATGGACATACGCGGACAAGAAGTGACGAATGACGACGGAGCCAATAAAATCGTTTCTTACGGTTGCTCGACCGGTTGCACCGATCGATGTCGATCGCGTAAATTGATGTCGACACGACGGTTACTTATCGAAATTACTATGGCGGAAAAGAAAATCCACGTTTATGACAGGATTCTGTATTTTCACGAAATAACGGGTGCATAATTGGTTTGTGCGATCATATTCGTAAAGCGAGCATGAAACTCGTGATGATGGAAGAAAGAATCAATGGCTTTTGCATCGAAATACATGATGGAGATATTTAATCAATGAGATTGTCGCGTAAAAACACAATGTTGCGACAAATAATTGCCCAAGCTAATCGTAAATTAAATGTAATTAGTCTTACAAGTATCACAAGAAAATATAGTCTCTTGTATTTTCTCACAAGAGAAAAATATGTCATTAAAAAAGCAGCTATTCTCTACATTAAATAATTAATTTATCTAATTTAAATTATTTTCAATTTAAAAAATTCAAATAAATAATATATATATATTATAACATATATTATATAAAAATTATATACTTTTACTAGAACTGAAAGTGAACGTTATCTGAAAACTAATTTCATTAGTGCAAATTTTATTTTTTGCAAATTCTATGACGTCTGCCCAGAATAGTAATCGTAATAATAGTTCATAGTAATAAAGCGACGAAGTGTAGTGAGTTCGCGCAGAGACAACGTAATAAAAACCAGGCTATTAAACGTGCGTATAATAAATGCGGGCGCAACCGTTGGGAAAGCCATCGTATTTGCTATCTCGACTCGTTTTAAATACCGCAGATATCGCGCATATATGCTCTAGGGATGAGTGAACTAATAAAACGTTGAACTAATAGTTTCAACATAATCTGAAATGTTCGATCGAATGAATAGCACAAGAACGGAAAGTAAACTTTGCGAGCAATAAACGAGCATCATATGCCACCGGTTAAAACATTTCAAGTTGACGAGCCATTTCGGCGACTGAAACAGCCAGAGATTAAAGTTTTCTACAAAGAGTAAAAGGAAAGAGAGTTACAGGAAAACAATAACTCATGTCGAAAAGAGTCATTATTTATAGCGAAAATAGAAGGCATGAGAGATGCCTTTTGCAACAGTAATACACAGTTTCATACTGATTAATGTTTCTATTTCATGAAAGCGTTGCATAATTTTGTTTTTTATATATTTATTTCGCTTGTTTATATACTTTATACTTATCTCGCTTATTTACATAATATTTACTCTTATAATATCTCATTTTCTATCTAAATTTAATGACTGATAACCAAGTAAGTAAAAATATCACAACGGCAAAGACATAATGCGTTTACCGTGATTTCTTCACCGGATCGTTATCAGAACCAACGCTGTCACGAGACATGTTACCGATAAAGGTGCCTTTACATGGCAGCGTCAAGCGTCGAGCGTCTGCGTAGAAAATTGCGCAGAATCTAATTTCAGCCTAGAATCTATCTCTTTTAAATTCTGCGCATTTTTCTGCGCAGACGCTCGACGCTTAATGCTGCCATGTAAAGGCACCTTAAGCCGGCAGAATCGAGTATACCGAATGACGCGTGAAACACAACGCGATGTCGAACAGGTTTTACCCGGTAGATGCGGCAACACGTCGGCAATCAGAAAATAGATGTAGACCCGAGTTCGATTTTACGAGGAAGTGATCCGTGGGACGCGTCTTTTATCGCCGATATTTGTCGGCAATATGGCCACTTAGTGACTCGCCGGTGCGAAAAGTGAATCTATTAACTCGACATCGCGTTATGAGTTATAATGTGTGTAGAAATGATACAATTTAGATGACTGTTGTATACGTTCGTGCCTCGATTTTACGAGGTTTTGAATGGGCATCGCTACTTAGGTGTGGTCGCTCATTATTATTCGCAATCGATTGTTGTATCAATACTTTGGAATGAGAAATTGTGTCATACGTCATCGGGATACAAGGACAGGAGCACGGATAAGTGCACTTGAACTATATACCTTCACATCAATGACATAAGACAATGGAAATTTCTTTGAGAATGAAAATATTTTGAGAATATTTATGCTGATATAAATTTTTGTGAAATTAAGATATTGATGAAAAAAAATAATATTAAAGTTTTAACACGATACATTAAGGATATTTTAATCCTATGTCAATTAATATTAATAAACCTAATATAAAACAAATAATGCGCTATAAATCCGACTAATTTAGTTTATTCGCAGCAGCTATATATATATATGACAAGTAGATGACAGCTATGACAAATAGGTAACTATTTCGAGTACTTTACGGTAATATGAGATCAGTTGCAAACAATTATACCGAGTGCAATAAACGGATCAAGGTAATAATTTTATCACAGAACCGCTCGAATGGGTTACAATATAGAAATAGACGTCCAAGCTCGGCGAAGAAAGAGAACTCGCGTGGAGCGTATGTCTGATTTTACGAGGAAGTGGGACGCGTTATTTATCGGCAATATTCGTTGGTAATGTGGGTACTTACGATCCCTGAAACGACCACCAGCACATGCGTCGCGAAGTGACTCAGCCTGCGCAGCGGGTGGGTCGTAAAAAGCTCGTGAATCTTCTCACTCAAAATTCAAGCGCACAAAGTGTTGGCCGACCATGTTGGCTGTCGCTGGTCTCTCGTCTCGCGAGCTTACCGAAAGTGAAATAAACGCGTGTGCTAACAATTGCACACCGTAATTACATGTACTTCCTTCCCGCAATAAACACGCAGGTGTAGGTACGATACACTGCTGTTTCTAAATTGTCGCGCAGAAATTAAAGCGCTGAGATTATGCGATTATTGCGGAATAAAAACTCCAATTTTCTGTGTGTAACGAATTCTCTTATAACTTAATCCAATTTGATCAAATTTGCGCTAAGAAAAAATCTATCTCAAATTAATATTTAAAAAAAACTGTAAACGAAAAAGATATTCGCGGTATCTGGCAAATTCTATATAATAAAATTATCTGTTCCTTGAGACACGCCTCAATTCGTCCAATTCTCTTATCCGCGCAATAATTTGGAAAAGTGGTTCCGTTCTCTCCGTAATAACGATTGCGTTATTTCGAGAGCGTGTTCCTGATCCTGCACAACGATGCAAATCGACGTCGATGCAAAGTTGCCGAAAGGCGCGTCCTATACATTCTTGCATTACTGTGAAAGCGGAACGCTCGCGACCAGGTGATTTAAAAAATTTGGCACCTCTTTAACACCGGCGAAATTTACACCGGCCTTAAACCTCCGGTCTCGTCCGCGACCGCGGCCTCTCATCGACTTTAGTGTTCGCCCAGACGACGTTAACGATTCGTAAATTAAAAGAGCGCCATTTTTTTCCGGCAGCGTGGGCAGAGGGAGAGAAGAAGTTGTTCGCGCGGTTGGTCCGTGCCATAAAATTCGAACGAATTCTTTGTCGTTTCGATCCTCCGGTATGTACTTCGCTAGCGAATGCAACGTGTTTTATGCTCAACGTTATTGTTGAGTTAATCGGGGGGAGGGGTTTTTTCGCTCGAGCTTCGGTACTACCGGCTTAGTTTACAATCTTAGTGCAGTGATTTATCTCTTTAGATATCCAACCATTTATTATTAATTGGAAAGACGTGTGATTCGTTAATTTATCATTATGAAAGTTCTTTTTTACTATGACATTATTCGAAAATTAAATGCGCGAGTTTTTACTTTTAGTATTCATAATTAATATTCTTTGATATATAAAACATCATCATCTAATTATGCTTTTACACCGTAAAATAATTTCTATCAATCATCCTTAGAGGGAGAAATTCCCAATTAAATAATTAGCGATTTTTGCGTTATTTCACCGTGTGGGAAGTAACGGTTTCAGTGAGTACGGTTGCTTATTATCCGAGAGTGTCGTAAATCAGAAAGCGCGCGTGTTCACGCCCGTTAAATGGACCATCGAAAAATCGATCGCGCTTCCGTGATACCGATAATCGATTCTTCCATATGTAGCGTGAGAGTTGAGCCGCGCATGGGATCGCCATCGAGAAGCGATGTACATCAAGTATACCGAGATCCGTCGAACGAGCGACCAGTCATGTGTTACACATGCTGTAAATACCCGTATAAATCACAAGCGTCGTTCTAACAAATTTTCTAAATTGAAACTAACAGAAAAGAAAGAGATTTCTTTCTGTTCTGGAAAAAAACCTTGAAAAATTTATTTAATGACAGAAAAGAAAAAATGGCTGCAATTATATACAAAAGAGTATCAAGGTCTAAAGACGATCTTTAAACAATTTGAAATTCATTGAAAGCTGAATTGCATTCAGAACGTAATTTAAAAGTTAATTTCTCGTGAATATCATTTTACGATTACGAATATATTTCTCGAAGTTCCGCTATAGTTAACGTAGTGCTATAGTTCGCGGTCTTTCCGCCTGCACGTGGAATATTTCTCAGTGATCAATGTTTTATAGCGCTTGCGGAAAGAGAGTTGTTCCGCTCGACTATAGAAAACGCAAAACGTCAGTGACCAACTGTCTCTATTGTGAAACTGTTACCGATCGTTACTGTTATGTAGTAACATTAGAACGTGTCACAACTTCTAGTTTTTATTTAAATATGCAATCCCCTTTTTTATATTTTTTTATTATTTCTTATTCAAAATGTAATTATAATGATCTTTTTCATAGATACTTTTATTACCGTGTGTGTATTTAACTTTTAATATTATTATAATACTATTTTCCAAAACAAGTTCTATCGAGATATGTACATAAATTTAAATTCATTTATTCATCAAAATGATTCGAATAAAAATTACATGCATTATGATTCTTTCTCATTTTCAAACATAGAGATTTAATTATATTTCTTTACAGTTATTAAAGCAGATTTTTTTTTCCGCCAAATCATGTTAGAAAGATGGAAATAGATATCTCGCTTGGCAAACTGACGTATTCATATCTTGAGCAGAACATTACTTTAATGACCGCGCTCCGCAATCATTAGCCATCGATAAGAAAGAGAACGTTGCACCTCCACCTGCATAATTGAGCTCATTTTAATATCTCGTTGGCGTAGGCACGCATCGGCGCCAAGCGTGCAAAGCAGCCTCCGGCTCATACATTATCCGATGATAAAATCTCATTACGCCACTACAAACGAGCGATTATCGACAACGTTGACGATTTTGCGATCTTTTTGTCGCGACGCATAATGAGAGTGTGACTTCATTCGCCGAGATTACAGACTAATCTTTATTAGTTTATTTTTATACTCGAAACGATGATAAGCACACGCATGCATTGACGATGCAAATCAGGAAATATCATAATTTTTCCCAGATTTTTCTAAAAATAATGATTTATACAGATTAACGAGTTTTATCGTTGTTCTTTTCTCATGTATCTTATTTTATTTCGCTGTGAACGAAGAATTAAATAAAAATTTGGATGTAAAATTAAAGCTCGTGCAATTAAAGTTTACGTGCAATCCTCGAAAATGCAGAGAGTACCACGCGAAATAATTACCTCTTATATATATTTTAGTGGTTAATAATGCATGTATATAACAAGATCGAAAAATATAATCCACGACACACATATACAAGTTAAGTACACTTTCGCGAACGTTGTTCATTTATTTCGGGCATCGTCTATAACTCCGTTCGAACAATTAACCGACGATATTTTCTCGCTACGTGGGCGTCGCACTTCGGATGTTACAATCTTACGATGTAATCAACGGGAGAAATTTTAACGTGCCACACGCCTTTTCCCTTTCCTTGTCACGAGATGCGACCAAGATACGTGAGTTAACTTTCTGAGACGATCCGGAATTAAATAACGTTTATCGCACGGTCGTTATTTGCATCACGTTGAACGTAGCGGTAAAAACCAGTAGTAAAATAAATCACAGTATATTGTAACACTTAATTATTTCAAAATATGAGGTATAAAATTCTAGATTTTCTCCTTACAACTGTAGAAGATTCCAAAAAAGCAAGGATATAAATATGTATGTCGAACAAATCCTCGTTTTGTTTGTCTAGTATAATAAAAATACTCTGTTGGAAATATTTTATACGCACATTAAATACTTTTCTATATATTTTCTTAGAGCATGAAAATGCAGGATCAGTTGTGATTCGCCCATGGTCGCTTACTAAACATTATATAACATGACTGAAAATTACGCGACTAATAAAAATAATAATGAAAAATCTCCATATAAAATGCCGGACTCGCGAACGGTTGAAGTCGGAATAGCACCTGCGTCGGGATACCTCGTAATCCCGCGTTGAAACATCAACCGGACTCCGAAACAGCTCGCATTAATTTTTAACGAGCAACATTCCCAAATTTTAGTGGTCATTTACGAGCGACGTGAAGAGAACGCTTACAACATATCGTTAAAAATTAGCTTGTTTTTCTTCAGCGAACGCATGACGGCCGGGCATCTTGCAGGAAACGACGTTTCCCTTGCCCCGGATGCGATCTCTCGCATGCTACGAGGGCGATCTCGACTTGGCAATGCTCGAGCGTTCTCGTAATGTTATATCGCGATCTATCTTGACGCTAATTCTGTTGTTCATTAATTCAACACTTTAATTGTTCATATATCTCGCGTTATTCAAGAATGATTTATTGTTATAATTGCCACTGTTTTATCTTTACATTAATATAATTGCTCTAGCAATTATTTATATCGAAATTATTCCACTATTTAGTAATTCAATACGTTCTCTTATGCGTGGGATTTTTCATACAGTGCAAGCTTCTCTATTTTATATTTATTGCATTCATTTTGCTTAATCATATTATCATTAATTATATTGTTGATTAATCTTTAAATATGCTTGTTTGAAATATTATCTTCAATAGATAATTGCCTCAAATATTTTAACTCTTGTTTACTAAATCAAAACATTTTAACAATACAAGAACTTTTTACGAGTAATAAAAGTGATATAGATTGCACGGTGCAAAAACTTTTTTATATTGTTTAAAATCGTATCAATATAAATTTTACTATTCTTTAATCCCTACCATATCTTTGTGAAATACACGAGTTACATCGACATGATCCTTCCGTGCTAAGCATGAAGGATTCTTGAATATATCTCACGAGGGTATTCGTGTTATAGGATAAATGATATTCGGCATAGCATCCCCGACAACAGACATGCATCACTTTCTCGAAGACTGCAACCGGCGCGAGTGATGAATCGTACCGCGAAGTCGTTTCATTTTTCACTTCCCTCGAAAGAAGTCTTACATCCAGTGTGCTGCCTTTAATGCGTTTTATGTGAAAAATATATTCACAGTGCACGGCGATATATTCGAGTCAATAAAAGCACAATATCTTTTTCACTTCTTACATATAGCTGCTATGAAATACGTCGATATTTTAATAAAATGCATTTATCATGTCTAAACTAAATGTCAAATATCATAATTGTTACTATATTGTCTCGACGTCTCGACAACTGTCACTACTATGTAAACGACGTGTGTCTCGTATCGAGTTTCGATACAACGTTTCGAGACACCGTCGGGCACATATGCATTATACACCGCGGTGTTATTGATGCGTCTCGTAAACGCGGACGCGCGATGGACGACGTCTATTAAATTCGACCGGATGCTAAATATACTGATTCGTCGCTGCAGGTGGTAATGGTAGGTTATTTAAAGGAGTGGAGGGGACGACCGATATTCAAGCGGTCGATTTTCAAGACCTCTCGTCGATTCGTCGTCCTCGCGAAAAAAAAAAGAATTATTCTCTGAGAGGAAAAGGATTTACATCTCGGAAATCAAAACGCGCGTATTTATTGCCATTATTAATAACGCTGGCATAGATAAGCATTGTCTGAAAAATCGCAAGTTACGATTACGTGAGAAATCTCGGAACTATCATGAAAAACGTTTTTCTTTATACTTTATAATACTTGATGTAAAGAAAGATGATTGATATTGCTGTCTAATGTAGTACTATTCGTTTCTAAACTGCAAAATATAGAAATAAATAAAAAGATAATAAATCGATAAATTTCTTATTCAAGTTTGTAAGCCATTTGAAAGACAAAAATATTTAAGAATTGATAATAAATTACCATACGATTATTTAATTTTGAAATACAGACTTCGTATTCATAAAATGATTAAATTACTAGCAATACATAATCGATTTATGATCAGTTCAATACATTTAGGTTTACCGAACGTTATAAAAGAATATTTTTGTAATAAAAAAATAAAAATAAAATAAAAAAAAAAATACTTTTGATATCCCCGAGTAATTTTCACGTAATAACGTGAATTCGCGCGGACGATGATAAAACAGGTTCCTCAAAGACGCTTTTTTCGTGCCGGCATGATGAGAACCCGATCGCCGATTCGTCGCACTTGTGAGAAGAACGGGAGTGCCACTCGCGCATATTTATCATCGCCGTTAATAACGCGCGAGAAAAAGCCTTATCGCACACCGCAGCGAATTTTTCGATGGTTGCCCGTTTGGTATGGTCGATAGTCACTGAAAATTAACTTCGTCGCAGAGTATAAAAGTAACCACGAATAAAATTTCAAGATATTTTCAAAGTCCCCAGATGTACTATTTTACGAAAAATAATATTTTTGCAGAAAACACACAGAATGAAAAATAATATTTTTATTGTTTTAGGTACAATTAATTCGTACCATTAATTAAATAAATAGAAGATTAAGAGAAAAAAAAATCAACAAAGGATATGCGTACGTGAAATATTTCTTCCAAATTATATTCATGAAATGAGTAATATATTAATCTAGATAAAATGTAAAGTAAAAAGTAAACACTTTTTCCCTTTCTTCTCCTTTTACGATAAACATTTACGGAGACAAGTTTTGGGCCCTTTTGTTCGTTCCATTTCGCAAAGAATAAGAAGAGCGCAGAATGAGGAGGCAGAAGAGGAGGAAGAAGCAAAAGAGAAAGACGAGGGTGAACGCACTCGCCACACCCTGCTTTAAAGATTGTAAACGATTATTAATGCTCCACTGCGGTTTGACCCGTAACCCGGCGGTGGATCTTCTCGCAAACGCGTCTTGCCTCGCCGTCCCTCTTACCCCAAACCTATCCCTTTTCCGAACCCTCCTTCTTCCACCCTCGAAATAATCTCGACTAAGATACTCAGGAGAGATCGCGCGAATCGTCTCTCGATGGAATCGATCCTTATCCGGTTTTTTTCTTAATTAGCCCGCCAGGCTCCCTCTCTGTAAAGGATAAATAACACCAGGGGTTACGTCCTACCACGTTAACTAATTTGCGTAACACGCCGCAGGCTTGGATCGAAATCTTCGCGCCAAGCAAATCATCCAGCCGTTGCGAGCGAGATAAATTATCCGGAGGGCAAGAGAAATGCAATGAAATATAAAAGCAACATAAAAATAAATAAACATTTATTTTTAATAGAAAAGGAATCAAGAGCGCCATAGTATTTTACACTGTTAGTCTAACAATAAATTCATTGCATTTGTATTCTAAGGTTATATACGTTCATCGAGAATTTTTTTTTATTATTAAGAAAGTGGTTTTCCATAATAAAATTCTCTATTAATTATAAAAAATTCATGGGTAATTTTATTATTTAAAACATTGTTTAATTGCATAATTATTTAAAACAATTCCTATTTAGAATTTTCAAAGATAAAATTTATTATGCATCACATATTTCTCTCAAACTTAAAGCTTTAAAAATTTCAGAGCAAACGCGGAAATCCGTTCGCGTCACTTCGTTGCAAACACGATAACGCAATTAACGTCTGCCGTGAATAATGCCAATAAAACTGCTCGATCAAAACGATATCACGTCGAATCCGTTCATTAGGAGAATCATTCGGGGAATGCGAATGGTTTGATAATTAATAAGATGAAAATAACAAGCTGGAAGAAACACAGGCGGACGATAAAGAATGGCGATATTGAATATTTTCTCCGTGCAAAGGTGTTTGCGCGCATTGACGCCATTTCTGCTTTCCAGGTCGTCATTTCGAAACACGTCGGAAATTTATTCAAAGTATAAGTTCAATACCTCCAATCCGACGCAATATGAGAAGTATAAAGATAACGAGGCGGTGCACAGCAAGAAGAGGAGAAGTCGAGGAGCAATTATGCAAATCGCGCGTGACACGTGCTACGTTTGACGACGATATTCATTATCGAATGGTGAAAAACAACATTGGCGAAGGAAAGATACTGATTCAATGAGTATCGCGATGCTTAAAACAGAAGGATTCCCGAGGCAGATACATCGGTTAATGCTGTTACGTTCGTGCGTACGGTCGATTTACGAGACAATCTCGCCGCTTGCCGGTATTTCTTGCGCAGAGCGTAATTTTAATAACCAATCATCGCATCGCAAAGATATGACACGATATGACGCGCGCGTAAAGATAACGAAACGGCAGGCCAGCGCGAAAATTATGCAAATCGTTCGGCGTTAAATTTGCGGCGCAACGTCGACACTCGATAAAGATGGAATTTAAAATGCACTCATTTGTCACATCCACGTGAAACTGTGCTATCGATCCTGAGTGGTGAGCACATAAAACGAAACGTTTCAAAAGTGTAAAAAAGATTTTCGATGATGGAAAAAATGAACTGGCAAACCCGAGACACGAATTCACAGTAGTCTCTTGAGCTCACATTCGTTCCGCCTGATCGGTAAGTCCATTCGTATGTAAATGTCAAGTGATGATCGACCGCGCTACCGCGCATGTGAAAAATTTCTTGCCAAGAAAAAACAGTACTAAATGTATTGTCTATAAATATTCTAAACTATCGCATTATTTGTAAATTATTTTTTAAGAAAAATTTGAAATTATTTTTTTATTTTCTGAAATTAAGTCAGATAATTATATTTCATAATAAAAAATATATTAGTAAATTTAAAAAACATATAAGTAAACATTTGATTTTACTAAAATAATCGAATTAAGGTAATAAATTGTGAAGATAATACAAAAGTTTAACAAATCTAATAACTTGATTAATAGAAAATGCGATAGAGCGCAGAAGATTGTTTCTCCAGCATGGGAGCTTAATAATTGCCAAAGGAAGAGATGTATCCGTTGATTCCATTGGCATTGATCGGAGACAAGCTCAACTTTATCGATACGATATTTGAAATGGAAAAAAACTCGGCCGGAGAGACAATCGCGCGGCATAAGGAAGAAGACCGCAACGAAAAAAGAACATTACGAGGAAAGACAGAAATAGATGCTGTGACTTACCATGAAAACCATGAACCTTGATTGCAGGTTGGCGCTCCCGATGTAAGTCTGCGTTTCCAGCCACCGTGATGATCGCCGGGATGGTGTCCGCTTCCACTTCACTTCGATGCAGGCTGTCCCTTCTTTTTTCTCTTCCTTCGCGGGAAAAAAAGAGTCTATCTCACTTTACCGAGATTACGCGCACTGGATTTCTCTCCCCTTTTTCTTTTTTTATTTACCTCCAGAACTTGGCGACGCGCCGAAAATTATTGTCGTTGAGAAAAGCGCAATAAACGGACGTGTTTATTCACAAGACGCGATTTCTATTGCTTACGCGATCGTGCAAAAAAAATTGCGGATCTACGCGTTCGCGTCTCTAGTCATTCGTCGTGAGTAACCAACGGGAATATCCAACCGAGGATATTTTATTAACTATTAATTGATCTAGCTAAGTAACTTATCAATTGGCTATCGCGCGGTGACGGCGAATATTAGTCGTCTACCGGCATTCGATTGGCATACTGGCATGAATACTGGCCCGTTCGGTTCCGGTCACCTGCAACATATAAATAGGCCATTGTTTGCGTTAAAAATTGCCGTCTATGGAAAATTGGGCAACGCAACTACAGTTATGGAAATCATAATTTCGGTCGCCTTTGCATTAAAATTTATATATTTGAAAATATCTTCATATGATCGAGATAAAATGCATAAAAATATATTATATAGTATTAAAATTTCTCAATTATAATTATAATTATATGCAATTTTTATACCAGTTTCTGCTAATTAAAACTATAAAAAATAATGATAAAACACATTTTTTTTTTTTTTTTTGTGATTTGTAATCTGTGCATTATGACAATTCAAGAGACAATAATACAAGGGAAGATATTCTCGACACAAGATTCTAAAATGGAAATTGGTCTCTAATCAATCAGATCACCAGGAAAAACGGATAGCGAATCGAATAATAGAGTGAGCGAATGCAATAGCATCATTTTGCGGGGCGCGGTCGAGTGTGTTCAGGCCAGGCCTGTGTGACGCACCCGGTCTTTATTTAAATCATTCAATCCGTCACGTTATAATCGATTAACCCTAATAGCTGAAGAAATTGAGTTCACCGTAGCTCGAAGCTGCTCGTGCTATTTTCGTATCTTTCGTAATTCTCTCGCCTCCCTCTTTTAAATATGTCTTGGCGAATAGAAACAAAAATCTGTAACGAGACAATATTCTTGAATGGCAGATATTCATTTTTAAAGAAATTTTAAACTGGTCTCTAATAATAGCATTTAAATTTTTAATATTAATACATTTAATTATACTTTTGATATATATATATAAATTATTTCAATGTCTAATTCCAAATATTTTTCTACTGGATTAAATGCTCTTTAATTAAATTTAGAAATAAAATTTGTTTCTTGCATTAATGAAACTTGATTTATTAAGACATTTGTGTATGTGTGTGTGAGGCTTATTTTTAATTACTTGTCATTATTAATTATATATTTAATAATCACTTCCTATATACGTTTGCGTCGTTTGCGCGCTCTTGTTTACCGCTTACTAGCGATCTTGCACTATGTGTCTCGCCAGTGCCGGTATATGTTTCTATAGGTTTATGAATGGAGCAGCACGCGTGCTCGTCGACTGGAACACTATGTGTAAGAGGCGGGGCAGCGGCGAAAGTGACTTGCTCTAGCTTGTATCTGTTCGCTTGAGGCGTACATCACGCATGTGTATACATATATGGCGCGTACGCGCGTGCACGCATACATTTATATATGCACGGGCAAGCAGGCACAAGGCAAGTAAAGAACCGCCCTGGATAATTACATCGAGTGACAAACTACGCGATGGACGAACGCGTGTTGTTGACGCAAAACGCGCCGCTGATGCTGCTGGACACAGCAACTTCGACAGTTTCTTCAGCGACATCGTGGCGAGAATTTAAAAGGGAGAGACATGTTATGTTATATCGAGAAAAGTCTTCTATACGAATAAAACGTTCGAATAAAAAATAAAATTATAATTTAGATCTGCAGTCAGAAAAATAAAAATAATTAAAATCAATTCAATTATTTTCCTTTAAAAAAAATTAAAAAATATAAAAAATAGAGAATACAAGTCCTTATATTTTATTAATTTAATTTCAATATATATGGAATTAACTTTCTCTTTCTCGCGAAGAGCAAATAGTTTCACCTATCAAAAGTTAATTAACTAGAAATTGTTAATTTTAAATGATAGACATATTAATCAAATGTAAAAGGCACTTTTAGTACGACTGCTCATAAAGAGAAGATTCAATTAATTTTATATAGATTACAAACTGGATACGAGTGCTTAATAACGGAATAATGAAGATTTAGCATAACATGAAGTTCATTAAAATGCAGATGAAATCATATCGGAATCATTAGTTATCATCGTCAGTCATCGCATTTTATTATCACCATTTGTCACAATCGGTAGAAAGTTGAAAAGCGTAAAATTAATCATGTATCTGCATAACCAGCGCGAGAACCAAACAAGTGACTTTCCCGCGCGATATTAAACTAATGACTAGAGAAACATTTTAAGACCAAAATAATAACAGCAACTAATTGCGTTCATGTACTTTACTCTTGTACGAACGCTAGCACCGCCACTCTTTCGGGTCGATTTTTCTAAGTCAAACGTGGAGCAATAAATTCGATATTCTATATCTTGAGAGCAACAAATTAGGGAAACATTTTAAGACCAAAATAATAACAGCAACTAATTGCGTTCATGTACTTTACTCTTGTACGAACGCTAGCACCGCCACTCTTTCGGGTCGATTTTTCTAAGTCAAACGTGGAGCAATAAATTCGATATTCTATATCTTGAGAGCAACAAATTAGGGAAACATTTTAAGACCAAAATAATAACAGCAACTAATTGCGTTCATGTACTTTACTCTTGTACGAACGCTAGCACCGCCACTCTTTCGGGTCGATTTTTCTAAGTCAAACGTGGAGCAATAAATTCGATATTCTATATCTTGAGAGCAACAAATTAGGGAAACATTTTAAGACCAAAATAATAACAGCAACTAATTGCGTTCATGTACTTTACTCTTGTACGAACGCTAGCACCGCCACTCTTTCGGGTCGATTTTTCTAAGTCAAACGTGGAGCAATAAATTCGATATTCTATATCTTGAGAGCAACAAATTAGGGAAACATTTTAAGACCAAAATAATAACAGCAACTAATTGCGTTCATGTACTTTACTCTTGTACGAACGCTAGCACCGCCACTCTTTCGGGTCGATTTTTCTAAGTCAAACGTGGAGCAATAAATTCGATATTCTATATCTTGAGAGCAACAAATTAGGGAAACATTTTAAGACCAAAATAATAACAGCAACTAATTGCGTTCATGTACTTTACTCTTGTACGAACGCTAGCACCGCCACTCTTTCGGGTCGATTTTTCTAAGTCAAACTCATCGCATTTTATTATCACCATTTGTCACAATCGGTAGAAAGTTGAAAAGCGTAAAATTAATCATGTATCTGCATAACCAGCGCGAGAACCAAACAAGTGACTTTCCCGCGCGATATTAAACTAATGACTGAATTATCTCATTTGAGTTAAATGAGATACAGCTGCGTATATCGAGGTGCAACGATAATCAGGTTGAACTTGGAACTTTCGTGTAAGCCCACAATAATAACCGGTCTCACGAAGTAAGACCGAACGAACATATAATGTTTCGAACCGCTTTTAATCTAGAGATAAAGTGAGAAAGTATCAAATTTCTCGATCGTCGTTCATCTAGAAATAATTGATTGAATTGTAATCTAAATAATATTGTAGATAAGTTCTTCAAGCGAGCTAAAATTTTTATTATTCTTAAAGAAAACTTTTAATCAATTATACATTAAATTTTATAATGAAAAAAGAAACTTCATAATGTATTAATTATTATATATCTTTAGGATTAATTATTTCTACTTAACTATAGCGATATGTCCATGACTCTATTGTATCATAATCTTCGCGATATACCGTTCAATCCTCTCAAACAACATAATTACATACCTCGGTAACGTGAGTTTTGTTACACCATGTTAACCAAGTAAATAGAAAAAAAAAGAAAAACATAGATATATTTCCTTCTGTATCGATGCATCGCTGTCAAATGGCCTAGTTATTTGCATACGGCCGGCGCAAATAATTACATTATACGATAACGCGTTAGATAATGATCAACGCGTATCAGGTCAGATGCCATGTGTGAACTCGCACGAGCTTACCATTGGCATTACCTTATCTGGCCTTGTAGCCGATTGCCTTGAAAACCGCAGTTGGTAGCTGCATTTAGATAGCTGCACCGAATGCCAAGCATAGACACGCGCATATTTGCGCAAGTCGCAGCAGCGCATCTTGCGAAATATTGCCGATTATCAAATTAATTCACGAATGCGCCTCAGCAATCTCTCGAATTTCATTCTCACTCTCGAACATATGTCGATAAAATTGATAAACAGAACACGATTTATTGTAAAATACTTGATTTTCACGATATTATATAATTCGCGCGAGTAGGCTTTTATGTATTTTCTTAGAATCAATTTCTCTGCGGCGTAAAATAAAATAGGTATGCGTTCGCGGTAAACGGGTTAGTAAAATTTTATTTTTTTATTGCAACAAATGACATTTAATTATGTCGTCCCGAAAATGCATAAAATTTGTAATCAATTCGTTATGGATAACCGTTATAAATCACAAAACTTTATATTTCTCGAACAAAAATAAGAATTTGTGGAATATCGGAATTATGAAGTCCATGATTGCTAAATCAAAGTCAAAATTAGGAGAACCTGTAAAGTCGAGTGAATGATGAAGCTTGAGAAGGTAAAAGCTTCGCGAGTTCATCGCATCATCTATCACTGCCGCTTTTTCTTCGACGTTCATTTCTCCGCGAGTATGTCCGATTACTCATTTCGTTCGCCGATCTTCTAATCCGATTGATCGATCTCCGATTCGCGATGGCGCCATTAATTTCTTCGGTTCGTGACGATGGATCCATCAACACCGCAAATACCATTAGCGCATACCGCGGTTTTTTGCAATTAACCTTACCAATGATTGCGAAATCGCCTGCTATCTCGCTAACCTATCGGACTCCGTCTCGATTAATTAATCTAATCACTCTTTATAAACTAACCCGACTTTCATCCTATCATCACCGCTAGAAAGCGGCGGAGGCCGCGATTACCAATTATTTCGGTGCATCATAATTAGCATAATCTTGCCTAATTCTTCACATGGAGCCAATCATTTTCCTTCCATGAAGAATATCGACCGGAAATCTTTTCCAATAAGTTTCTTTTAGCAATAAAAATTATTTTATTATTTTACTTTTCTGATTTTAATTTTGTCGATATCAACACATTCGTTTAAAAATCATGTATGACTGCTTCAAGATATAATCGTTGGACAGTGTCGCAATAATCGCAAAAAAATACCCACAGAAATAATTGTCGGTTGTCTTAGATTTTCTCTCGGATTACAAATCGCGATATTCTAGCTATGCGTGAGATCGTGATGACGCTAGAACGGGCGCGGATATTACGCGGGCGCACGACTAGATATTAATAAACTCCTCCTTCTCGCGGCGAACATTGACATTAATTTGAAACTCGTCCGGCCGAGATTTTATCGAAGTATTTCGAAAGCGAATCGTGCCCGCGCATAGATGGGCGTATGCATACGTCGGCATGCATATATGCATATAAGTGTTTGTATGAACGATAAAATAACGTCGTCATTTTTTTACTTGCGATTCGAATCTGCGTCTCGCGATAAGATAATATGTCGTTGATATTAAACGACGTCACATTTTGAGTTGATAATTGAGTTTTGAGAAAAAAATAATGTGTAACGCGAAGGATTTTCGGAAGATTATCAAAGTATGCGTTTTTGGGACAACTCATGTGTACACGAACAGACGCAATAATAATGTCTGCGCTGAATGCGATCTTTAATACGCGTCGCATAATAATACGCACCGATACGAGCGTATTAAAGTGCGTTTCGTCGCATGTATGCACGTCGCCGCCGAAGAAACTCTTGTTCCAGATAGCATTATGTAGATCGCGCGAGTTGTATACGTGCAGCTAATACCTAGAGCCGCGATATCAGATTTTATCGTTTCACGTGAAAGAATGACAATTAACTAGCTGATTTAGGTTCCGAATTGCGACACGTTGCGTTGAGGAAACGTCCGCAAGCACGAACGCGCGACTGTCTCGAGCTGCGTGCGCTGTACGTACTTGTACTTGTCTTGCAACGTGGCAGCTGGGAACCGGATTAAAAAAATATATATTCAAAGTGTATATATATATGTATAATATTGCAGTAGTATAGTTGGATTAACGCCCACAATATCTCCGTATATTTTTGATTTTCGCTCGATCAAGAAAAATTATGATAATTTCATATTTAACAATATGAATTTAAATATATCATTGTAATTAATCTGCATCTATATGTACAAAGAAAATTTTACTTGTACAAGGCAAGATTATTATTGCAAAATATATTTTAGCATTTTTGATAAAAATTTGGATTATAATTCATATATATGTACCTTTCTTATAATAATTTTATTTTTGTTAAAACTCCAGTTGTGGATTCGCAAAACAATGACCATTAGCGGAATCAAGTTGCACCTGCTTACGACTCAGCTAATTCTCAAATAACATGTTTACTGTTTCAACAGTCTCAGAAAAAGTACAGCTTTAGCAGGAATCTTCATTACATGTTTTTGAAATAAATTAGTCAGATAATATTTCTCTACTGGATAAATCATTCTCAGTTAAAAAAAGGCAGCTTGGTTTTTTATAGAAAAGAAACAAATAAAAAAGATCCCTAACAGACAGCCCTTTGTGCGTTAAAAATAAAGAAACATCTCATTAGACGATCTAGAAGTTTTTGAGTCACACGACATCACACTTATTACACCGGCAGATGTTTCGCGCCATTGCGAGAGACGTAAAATCTATATAGTTTTTATCGCGTTTTCGATCATCGACTGCTACCTCCTGCCATTATGGTCATTGGCGGCAAATGCCAGCGAGTGTTCGTTTAATTTTATTGCCTAGCCATTGACGTTTTTACTGCGCCGCACCGTCGCACAGGATCTACGGGCTAGCTCGGGCTAGGCGAATTCTTGCGCCAACTATTGATCCGGGATCCTTGTAGAGCTTGTAAAATTGTACATTGACACTCTTGCGCGCGCGCTTAGATAATGGAACGCGGGTAAATAAGATTCCGCACCTCGTAAATCGAGCCTTTCTCGATCGACACGGGACACAGCTTTCAATAATTAACGCGAATCCGTTAAATCAAAAGGCATACTGTTACGCAAAAGTCGCGTTTGTGTCGTTTGCAACAATTCCATTAATCGCTCCATTTCCTTTTTTTGTAAACAAAATTATTTTCAGAATTAAACAATATCGCGAAACAATTTTTTAATTTGAAAAAAGAAATAAGATAATATAAAAAAATTAATAATTTGTTCTGTCTGATAAATATAGAAAAATTATTTAAAAGATAAATATGTGTAAGCACTATTTGAAAAATGTACTTCGCTCTTTAATATTGTAACTTTTTATTTTTGCTGTTGTATTCTTGAGAATTTAGAGCACTTTTTATTATATATTACACATATATACGTTTAAACAGAAAATATGTGTATTAAAAATTCTGTTGTTTCTTTTGCTTCTTCATAGAGGAAGCTTTGTTTTCGTGACAAAATTTTTTTTCGAGTTTTCTATGTTTTTATTTTATCGATGTCAGAAAAATAGAATTTAATAAAACATCTGCATAATGAACACGTATAAACTTCCAAACTAATCTGATAAAAAAAAACATAAACATTAGAAAATAAACAATTTTCGAAAACTTATAAACGGCAGTATATATCCCATTGATCATACATTCCCGCGCTCTCGGGTAACGCTACCGTTCGTTCTCAGATCGCGTCGACTTATCACTCCGTCTAATCCTTTCGTTCGAAAGCCCGGCGAGACGATAATGAAAAGAGCGGTCGCGCGCGCGGCCGTGTAACGGGTGCCATGGCGTTGCCTGAGAGCAAGAACAGCAATCGTAACGCACACATGTTACATATTACATATATACATACACAACGCGCACGCGGGCCTATCACGTCTTTTACTGCCCGTACTAAAACTGACACATTTGCACACATTCGTTGCACCGGCGCGGTAATGAGGGACGCAGTTGAAGCTATTACACGATGACGTGTAAATAGCGGCCGGTGCACAATGCCCGCGGGTCGTGTTGGTTTTATCTACCTCGACAAGGGAGGGACACGTATATCGCAGCGGCCAGGTACGTACAAGGGCAGGCGCAATTCGTGTGGCGAGCTGTACATACAAACGCGCAGTTACGCGTACAACCTATTGTATATCGCGACGAGCGATATAAATCGCAGATGAAAAATCGCGTTGACAAAGGATCCCGGCGCGCGGTATCTCCGTCTTCGGAGAGGTAAGAAAAAATTTACGGAGACAAAGAAACACGCGCGCGATAACGGCCGACAGGGCTTGATATGTCTTATTAGTCAGCGGAATTAATCATACGACCTTATAATAATCGGTAGCGACACATTTTTTTTCATGACTGCCGTCGTCCTTTGTCTCGTTCTAAAGGCATAAACAGCGGCGAGTATCTTTGCTCTCTTCGCTTGCATGTGTACATGCACAGTCTTTATCGCGATATTATTTGCAAATAAGAGAAACATCTTAATCTGTACATCGTCTGTATCATTTAGAGAGATTAAATTGACTTAGTCATCGGTTTTAAAATATCATCGGTTGTCTTTTTCCAATTCGATGTAATAAGTTACTCACATAAACATGTAAAAAATGTATAGTATAATAGACAATATGTTCTATCGTATTGAATAAGCATCAACGCAATTTTAATAGATGAATTGCGAAGAGAAATAGACAATAATGATTAACCGTTTGTAGTGAAATATTCGTATACGATGACAAATGATTATATATTTCATCGAAGTAAAAATATCATGTTTCTTTTACGATAAATTTGATTGATAAAGTACAGTATTTAATAAAATTTGTATTTCCAAAAAATATTTATATATTTATTCATAAATAAATAAAATTACAAACTTAATTTTTTTTTATTAAAAAATTTATAGTATCATATTGACATTTATTTTACTAAAACAGTGAAAATATTTTTCCAAAAATGTTTTTTATAAATTTATCTTTTAACAATGTATAAGGATAATATAATTTTCTAAATATAGAAATTGAGTGAAAAGAAATATATTGTTAATCATCTGATAAACGCGAAACTGATATTGAAAGAAAGCGAATGAAATTTTTGTAAGTGTAACCGTAACCTGCCACTTGGTTGGTGACTAAAACGACACGAGGACGCGATATTGAACGGTAGCTGTCAGCGTACGATCCTATTAACCCGCATTGTATGCTAATGAGCTCTTGTCGCCTGTGATCCGTGCTTATATCGCATTATATTGTCGACAGCGGTTCTCAGCGAAAGAGAGAAAGAGAGAGAGAAAGAGAGAGAGAGAGAAACACGCTTTTCCGTCGCGTCGCGATAATTTATCGCCTTATCGCCGTCTCGTCGTCTATCCGTCGTTTTCTCGCTATCGAAGAGAGTCGTCGAGACAATCTCAAAGCCGAGCGCAAACGCTTTCGTCGGCGTTTTAGTACGACGAGATCCAATTAATCGAAGCCAATTAAAGATGCAATTACGTCGTGCTTCGCGCGAAATTGGTTATTCTCAAAGCAGACAAAGATGAGAGCTGTTGCTATGCGATTACGGTCGGATTACGGTCGATTTAACGCCCTACATATATATGTCGATGGATAAAAAGAAAAGTTCCGGTAGGAGAAACCCACATTCACAAAGGGTTACATAAAATTACTCGCGGCTTTAGTGAAAAGTTCAGTCGATAAACACGAAAAGCAAAGGGACAGCGATGAAAAAGGGTCGCTGTTCATCGATTGATAAACAATTTACGGCTTGATCTAATTTCTCTTTTAATCCTTTGCACGCATTTTGAATCTAAAACGATAACGTGAACAATCGCTATCGGTTATGAGATCAAAATTGCTCGGCAAACACGTACAAGGGATGCAAAAAATTATATTTATCAGAATATTTAAAGATTGAAGTATATATAAATTCATTGAAGATATATTACGTAGATATTATGGTCTATTATAATAATTTAGAAGTCCTGTTTCAGCTATTATTACGTATACTATGTTTGATGTATATAATTTTAAGCAGCTTGAAAGCATAGTCGAACATAATATATGGCCGATGAGGACACACTGTGGTTTTAATGGGCGCGTAAATTTTTTATGCGCCATTAAAATGGTCATGAAAATGACCACGCATACACGCGTGCCTTTCGCGAGTATACAGCAACAAAGATCTTAAGAAATGCAGAATAAAGCTTTGGCGCAATGAATTTTTTTTTTTTTTGCGGACGGCTGAAACGAGTGTAATTAACGACTATTGGTGATGGTGGTTATCCAACTGTTAAGCCCGTAGCTCATCTCAAAACCGCTGGCTGGCTGGCTGCTCGGTTTCAGTACGCATATATATGTGTGTGTGTGTATGTGTGTGTATATATATGATATATAGTATTATGCGAGCTGCGGATACACGCGTATATCATCGACACTTATATAAGCGCGTACGCATTCGAGCGATACGTTCTACGCAAACACTGAATTAGATATCAACAATTAACCGAGTGAAAGTCCACAGTAACAAAAACTAACATTAGATATATATCTGAAACGTTCAATCCACATCGGGGCGAGTAATTACTGTCTATAACGTTAGCGCTCTCATAATTCAAGGTACAATCTCATTATGTCAACTTTATGCAAATCTACTCGCATAATTTCCCGTCCCTTGCATGATTGCTCAAACGAAAAGCGCGAATCTACGCGAGACACGAATCTTCCTCTTTCACTATCAACATATTATTCTGGCTTTGTATCTATATGATAAAATATTTTAGTGCATCTCGGAGATTCAACATCTTTTTTTAGCATAACCCTGAGCTATTTCTTATTTATAATCCTCACTTGCTGTTATATTTATTAACATTCATTATTCTAAAGAAATCTTTAGTGAAAATTAAAAAAAAAAATTTAAATAAAGATATTAGTCAAATAAAAATATAAAAGATGAACATGTTTTATTAGGATACGTTTATAGGATACTAAATGAGATATTGTCGATATATTCGCTAACCGATGTACCAAATCTTGACGCGGATCGTGAAGGAATTAATATGATGAATATATAAATTAATATTTCCTACATCGATAACTAAATTACGCCCGACACAGAGATATAAGGATCGCAGTGAAAGTATCGTAACATATACATCGAGAAATCCCATCTCAAGGAAGGGATCAGGGATCAGGGTCTAGGCGTCGTCGACGCGGCCGGTGCGACGGACGAGATACACGCCGCGTGCGTGTCGACATAATTATGCTACGCGCCGTCAGGTAGATGAAGTCGATACGGACGCAGGGGCCGTTTAAGCGCCTCCGAGAGCATAAATAATCCTATTAAACGTGTCACTGGTTGTGTCAACAATCTGACAGGCAACGGCCTATCTCGGCCGCCGCGCTGCCGATCGTAGGAACGCGCGCCGGTTAAATGCAGATACGTGCGTTTACACGTGGGTCGAGTTTACGAGAACCAATGTGAGGAAGTCGCGGAAATGATCTCATCGACCACGGTTGCGCGAATATTATGCAATGCTCGTTGCTCTATCCGTGCGGGCACGTGCACGCGCGTATATTTTAATCCTCTTGTAAAGTTAACGTTATGCGTGAACAAGAGAGAGAGAGAGAGGTCTGATCGAAACCGATGGCATTTCAAGTGCGGCCGATCTCTTCCTAAGAATTGAAAACGTCCGTTTACAGTTAAGAGTCGCGGCTCGCCACCTGTTTGACCGTGCGGTTGTTCCGCAAACCACTCTGCCGATTCGATGTGTGAGTAAATAAGGAATACGCGAGATAGAACACGTCTCGCGCGCAACTCGAGTGTCTCGTCGAGGAAGGCCGGTCGTCGTGTGCGACGAGGTGTCACTGAGTGATTTTTAGTTGCGTTTAGAGATTATTTGAGCTATTTGCAGTCAACGTTTTCTTAACAGGAATGTCAAAGTATCGATGGTCTTTAAGTTGGTAAATAAAAACCTACGATTTTACGGTTCGTATGAATTAAATTTAGAGAGACAAATAAATGATGAAATATTGCTCTTTACTCAATTTCAAGTATGTGTGTTGTGTGTGTGGACTCCACTTAGAATATTAATTACATTAAACGTGATTGTCAAAAAAAAATAGATATTCAATACTAAATATTGAAAAAGATATAAAATTAAAAAATGTACACATATATTCAAAAAAATATTAAAAAATGTCACTCAACGACTAATGAGCAATTTTTCGCGCAATTTATAATTCGAGAAAAAGAAGAATCGTACGTTCACATAAATCCCATCTGGAAAGATTATAGTAATTAGGTCAAAGCAGATTATGTTAGAGCGATAGTCCAAACTATTAATAAATTAGAAAATATTTTTTTGTACGTGCTTACTCACAAGTAAAGCAGTTAAATGAATGAGATAAATGCGTTTACTATCGTTTTGAATTATGCTATTTATATCACTGCTAATTTAATACATTTTATTTTATAAAAAATATAGATATAATAAAAAATATATATATATAATAAAAATAAT
>NW_021848556.1:3682889-3700013 GCF_003651465.1 Formica exsecta
TATATATATATAATAAAAATAATGATTCTGCCAAGCTAATGTTGAATTTCGAATTAAAATACAAAAGATATTTATTTAATACAATACGAAAATAATGTATAAAGTTTTAAAATTTAATACCGTCTTGTAATCTAGCTGAATTTATAGAATCCAAATAAAAAATAGCAAAAATTCATATTTAACGAGTTACTCGGAAAAAAAAAAAAAAAAAAAAAAAAAAAAAAAAAAAAGATCGCCGAGATGTTAGAAACTTAATGAAGATCGCAATCCAAAATTTAAGAACTGTGAAGAATTAACGGGGGAGACAAAATAATTGTATGCCCTAGAATGGAGAGAACTGAGATGTGCAATCTCACTAATAATAAGATATGGATGCAACGCGCCGGCGTCGATATCGCGCCGATTTCCGATTAGATAAAATAAGAGAAAGGAAAAGAAGAGAGAAAAAGGAGGAGCTGAGAAAGAGAGATAGAAAGCAGGCACTAAACTATCTTTGATGCCGCGGGATTCTCACGTTAGGCGATTAACAGTACTTCTCGTGGGTTATAACTTTCCGGACACGCTTCGACGAGGTTTTGTCGCCGGGGCTCTTGTCAGGTCGTCTCTCGGTGGCGAGTCCCTCGTAAATCTGACAATTACTACACCCGAAGCCGCGTGTACCGCCGAAGGAATCGCAAATGAAATAACTGCGAGCGACTAATAACACTGCGTTTCTCCTCTTTCTCTTTGTCCCTCAATCCGCATGGCTTACGACGCGACTGCGAGAAAACGTTATTCGCCGGGTTGCATCGCCGCGAGTAAACCGAATCAGGAACGTGCGACCGCAAATTAAGACGCGCTCTGTGCATGCACATGCACATATATACGTAGACACGCGAAGCTTTACGTCACTATGTACGGACCACCCTCGCGACAACTAAGCGTTTATCCTCACCAGTGGCGAGCCCGGAATTCTCGAATGCTTTATGCGAAGACGCTGTTTTCATACATAATTGCGTCGTAAAAATTTTTACATTAATTCCTCAAAAATATCACGATAATTCACTTGAAAAGAATTTATTTTTTAAATATATTTATATTATCTTTATCTTTTTATATCTAGGTATGTATAATTATTTTATTGTAAAAATAGAGAAAAAGAAAGAGAAAGAAAGAGAGAGAGAGAGAGAGAGAGAGACTAATCTCATAAAAACGATACTTGATGGTTATTTCTGGCTCTCAAGCTTTCAATTACATTGTGTATATATGTTATTAATATATTTGCTCTCTCGCAATATATAAAATAATTTGCATTGCGAACTGCGCCTGCAATTATCGCTCTCGTATAAGTCATTCCGACAAATTAATACACGCAGTAACACGCATGGTTGAGTGTCCACTTCGGAATATCTTTACTCTCTCGGTATAAAGATAACAGATTTGTGCATAACGAATCCCGATACAAGCAAGATTGAGCAATGATTTTGAATCGCGAGCGCGTTAGGAATTTGTACTATCCGGATGGAGCAAAATTCTCGAGTGCACATTCAGCCTTTGAATAGTGAGAAGAAGGATTATATACAACAACACGAGAAAGATATCGGCGTTTCGTGGCGGAAAATAGTTACTGCGATCGCACATCGGCACTTATTGCCAACCGCTTATCGCGCGTGCGAATGTACTTGCACTATGCGGGCGGCATTCGTTTAATATCGATCACACTATTAGTGGCATACGCTATCAATATTTGTTTCATATGCACGCTGCCTTTTTCACCGCTTATCGCGACCTTCGCGCATTTTCTCTCATCGTTCCTCTCTCTTTTTTTCTTCTTTCCTCCTTTCTCGAGAAATATATTATATATTTATTATTATTAATCCTGTTACTTTTAATCGGATTTGAAAAATTTTAACTATCTACGTACTGCAAGGAAATTTATGGCAGTAAATAAAATTAACACGAAAAAAGCACTGAGGAAAGTCTCTTAATATTTGTATTAAGTTATCAAAATCTGATTTTATATATATATATATATCGATATTGAGAGATAATTTAATACGTAATACAAATATTAAAAGAGATTTTTCTTAGTGCTTATCTGTTAACTTTATTTATCGTTGTAAATTTCCTTGTCGTATGTAGATAGTTAAAATTTTTCAAATCCGATTAAAAGTCACAGGATTAATCTTCTCCTTGCGTTAATATTCATAAGTCACGTAACGGAGCACGACATAACCGAGAATATATAAAAATAGACGAAATGATCATTTCTCGTTCCCGAAGGTCACGAAGCGCAAAATTTGACGAGCAACGACACAATAGAAACGACGAATGACTGGCATTCCTATTGCACGGTGAACAAGCGGGGGAGGATGAACGTAGATAGAAGGTAAAGATCGATAGAGGTTCGTCGACTCTGCGACGACTGACCGACGACGACTCGTATTCTATTCGATGTACCCATAGGTTAGTTCGTTATTTCTTCGAGTACGGAAGCCCCCTAATCCGCGGTGGTATCGGATTTCCATAATCGTAAATAGTCAAGCGCTTAATAAATACACGTTTTTTGAAAGAATAATGTGTTGGATATCACAGAATATTAACGACTACGTGAATACGTAGCATTTTTCGTTAAATTTGAAATCGATTTTTTATTAGCGAAAATATCGAGAGAGAGAGAGAGAGAGAGAGAGAGAGAGAGAGAGAGAGAGAGAGAGAGAGAGAGAGAGAGAGAGAGAGAGAGAGAGAGAGAGAGAGAGAGAGAGAGAGAGAGAGAGAGAGAGAGAGAGAGAGAGAGAGAGAGAGAGAGAGAGAGAGAGAGAGAGAGAGAGAGAGAGAGAGAGAGAGAGAGAGAGAGAGAGAGAGAGAGAGAGAGAGAGAGAGAGAGAGAGAGAGAGAGAGAGAGAGGAGAGAGAGAGAGAGAGAGGATTATATCTTTATTGCCCGACTCCCTATGCAAAATATTCCATATTGCTATTCATAGATATACATAAATAACACGAAAAAAAAAAAAATATTATTTCTATCGTAACGCATTACGTATTCTGTATTTTATCTATATATATTTGTGTGTATAAAAAATAATAATCACTTCTCCCATAACTAATCTCATAAAAACGATACTTGATGGTTATTTCTGGCTCTCAAGCTTTCAATTACATTGTGTATATATGTTATTAATATATTTGCTCTCTCGCAATATATAAAATAATTTGCATTGCGAACTGCGCCTGCAATTATCGCTCTCGTATAAGTCATTCCGACAAATTAATACACGCAGTAACACGCATGGTTGAGTGTCCACTTCGGAATATCTTTACTCTCTCGGTATAAAGATAACAGATTTGTGCATAACGAATCCCGATAATTATTGTTACAATTTTACCATGGATATATTTTATATTGCGGATATAAAAAACATTATATAATATTAATAATTAATATATTAAAATCTCTCAAAATAAAATTTCATTCTAAAATTTATACATTAAATTAACCAACAAATAATGCTACTATTTATTTGCGTTTCTAAAATTTAAACGACAAAGAGCTTTTCATTTTCTCACGCTTTATAATTCGGGAATAATATCTTGAAACATGCCAACTGAAATCGACTCCGAATTCTGAGATAAGAAGAAATTATAGCTAGCATATTATGTGCTCGCTTTCCGCGAATTCGGGAGTACTAACGTACACACATATATATATATATATATATATATATTTACGAAATATTCGTGTCGCGCCATGTTTGTAAACAGTGACACGCTCTGAACTTGTACGATCGAGAAATATACGCCATGTTAAGCCTCCTCCTGTAACAAGTGGTACTTAAATTCACACGTACGTTACTCACCAGAATTATCTCGTGGAACTGCTTCCCGGAACCTGCTACAGCCTCTGGCACCTCCTCGTTTAATCCGAGCGGTGCCTATCACAGACTCTCTCCACTTTTTCCATGAAACCGTTCGACGCGCGCACGAAATCCGACCGAAAACCGACACACACGCACTCGATCACGAGTCGAGTCCCGAGAATCCTTCCGCGATTAGCTCGCGCGAGGCACAATGAACACGATTGTCACAGACAGTGCGTAATCACGCTCGCTGTCGAGCCGACGATATATCGGACAGTAGTTTAGTTCGAATTTCCGCGAGAAATCTCCGGCACGGGCCGAAGTCCGAACGGCATCCCGTATCGCCGAACGATCCGTCGAAACTGCGTCGAAAAATCTTCAATCTCGACGCCAGCGCAACTTCACGGCGTTATGGGTGGGGCGGGAGGGGGGAGGAGGAAGGAGGGAGGAAGAGAGGGCGCGAGCTTGAAAATTTTCAAGCGAGCTTGTCCGATTGCGAAATCGACAAGTGGCGCTCGCTCGACGAGCTTACCGTGGCGGCACGCGCTTGTTCCGTTGCGTTTCAAATAATACGACGAGATGCTGCGAGAAACTCACGAATATTCGCGCGTCCGGCACTATGTTTTGAGCCACGGATCACATTGCTCCTGGTGCTACGCACACGCTCGTCGACGTTCGGCTCGTGCGCGATTATGTACAGTCAAGATCGAAACCTGCGACCGACGAGGATAATACGGTTCGCGAAAACTCACGGACGATGCTCGATGATTCGTCGCGGACGAGCTTGCACGGACGACGACGATCGTCAAGCACTGTCGTTCTCCGTCGTCGGAGATGGGCTCTTCTCCGTGGGCGTGTGATGCGCGCGAAAATGTCGCGGACGCTCGATGGGTTCTTGCTGCCGCCGGGACTTTCTGCGGTAACGTTCACGCCGATGCTGTCGTCATCGCACCACTGATCACCGACGGATCGTCTCGTCGCGACTGACGACTCGTATCGCCGACGATCGTTGATCCGCGGACGCACGTTTATCGCGAATTGCCGGCATTACGGGCACACGCGCGCGTGTGTCGTGCGAGCCGACGGTAAATACACACCGAAAAACCGTCCTCTGACCGTCGTCGGCGCGCCCGTACTGCCTGCCGTATACGGGACGGCACGGGGTGACACGACGGGTGGGCGACGGGCGACGATGTGCGACGACGTGCGACGATGACGCGCGAACGGAGCCGCTGGTGGCCGACTACCGCCGACGAACGGGCGGGCGGGCTCTGCTCGCTCGGTGCCGAGCGATCAGCTGATCGCCACGCGCGCTGCTATGGTAACTCGGCAACGTCAGCGATTGATGATTCCGGCTGCTCCGTCAACGGGATTGCACAGGCGGCGATTCATTTCGTAGATTCGCACGCTCGTTCGTTATCCGTGCGCACGTTGCACGCCGAATCTACGCACGTACGCGTGCACGTATGCGCGCATGCCCGCGACGCGCAGCTTCCCAATATGTATATCGCGCACGTGCGACACCGCCGTAGTGTCGAGTAGCGATCTCTCGTATGTGCGCACGCACGTTAACAGACGCTTCGTGCGCTGGATGTCCATCAACCTGCGCGACGAAGATAACACGCGTCATACAAAGATTTTTCACATAGTTTTCTTTCTTTCTTTCTTTCTTTTCTTTTAAAACCAGCGGAGGGTAGCGCGTCAGACAATAGAGTAAGATAGAAAACGACAAGAGGGCAGACTGACAGACACAAATAAAAAGAGAACGGCAGAAAGAAAAGGAGTAGGAAAGACAAAGAGACGATGTTGTTATAAACTGGCCTCTCTCTCTCTAAGCACCTAAGCGCGACTCATCACACGGCTTGAAAACGGCGAGCAACGGTCGAGCGTGACAGGAAGGAAAATCACGAGGCGAGCGTGGTGATGGCGCGAGCGACAACGTAGACCATCCGTTCGTGTTGGCAGCCGGGCGTGCACTGCCTTCTCGAGTCGTCGGTTGGTTCTCCATCCTCGACTCCGGCTGGCTGGCTGGCACGCTCGCTCGCTCGCAGCCTCCGCGCGCCGACCAGAGTAATCGTGATGACGGGGACCGACTTAATGGTATCCTTGCGATAGAAGAATGGGCAATCGATTAAGAGAAATATTTATTGGAATCAACTACTTTTCGAAGAACGCGACGGAAATAAGGGGGAAGGGAGAAGGGAAAAAGAAAAAGTCAATTAACTCTTCATCTTTTTGTCAGTATTCAGGATCAGTTGTATTTAATATCTCAGTTAACACTAAGTTGGATCAATTCAATTTCTTATATTATATATTAATATGTAATTTAATTAATATCTGTGTAGGATAAAAATAAATGTATCTAAACATACAAACTAAATTAAAACTTCTTGATTTGATTAATAATAATGACAATAATTAGCATTTATTGTATGATTTATAATACTAAAAAATATGGAATACTAATCAGTGTTTCTAGTATAGGAATAAAATAATATGATGAAATTTATTAAAATCAAAACATGAATAAATGGAGATTAAAAATATAGAAGAAATAATTCATTTTGCTTTGCTCTTTTCCGGATTTGATAGACTTTAAAATTTTATAAATGTTATAAATATGTTCTAATATTATGTAAATTATGAATATTAATTTAAATTTAAGATGAAAATTTCTATGTGCGACTCATATATTAATTCATGTCGAGCATGAAGCTTTTGATAATGTCGTTAATGTCGATAATGTAAAAATGAAAAGAGATATCGAGAATATAACTTTTTTATAGAACAAAAAAAAAATAAAGATTATAATGAAGAATTTATTAAATCATTCAAATCGATTTTTAAATCGTTGATCTGTTATCATACGAAATATCTTACGAAAAATGTAAGTATTATATTCATTTAATAGAGATTTTTAGACGCATTGCGGCATCTTTACAAAAGCATCACTATGTGATTTTACTTGCCTCTCTCTCTTGGCAACTGTTCTATAAAAGTTTCCATAGCCGGCGCGAATTTGTTAGCTAAGAAGTCCAAACTTTTCAATTAAAATTCTTTTGAATGTAGGTGATTAAACATTGCCTTGATTTATTGCTTTTCTTTCGTTAATGATTTAGAGAGAAAAGTAAACGCGATACGATAACGTGATTTTCCGTGACATATGTGACGTTTTCTTTCCCATTTTTATTTAAATCGTGTGAGGTGATGTAATCACCTGTAATACACTACATCAAAATTAAACCGAATAATATAAAATTATGTTTACATAATACCAACCAAAAAAAAGTACATTCACAAGTGACAGACGAGTTAGATCAAGTCGCAGCTTACAATTAGTCGATTTCCTCTCTCGGATCGTAATATAAAGATAAAAGGACAGAGAAGATCTGGTTAAATCATTGTTCACGTTAAACAACGTTGGTGAAACTCGCCGTGAGTACATGATATATACCGCTTGGAACATAAAGACGATTATACAAAGCAACGCGAGAGGTCGAACAGAGAGAATCGTCGATCGCGGGACAGAGAATCTGCCGATGAATGGCCGCAGGCCGCGGATGTGGGTGTTGCTATTCGAATACTTCAGAGTGAGATCAATCCGGGATTTCTTTTCTTTTTCTACACGATGTGTGACCGAGATGTAGACGAATCAATGGCCACGCCTTTGAGAAACGGACGCTGCGCCGTTGCCAGCCGAAGACAAAGACGCCCACGTGCGAATTGTATCTCCTCGTGATCCGAAAAATACTTTAGGAAACTATCTCCGATAATTGCCGTACCGAGAAACTAAGTATGACCGACTGAATATCGCCGTATTCCATTCCTCTCTTGTCCTCTTTCGCGAGAAATATGTATTGTATTGTTAGTCATCGCGCGGCCTTAATTCTTTCTTGCCTATGCTTGCATACAGATGCATCAGATAATTTTCTCGATTTTATGCTTCTCAATTCGCGATATTATTATTTAAATATTATAATCATCAAAATGTATACAATCAAAATAATCATATATAAATTATATAAAAATCACGTACATCTAGAATTCAAAGATTTGAAAATATCACGTTTATCAAGTTCAAGTTTATCAAAAATCTAGCAGACGCCAAGTTTCGAGAATTGTGGCCCCCAGAAATCCAAAATATCATTATGAATTGAAATCCCAGCATTTGTTTCTTGCAGAACAACATTCTTGCAACGAAGCATGAATCCATTAAATGCGTGAGAATGTTCATAAATTAACGGTTAATGAATTATGCGCGAGAGAGGACCGCTCGGAGTGAAATGCAAATGTGCGATCGTGACACATCAATTCGCGAATGGATTGAATATAATAACTAAGTGAGGGAATTTTTTCATTACTGTCACGAATCCCAGTCTTATTTGCACGTGATGATACGAGAACTATGTCGATCGGCATAAAATTAAATGAAACATCATGTGTGACTCGCGTAGCATGCCAACGCTAAATGACTTGATAATAATTTGTGAAAACTTTAATAGGTCTTTCACGAATGCACACGTGATTTCTTATTCATCAAATGTAAGATTTTCTCCGAGCATCGAATCGACACGCTGTTCCGTTTTTAGATACTGATGGATATATTTTTGGATATATGGTAAAAAAAAATATAAATATCATAAATATTTAATTTTGGCTGTTCTCTTACCTCTTTGTTAATATTCTGTTACAAATTTTATATGACAGTGAATATATATGAATAAATTTGTTGTTTGCTACTGTGATTAGGAATTAGAATTGATAAGTAAAAAGCAACAATCAATTTTTAGTATGAAATATATGTCATTATTTGTCCATGTTTAGGAATTAAATATTTCTGTGTACTCTTGAAATTTAGATTATATGATAAAAAATAAGGAGTATATAATAAAAAATATGGAAACAGTAATATTTTTAAATCTATACAATATCATACATAGGCTGCGTTTCGATATTCACTGCCACTGCCAGTACTAAAAATTTATAATGTACGTGAATTAAACTATAGATTTTCAGTACTGGCAGTGAATATCGAAACGCATCCATAATAGTTGCATAACGAAAACTTACAAATGTTTAATTATCTATGTTAGTAAAAACATGAACAAATGCAATATTTATAAAACAATATTATAAAATATTATATACAATTTGTGGGAGTTTTTTCAAAGAGTATTATAGTAAGAAAAGTGAATTTTATTCTCATGCTGCCATCTATATCTGCTCAGAAGACTACATAATTCCTACCTGCCAGCAAATAGTAGTATAAAAAGGCATCTACACTATAGCGCTGCTTATCAAATAATAAATATTTTAATCCTGCCATTGTTAATTATCAACTAATTTTTTTATCGTTATCTTAATAATTATAGGTTCATAAAGACCGAATATATTATTAATTCAAACCCTCAATTATGTGATTCTTTTTCTTTTTCTCTAACTTTTTTATTGTACAATTTTTATTAATATTTTACTGTATAACAAAAAATAGGACACTAAAGCGTACAACAGATCATATATATATAGTTTCATTTAAATTATATAAAACAAATGACGCTTATTGAGGTTATTATATCGTAGTAACATGCGAAAGTTAGAATAGTATATTTTTTAAATATTTGAATATCTTGTTTTAAAAAATTTCTTAATATTTTTTTTCTACATGCGTCGATCTTATTATTACAAATCAATTTTGATTTTTGGAGCAAAATAATTCCAAATATTCAGGTTTTACAACTTTATAGCTTGAATCGTTCTTAACATTGCTAACATATATTAATCAACATTGCTAATAATCATTATGAATGGTCGGTAATTTATTAGCGGTAGGTATATTGCACATTGTCAATTGGCATTATTTTGTTTATATATCACTAAAATATATACATTGCCCTTTATAAAAAATATATACATTGCCCTTTATATATAACAATATTATTTTTAGTTTCAGATTTTTATATTTTATTGTTAATCAGGCGTTCTCTTATTAACCATAGCATGCACTGTCATTCATACCTTGTATCGCTAAATGGCAAATAATGCACTCGGAAGACAACTTGCTAAACTCCTGTATTTGAATAATAAGTAATTATATTGCGCGTGCATGCATGTGTTGTGGGCTTCGATTATTATAGAAATTATACATCGTAATCGAATATTATGAATATCCTCGATTTATTTATTCATCGCGTTTGTTCGCAAATTTTAAATTGCTATTTATCTTATAATTTAATTTAATTGATTTACATCGGAGCTCTATCTTTTCGCGTCTTGAATGTTTTCTTTGAAAGTCTACGCAAAATGCGCTAATAGTGCAAGTACTTTCTTCTACAATTAAAAGACGATTGATAACTTTATTAACGACTCTTTCAATCGCAATTATTTACATTATATAAAACTGATTAAGCTTTATAATTGTATGTCGATTATTAATAATAAATATCGCGTAATTAACCGTCGTTAAAATGTCTTGTCTAGTAAAATTTTTAGACTAGAAATTTTATTACTAAAATTTTCTAAATACAATATTTTTTCTCATATATAAATGTAATAATGATTTATCTGTTGCATATCGAGAGTTTATTTAATCGCATGCTAAAAGCTAATTGCATTTATCTTCAATATGTTAATGCTATTTAATCTTAACTAATTAATAAAATGATCATTGATGCCTATAATTTCCCATCTATCTTTATTATTTGCAAATTAAGGATGATATTCAGAAATGAGGTTGTAATTTAGTGTTATAATTCTGTTCCGATATAAATGCTCTTAATCGATTTTATTTTGCAACAATAGAAATTGTAGATGAAACATGATGATAAATGGGAATAATTTAATTAATAGTGGGCACAGAATCTTATTTTTTAAGCGAAAATAGCGTTAAGCGAAGCGTATCTATTGTTATGTGCTTATTTCCAAATAATTAAATAATATATAAAATAATAATAAATAAAAAATTAATTAATAATAAGAAATTATATAAATTAAAACCATAATTTGATATTGCTTAAAATACTTGATATCTCTTTTGTTCCAAGAATAAGAATAAAGTGAAAGCAATTTATTTTAAATATCTTCTATACATTATATTTAAAAACTAGGAAGAAAATTATTAAGAAAATAAATTTCATATTACATGCGCATATACGCAAAAATATTTCAATAATAACTTATTATCGTTGTTCCTAGTATATATTAAAATGACAAAACATTACATGCAGCTAATAAGATCCATTAATAAATCCATTATATTTCTCCGCATTTTTGACCCACAATTATGGATCTAGCACGGACATGTATCAACCGGCCGTTTTCCCGTGGCAGATTGAAGAGTCAATCTGGTCATGTAGTTTCACCGGCTCTAAAATAGATGCAGTGAGCGCTACTGTACCAGCTTGATATATAAAAATCACACTTATTTAAAAAAATTTTCTCAAACGTACACATACACGTTTTAAATGCAAGAAAAAGAATATTTAAGGAAAAAGGATATATTACTAAAGTTATCTTATCTGTACGTAGATATAATTTGAACATTGCTTATTTTTCCACAAAACATTACAACGATAGTTTTACATTATATTATGCCATAATGTATTATTAATCGTGCATATTGCAACATGACGTAATGTGTTGTAGATTGTAAAGCTATCGTAAGAACGGCATTTGCGTAGCATAAATTCATTATGACATAAATGATGATTCAGCGGTAACAATTATGGTAATAATATTTTCCGAAGCTAATGAGATTCTCATCTCCGATATCACATCTCGCATGTTTTATTGAAATATTATACCAAAAAAAAAAACGAATTGTAAGAGGTTATTTTTAATGAAAGCGTACTAAAAAAGGCAATGACTTGAAAATTTTTACATAAAAAAAATTATATTTTGCATGAATGATTTCGTTTTTTTTAAATAAAAATAGTTTAAAGATGCTTTGGTATTATTATAATGACAAGGGTCAATCTAATCAAACTATGTCAAAACATAAAAAATGCTTCTATAATATTCGTAAAATTATATCGCAAATTTTATTTATTATGATTCTGAACATACCTTCCTTAACGCTATAAAAACACACATATCATACAAATTAATATATGTATGAAATCCAAAATCCAGAAATATATGTATTATTTTGATATTACATATATATTCTCTCTTTTATATATAATATTTAAAAAATAACATAATTTTCTGTATATATGTATAAATATTACAAAATAAATAATTAACGCTGATATATGAAAAATGCCAAACTTCGTAGAAAGTTAAAATGTTTCATTAATCTATTATATGTATTAGTATTGTATAATATATTCGATTGTTTCCGATTATTTTTGATTTTAAATCATTAAGTGCAAATTTTTTAAAGAGAAACATATGAAAAAGAGAGAAACACCGTAATTGTTATTCAGAATATAGTATGCGTACCATAATACGCAATTTTTTTACATTTCCATTGAATTATTTAAATTTGTATAATGCTTCAACATCAATCTGTTAGATAATATCGCAAATCCATGAATAGATTACGTCATTTTAGAAAAAGATCAAATGATATTTTTTTGGTAATAAAAAAATATGCTAAATAACGTTATAAATATACATTCTTTTAAATGGGGAGTGTTTTGTTTGAATTTTATATTGCATAATGTAATATTAAACAGAAATCTATTCTGATCTCGAAGTTAATGTACTGTAATGTTTGTTGATATATAATAGCGTATCTTTCACATTCACATAACATGGTATTTAGTATTTTTTACACATTTAAAATATAAATTATAGCAAAATAATTTAATAAAATAAAATAAAATACAATACTGCATATAGTTTTCTTTTATGTGTTGATTATTATTGATTTATTATTTTTCTCTTTTTTTTTGTTTGTATATATAATATGTGGTAATTATTATACATTAAGTTTCTAGATAAGCAATCAGTATTAACACATGTGTATAAATAATAAAAAAAATACAAAGTTATAGCAATCAATATGATATCGAGTACGATATGAAGGAATTGAAAGAGAAAAATTATTACAATTAAATAGTATTAATAATGTTTAATAAAATAATAGCTTAACTTTTTATTTAAAAGTTTATTAAAAGTTTACATACATTCTTATAAAACTTCTTTTGGTTTGTTAAATATTCAGTGTGTAAATCTACATTTTAAACTGTAATGAAAAACAAGATGAAGGTTTCTCTCAGGTATATAATTAGCGATTACACACGCAAGAGTATAAAAGGAATATGCGTCAATGATTTTTTTTTTCAGAGAATGCAGAATGTAAGGTCAATGTAAAAAACGTAAAAACAAACATCTATTTGTTTACCATTTTATTTCTTTTATTATCGTAATTTATTTTTGCCATTAAAACTCCAACATAACAAAAATGAAATTTTTATAAATCAAAATAATGATATTATGCGAAATATTAAGCTTAGAATACCCCATATTAGCAAAATTGAAAAAACGGTTATTAGTGTATAATGAGCAAATTTTAGCCTGGAAAAAAGAAAATTCATTATACATACGTTTGCGAGATGAAAACTACAATAAAAATTCACGCAGAAGCAATACTCACTTCCTATATTTCTCTCGTCCTTTTTCTATAGTATCCAGTGGATCGTTCATTAAGTATACGCGCATACCAGGAATCATATGTTTAAGATGTGATTCCCAGTCTAGATCATCTATGTTAAAGTTGAAAATCTCGCGATCAGCTGGATTCATGCGTTCCCAGAGGTTTATAACAGCGTCGTTACGGAACCGCCATTGTTGTGATAAAAAGTACGATATCACGGAGTAAAATTTGTCTATCTTCACATATGCTTTTCGTAGCCTGTAAATTGTAAAATCTGTATTTTTGCGAGAATTCTTCATTATATGTAGATGAAATCGATGAAATTTTTTTTTTCTTACATAGGTTTTCGTCCGCTAAGGAACAACAGAATATCACATATAACAGCAGGTATTTTATGTAACAATATTACGCAGACTTCATGTACGAATTTGTATTTGTTTAGCAGCAGGAGCATATACCAAATAACGTGCGTGCTTACTACTTGCATGCCGTAAACCTTATTCAAATTCAGAAATCTCTCCCAAGTGAGGGGATTTTGACATGTTGATACATAGTTGTAAATCGGCACTCTTTTGGTTTCTTGTATCTCCGGATTCGCGTTTTCGATACTGAGTAGATCATTTCTTTAACGAAAAATATATATTACAGGTAATAAAATTATGAACTGCTGTGCGCTTTAGTGTCCTATTTCTTGTTATACAGTAAAATATTAACAAAGATTATAAAATAAAAAAGTTAGAGAAAGAGAAAAAGAAAGAGAGACAGCAGGGAGAGGGAGGAGAAAGAGAGAGAGAGAGAGAGAGAGAGAGAGAGAGAGAGAGAGAGAGAGAGAGAGAGAAAAAGAGAAATCGCATAAATTTTTTAAACTTATATTAATTTCTAGATTTTTAATTCTTTTAATCAAATATATATATATAGCAAAATTCGGGCGTCTTGTATATGAAAAAAACGTTATTATATTTTTATTACTTTTTTTCATTATCTATAAATATTTTTCAGTTTTAATTTTTGTCTTAACAAAAATACCAAGGAATTACTAGCTTTTTCATTAAAAAGAATTAAAAATCTAGGGATTAATACAAGTTTGAAAAATTTATGAAAAATTTTTCTTTATCTCTCTCTCTTTCTTTTTCTTTTTCTCTAACTTTTTTATTGTACAATTTTTATTAATATTTTACTGTATAACAAAAAATAGGACACTAAAGCGTACAACAGATCATATATATATATATATATATACATACACGTACACACACATACACACACATAGCAAGATTCAAATATATATATAATATAAATTATTTTTACACGTAAAGAGTATCTAAAAAAAACTACTTTTGGTAATATAAACTTACTTTCTTTTGGCGAGGTCCCAACTTGCAACGATGCAGTGAGAAATGACATAATCGGCGGGCACTAATTCTGCTACATTTTCAGGTGGGCAATGCAAAGTACGTAATAAACCCATAGCAACACTCATAACTACGCCTGCCGCTCCGTATACATTGTTAATCCATCCAGGCATTGGCTCCTTTGCCGTTGATATTATAACTGATGGGCGTACGATGCAGGCCGGAATTCCAGTACTGTATTGCCGCACAGCATCTTCAGCAATTGCTTTTGTAAAGGTGTATGTATTCGGCCATTTATCTATTAATCTGCACATACATACATCAATGAAAGATAAAGATTATAAAAAAATATTTATTGCATTCTTATATCAATGAAATGGATTTAACTTTTTTAAATTTTTATTTTTTCTGGAAAGGCACTTACGTCGGCGTTAATTTTTCCAACTGTTCATCGTTCAAAATATCGAGTAATGTTAAAATTTTATTCGTTTCAATAGGTGAAGGATAAAACTTTTCTTCAATAAAGTCGTATATGCAATGAGAAACTGCGGTAGATATATATATAAAAGCCTGAAAAGTAATTGTGTAATCAAAGTTGCGTTTTTGCAATCATAAAAATAAATCTCGAATAACATGAATTTTTTATATACCTTAAAATCTGGCATTTCTTTCGCGAGGAATATTATATTTAACATTATATATATATATAAAAGAGTTCTATCACTAAAAAACTTATATTTTGGAAAAATTCGTTTGTAGGTCGAGTTTTTTTTTTAAAATAAAATATTACAGTATAATTTAGCGATAGAGATTATGTGTGTGTAATTCTAATAATGCGTTATCCATTATAAGAAAGTATTATTGAAATGCCCAACTCGAAATCTATTTCATATTACGTTGATGTCTTAATAAATTATTTTGCACATTATTTGTACATTGCACTGAAGATTTCCATATAAAAAAAAAGTACTTACCGCAATAACTTTTCTAATAGAAGTATACCGAGGAAACCTGAAGCACCTGTTAGAAAAACTTTACAACCCGCGAAGAATTGAGGGATTTCACTTTGATAATCGCTAGCATCCTTTGTCGGAGAATCCGACATATTCAACATATCCTCAACGTAATTTCTTTTTTGCGCCATCTTATTGCTCTATGTAGCAAGAGTTTTTATCAATTTTCGCAATTCTCTTTGCAACTCTTATGAAGTCGGAATAAAAACCAACAATTTCCAATAATTGACACGATACTTGATCACTAATTTAACGAACTGATGAGTTTTCTATTATTTTTAATTTTTGCAATGTATAGGAATGCTTCTTCTAGAATGTTTCCTTAAGATATATCTAGAATGCTTCTCTTTGAGATATAGTCATGCAAAGAATCGATGAATGTTAACTAGTTATTACAATAAAGTAACAGAGACGATCTCGTGGTAAACTTGACGACAATTGCGTTTCTACTGACCATAAGATGAGAAAATGCGAGAGTATAAATAGGCAGAAATTGAAAGGCAAAAAGAAGGGGAACATTAATTCTTTAAGGGGATCCTGGACCATAATTTTTTTACCAACCAAACGCAATTTTTTGATTTTACCAGTTTTTATAATGGCTAAACGGAATTACAAATGCGCAATTTTTTTACATTTCCATTGAATTATGTAAATTTATAAATTGCTTCAACATCAATCTGTTACATAATATCGCAAATCCATGAATAGGTCACGTCATTTTATAAAAAGATCAGGTGATATTTTTTTGGTAAAAAAAAAATATGCTAAATAACGTTTTAAATATACATTCTTTTAAATAGAAAGTATTTTGTTTGAATTTTATATTGCATAATGTAATATTAAATAGAAATCTATTCTGATCTCGAAGTTAATGTACTGTAATGTTTGTTGATATATAATAGCGTATCTTTCACATTCACATAACATGGTATTTAGTATTTTTTACACATTTAAAATATAAATTATTAGCAAAATAATTTAATAAAATAAAATAAAATACAATATTGCATATAGTTTTCTTTTATGTATTGATTATTATTGATTTATTATTTTTCTCTTTTTCTTTGTTTGTATATATAATATGTGGTAATTATTATACATTAAGTTTCTAATATATATATATAGCAAAATTCGGGCAAGTCTTGTATATGAAAAAAATGTTATTATATTTTTATTACTTTTTTTTATTATCTATAAACATTTTTCAGTTTTGATTTTTGTCTTAACAAAAATACCAAGAAATTAATAGCTTTTTTAGTAAAAAGAATTAAAAATCTAGGAATTAATATAAGTTTGAAAAATTTATGAAAAATTTTTCTTTATCTC
>NW_021848557.1:0-7434 GCF_003651465.1 Formica exsecta
ATATGTTTTATATTATTAATGGCTTTGTCTTATATTATATTATATATCAATAAAATAAATTTTTTCTATACAGGAGTGTTCAGTGATTATTAAAGGTTAATAGAGGTAGATAAGGCAAATAAGGTAAGTAAATTTTTAGTTATTAACATTTTTAATTATATTTACTTTAAAAAGGCTGCTGTGCACCTATATAAAGCTGCTGTGCACTTACGAAAGGCTGCTTTGCGCCTATACAAAGCTGCTGTGCGCTTGAACAAGGCTGCTGTGCGCCTATACAAAGCTGCTGTGCGCTTGAACAAGGCTGCTGTGCGCCTATACAAAGCTGCTGTGCGCTTGAACAAGGCTGCTGTGCGCCTATACAAAGCTGCTGTGCGCTTGAACAAGGCTGCTGTGCGCCTATACAAAGCTGCTGTGCGCTTGAACAAGGCTGCTGTGCGCCTATACAAAGCTGCTGTGCGCTTATACAAGGTTGCTAATAATAAGCATTTACGTAAGATTACAAAAGGCTGTGCATATTCAAAATGTCTACAAAGTCGTCTACAAAGACAAACAGACATGTAATTTTGTCTCCAAACGAGAAAGATATAATTGTTCGGGGCGAATGGTTAACTGATTTACACATGGAACTTTTTAATCATCTTTTAAAAAATTGTTCGGATTACAAACCTGTTGAAACGTGGCGAATACAATGTCTTGACACGATTCAGCCTGTACCAATAGAAAAAAAACATATACAAATATTGCATAGTTCGTCAGGTTTACATGATGGACATTGGGTATGCAGTTATTACAATAGAAAGAATATATTTATTTACGATTCGTTAAATTCTAAGAAGTTACATGAGCACCATGAAAAATTTTTAAAAAGATTATTCCCAACATATGACTTTCAAAAATATCTTGTCAGATTTCCTATTGTGCAACATCAACCCAATGGTAATGATTGTGGTGTCTTCGCAATAGCTTTTGCGATTTCGTTGTTGTTTAATATTAAACCAGAAAAAATAAAGTATAATCATAGTTTAATGCGTTCACATTTGATAAAAATTTTTGAATCGGGTATAATTGAGCATTTTCCTCAAGATCCAAAATATGGTGTTCCTCAAAAGGTGCTTCCATTAGCAGTGGTAAAAGCAAGAGAGTTTGAAGCGACTCGTTTACGTATAATACGTAAATGTAAAACTGAGCAAGAGAAATTAAAACAATTAAAAAATACTCACGATGGTCAATCTAAGAGTAAAAAGGAATTTCGTCTGCTAAAAACACAAGACGCAACAAACAAATTTATACAGACAACATTTAACACACAAACAAATGATATTCAAGTTGAAGAAATCAATAAACATTATCAAAATAATTTTTACATTAAAACTAGCGTTGACTGCAAAATTGATAATAGTAAAGATTTATGTAATAGTCATAAGAAAATTAACGAAAACTCTGAAAAAATATATATTACGAAATATTCTCGATATAATGCTCAATTAAAAGAAAATAATGCTCAATTAGAAGACATCAATCAAGAGAAACGATTTCAGCGAGACTTAGATATACTATAAGCACAGATATACTATAAGCAGAATTCAGAAAATAATCGTGCTAGAAAACGATGTTAATATGCAGAAGATTTAGAAAATAATCGAGCTAAAAAGAAGCGTTGCTATGAACAGGACTTAGATAATAATCGCTTCAAAAAGTCGTGCTAGAAAACGATGTCAATATGCAGAAGATTTAGAAAATAATCGAGCTAAAAAGAGGCGTTGCTATGAACAGGACTTAGATAATAATCGCTTCAAAAAGCGACAACGATATAAACAAAATGTAAAAAATATTTGTAATAAACAGCGACATTACTATCAAAATGATCGTGAAAATAATCGCAGTAAAAAACGGCATCAATATGAACAAGACATAGAAAATAATCGTGCTAAAAAAAACGTTGATATAATCAAAATTCAGAACATATTTGTGCTAAACAACGCAATCGATATAAGCGAGATTGTGTGAAACTTCGTGTACAAAGTCGTATACGTTATTCTATAAACTCTCAGCGTGAACGAGAAAGACAAAAAAGATTAGATTCTAATCGTAAATGGCTTTATAATAAGCGATATTATCAAAGAAAACACATCAAAGAAGCACAAATTCTGTACTTCCATTTAAAAATCCCGATATTATAAAAAAAATTACTAAAAAATATGAAAAATTCAGGTCGGAAAATTCTATAAGAATTTGTCATTCTTTGGAAACATGCATTAAAGATATCGGAAAAAAGTTAGATATTAAAGGCCATATTAACATTAAAGATATCGCAAAAAAGTTAGATATTAAAGGCCATATTAACAAACGATTAGAAGCCGAAAAAATTGTACGTTGGTGCATGTGTGTTAGAAATAGTTATATCCGTGATATGTATAAAATGTTAGCTTCGATTAAAAAGAAATCAGAAGTGAGCTTGACTCTTGTTGCAGAATGTTCTACAATCGAAGAAAAATTACATGCGTTATGTGGCATATCTAGACATACGGCCTCATCTGAAAATTATTTCATTGATTCTACATATCATAATGTAACTTCATCGGAACCATTGGTAATGAATACGGAAGGACAAGTAGTAAATATATTACCGTTAATAAATGTACAAGCAAGAAAATCGTGGTTATGCAATACTTCATGTAAAATAAACGATCCGTTCTTAATTGACCATTACCAGAAATTCCTCGAAACTATAAATACATGTACTTTAAAGAATGTACCAAAATTGATACAAAATATTCAAAAATGTACTATAAAAACTTCAAATGAGAAATTGGGCCATACGCGTAGCTGTCATATTGATTTAACACTTTGCAAAGGAATGTTTCTTCCAGTTCAATTATTATCGCCTCATTTTCCAAAAGTAAGAATTATTAAACGTTTAATTTATCAACTGACACATTTTTATCGAAAGATGGAAAATCTAGATAAGGCATTAACTCGTGCTGATTTAAACATATTAAATGAAATTGTAACTTCTGCACAAGAAAAAGCAGATATGTACAAACATCAACAGACAGATACAATTCTAAGCGATGATGATATTATTTCTAAATATTGTAAAGCGTTTAAGGCTTTGATTAAACGTTCAACAGACACACCGCGACATATTTGCGTATCATGTGAGAAATTGTGTTATAAAAAAAATGTTTTTAAAGTCAATAGTTTTCAAACACAAATAGACATTCAAATTTGGAGAGATTTAATTCCTATTATGGAAATCGGTCGACCGCGACTCTGTTCCGTCGTTATTCAGTCTGCCGCTGACGACGATTTGAGCTGGTCGATAGCAATCAATCCTAATTTCTCGTATCATAATTTCTCGTATGATATTGTCTGGTGTCGTATTCTCGCTCGTGTCGTGTCGCGGTACTCATAGACCATTTGCGCTGCTGTTGTTACTTTCGCTCGTGTCGTATGCGCTTTCGTCATTCTCGTTGTAAATTCTCAACCGACATTCTAGCATACAATCGAACATCGAACTCAGTGCGAAAGACGCCTCATTGTCTGTATTACCACCTGCTCTATACTTATTGAGTTTGTGATTGTTAAGAGTGTGGAATCCGAGAGTCGACGCGCATTAACCGTTCCGCGAATGTCCTCTGCCTCGCGCCAAGCAACATCCGGCGTCCGCGTGCAAGATATCCGTTCTCGCGAGAGCCTCTAGCAAGGCGCTCTACAAGATTTCCGATACGCGTTGAAGGCAGTCATTGATAGGAGCACATCAGCAGCAGCTGCAGCGTACGATTGGATCAAAAAGGTCGGCCGGAGCAACTTAGCTCCGGCTAAAGTACGAGCGAGGATCTCTACGCTTAAGGACACCTGGATTCAATTCTCCAATGGACATGCAGAGGTGTCGCGGAAGGTCCCGGAAGCAATCCGGTCATCGCTTAGCTACTATAAGGAAAATCATTTCGACTCAACCTTCGCTGCCTATGAGAACGCTTTGGACTACATGTCGGAAATCTTGAAGGAAATGGAGCCGGCCGTGAGTCCAAATCTGTCTCTTTCCTCGACGAGGCTGCACGCGGAAGCGTCCGCGTTCTCTTTATCGCATCTTCCGCCCATTAAATTACCTCCGTTCGACTGTAATTATGACGATTGGGAACAATTTAGCGATCGCTTGACGACGCTAATTCGTGAAAATTCGGATCGAAATGATTTTGCGCGCATGCATTTTTTATCATCGTGTCTGAAAGTTCGTGCGTTAGAATGTATCGCGGATATTTCTATAACGGCTGCTAATTTTGAAATAGCGTGGAAAGCTTTGACCTCTCGGTACGAAAGCAAACGACGGTCGATAAACACACATCTTTCGACATTGCTTAACTTATCACCGATAACACGCGAGTCGGCTTCCGAGTTGCAAACATTATGTGACAAAGTGAATATTGCGGTAGCGTCGTTAAAAAATCTGAATCGAAAGCCGGAGGAACTCTGGAACAATATTCTCGTTCATCTTATTGTGCAAAAATTAGATCCGGTAACGCGAAAAGCATGGAACGTGAAAGCATGCGATACCGACGCTCCGACGGCGTACGAAGATTTTCTTCATTTTCTTCAATCTCGTACTCGCGCGCTCGAAGAATATGCGACAACCGCAAGTTCCAAGAACACTACCAAAACCGTTTGCAGCCTCGCGCGTACATTCCGCCACCGCATCCGCTAGCACCCAGACTCTGTGTCCGGTGTGCAAAGCTCGACATTTTCTTAATGTGTGCCCTACGTTCGCGAGTAAGAATGCGAGTCAAAGGCGAGAGCTCGTTAAGCAGTATAAACGTTGCTTTAATTGCTTAAGCGCGAACCATTCAGCACAGGAATGTCGGAATAAATATTCATGTCGGGTTTGCCACAAAAAGCATCATTCGATGCTACACGTTGACTCGGATTCTGGCTCAAGTTCCTCGATTAAAAGTAAAAGAACTATTATGCCGGATTGCTCGTCGCCTCAATCGTCCGGTTCGATATCCCTGTTTTCAACAACGTTAAATTCGAATTTAGATATCTTATTTAGAAAATTTATTAATTCAGCATCCGGGTGTCTTTTCATTTCCACACCAAATAATAATTTCGATGGGGTAGCTTTTACCGAGGAATGGTATGTGTTATTGATTACATGTTGCACAGTGTCCAAGTGTGTGTTCCAAAATTGATCATCCTCGATTATTTTTCTTAAAGAAGATTTTAGAAATCTATTTACCCTTTCAATCAAGCCATTAGCCCAAGGTGCCGCTACAGCCACTTGTCGATGAACAACATTATAGTGTTTTAAAAAGTTAGCGAATTTTTGTGAGGTGAACGCTGTTCCTCTGTCAGAAACAAGAACAGAAGGATTCCCAAAATTTTTAAAAATGACTGATAAGTTTTTGATTACTTCACGAGAACTAGTTGACTTTGTAGCGAAAAGCCAAGTATATCTGCTAAAGGCATCTATAACCAGCAAAATATGCTTGAAACCGTCATGAGATTCCTTAATAGGACCAAAATGATCTGTATGAAAAATCTCAAATAGTTTAGTGGGAGAATCTGAAATTCGAAGTTCACCTTCACGCGAATTTACAACTGAATTACTTAGCAAACATATTATACAGTTATCTATATAATTATTGATTTTCTTCTTGAGAGAAGGAAACCAATAATTCGCAGATATTCCCTTATAAGTTTTTTCGGGACCGCAATGTGCCATATCATCGTGATATAAACGTAAAACGTTATTAATCATAACATCGGGAATAACAAATCGAGATTTATAATTGCCTTTCTTAAAGACAAGACCATCTATGAGTTCATAATTTTCATTTTCTTCAGATTCAAGTTTTGTTGTAAAACTTTGAGTGATTTTTTCCACGGCAATATGTACAGAAAAGATCCTTCTTCTTTTGATATTCTGGACCTCCAGACGAAGAATTATCTTTGGGCTTATCCTTCCTGAATAGAGATGGAGAGGATCCTTTGGAAGACGTACGGCAAATGTCTGTAATTTGTTGCATTTCTCTTAAATATTCATCAAGAGAATTAACTTTCAGAGCAGAAGCAGTTGCTCTAATTGCAATACTAGAGATCCCATTATTCAGGAATCGAATGACATCCCTTTCAGGCAGTTTTAAAGGATGCATCAGAGCTATTTTATCCATAGCATAGTCAGAAAAGATTTCTTTGTAAAATAACCATTTTCGTGCTTCCACTTTCTGGAAAATGACACCATAAGAAATTTCTCTCTTGAAACGGCTAATAATAGAGGATTTAAAAACCGTCCAAGATCTGTTAACAATTCCGGTGCTGTAATCAAACCAGCGTCGCGCCGTCTTGGTTAACCTTGAAATTGCGGCAGACAGCATAACACCATCAGGAAATCCATGAATATCAGCTACACTTTCCAACTTTTCTAACCATATTTCTACGTTATCTTCTTCTAAACCACTAAATTGCGGAATATGGGAACTCAGATATTTAGCTGCACTACTTGAAGCCATAGAAAAATTCTCAGGTACTTGCGTAAAGTTAGAAGCATGATCCCTTCGATGAGATGATTCAAAACGTTGACCGGACTGATACTGATTCTGATCCGAAGACTGTCGTCCAAATTGATACCGGTTCCGATCCGAAGTTCGGCGTTCAGATTGAAAGTGATTCTGCTCAGTAGTTCTGCTGTTACCCAAAGCAGACAAAATTTGCGTCATCGTCTCCTGCTGTTGCTGAACTTGTTGTTGGAGTTTCATTTGATTTGACATCATCGTGCAAAGTTGGGTCACAACCTCATCTGCGGAGGAATATTGACAATTCCTATTAGTAGCTTGATTCATAGGAGCTCTACTAACCCCAACAGAAAGTTGATCCGGAGAAGAGCGTTGAGACTCTATTGTTTCTTCGGATTCCACTAATTGATTATTGGAGGCACTTTCAGGTTGATCAGACGGGAAACCCGTGAAATCCTGTGATCTTTCTCCCTCCATCGATTGATTATTAGAGAGTTTAGCAGCTTCTTCTGCTTTTTCTTTAGCATAAATCTTCTGTAAATAATTCCATAATAAAGTCGCACAGCCTTTATGATCTTTGGGAATCCTGTAAAATCCATGTTTATGAAGCTCATCGTGCAAATTCTGCAAAGAAAGTTCTTCTATATCTTTTTGGGTATACATCTTGAATCCAGCCAAAAATTTTCTCTTTTTTTTTAGAAGACAATAATGTCTTTTAGGCACATAAATTGATGGCGTAATCACACGCGAACAACGGTGATAGTTTTAATTAACTTCTTTGAATGTATAAGAAGGTCTTAAAGCACACCACACTCTTGATTGCGTGATGGCGTAATAACACACGCGAAGAATTCAACGTTAAATGAAGCACTTCGCGGCGGTTAAAACCAGACTAGCATAAAAAGAAAAAATGCCGGAAAAC
>NW_021848557.1:7902-10932 GCF_003651465.1 Formica exsecta
GTATACATAAATGTTTATATATTTGTAATAAAGATTTATAATACATTGTTTGTCTCGATCGCAACAGAATAATATGATATATTTTTACAATATTCTGAATATTGAAAATATAAAATGGGCCCCTCCATCGCCCATTTTCGTGAGAACGCAACCAATATATGTTTTTCGTCTCTCCGATTATAATTTGCAATCGAGATTGAGGCATCTTTTTTTTCAATATTCGTACAAATATTACTATACACTTTTTGGATAATGTTATCCCATAAAAAAAAACCTCATAAAGGTAAAAAAATATACTTGGCGTCGCGACGCTACCGCGTCGCTTGATCATTGTGGAAAATGCAGCAGTTTATTGCCTTCTATAATTTTAAAAAAGTGTTCTCTCATGCATTTTACATCCTTGGAATATTTCTGTTCACAAGGGTTACCTCCTAAGGCTATAGTCGTGGCGAAAGCCGCAGCGTAAATCCCACAACATATGCCATCAGGTTGTATTTGAACCTTTTCAAAAATAATGTTAGCTTGATTTATTGTAGGATAACGTAGATGTATATAATTTTTCTCTTTAGCTACCATCTTACCGTATGTACAGCCAGGTAGGCTATCATATACGCGAAGTTTAGTGCCATCAAAGAAAATACATCGCCAGTAATCACTACAATTCCCTCCAATAATTTGTAAGCTTTTATTATTATTACTGGCTGCAATCATATGAGGAAACTCCAAATATTGCACACTTTGCGTTTCGAAATCAGAAGTTTCTCTTACGATGCGTAAAAATCGATCTAATGATTCATCGTTTATTTTGCTGTTTATGGGCAAGATATTATCCTTCACGACAGAGAGAGGAGCAATCGCATTTAACATTTTTTCATGTCTCTCCACATCGTCTTTAGTAATATCAATGTTCAATTGACCTTGAACTTGGTAAAAATATCGGTGATTCCGATTCATTTTATGTGGATTTTTTTATCAGAGATGCCTTTCAAAGAAGGCAATGTCTCTATGACTTCTTCTTCTGTCAGATGTTCAGCCGACAGAGGACATTTGATTTCCACAAGACCATTTTCCTCAATAAGTCCGTCAGGAGAAGCACCCAAAAATGGATTTTCATTATCAATGAACAATCCGCAAAGTTTTATTGCTTTATTTAATTTCATGGCCAATTCTTTCCTCGCTACATCTTCATTATCGCGACCATATTTCATGGCTGCGGTATCAATAGACGGAGGATATAAAATGTTTTTTACTGTCAATGCGCAGGACGTTGTCGGTCTCATGCGACATACGGTTCCAAAATTGGATGCCGTCAACATTTCACGTCTCAATGATAACCATAATTCGGACTCATTTTGGTTTCTAGTCTCAAATTCTATTTCTTGCCAATTTACTCCATTTTCCAACAACTTTTCAAAATGATTTTGTCGCAGTTGCTCGAATATGTCACATGGAAGATCCGGTTTTTGCGATTGCGGACCGTAATAACGATCCGTTCCTGATTCTCGTTTGAATTTTTTTTGCCTTCCCTGCGCTTCTCGAGATTCTCTGGTTATTGCAATTTTTATTTGGCGTCGCTTTTCCAGATTCTCGACAATAGGAGGAACAGTCTTACACATGCTTTGATGTAATTGTGTAAGTACTTGTTGCGTATTGTATTGCACAACTGCTCCTGCAATTCTAGCATTGTAAGAGCCTTTTTTCCAAAATTAATACGCTTTCCATTTGTTTGCTTTCCACACGCTTGCTATTTGTTTGCAGATTATCGAATTGAACGATTCTGCAGGATTATTCGTTAAATTTAACAATAAGCTGTCGGAGTAAGCACTAAGATACATGACAGCACTCTCTATTTTTGGATAGAGACCATGTAATTTTAGAAACGGTACATAATTTTTCTTCGTTTCATTACAATTCTCTTTGCTTATATGACCGCGAGCTTCACATCGCTTATGTTCGCCAAAAATATGACTAGGAATGTTCAATATATCTTTTTGCAATTCCATAGCCTGATAATGTTGAGGTTGCTTTTCATTTCTTCGTCGAGCGGCTACCTCTATTACATCCCTTCGTATTTTTAAAATGTTGCTTTTTACAACATTTCGCACCTCTACAGAGACACGCTGTCTATGCATTTTTGGCTGAGTCATCTCTACCACAGCTTTAAGCTTTTTGCATAAGTTACGAAGCAAATGATTGGTGCATTCAATTTTTTTTATTGTCACCATATGTTCACGGTATGGTCTGTTATCAACAATAGCCTGATATACGCTACTGTAACCATCGGCAACAACTGTTTTGTAAATCAGTCCATGCATTTCAAGGCTACATTTAAAACCTTCCGCAATGGCATCGCTCTCCATGCTTATAGAGCTGGCATAGCGATCGAAATTTTTGTAGCATTTGTGAACTCTTGCTTCTATACCTTTCCGCTCTGCCACATTACACAGCGTGCAAAATTTATTGCGGACACCGACAAAGAGAATCTTTCCTGTTCGGTAACCAATTATGGCTCCAATACCAGAAAGAGAGTCGTAGGCGTTGCCGTACGATCTCTTCATCCAACTACCATCCGCTACAACTGTTATATACGGAATGCCATTTATAACCTCGTTTTTTCAAAAGCGAGTTGCCTTTCAACTTCGCCAGCCATTTTCATATTTTCCATGGGGTTGCCTCCTAAGACTATAGTCGTGGCGAAAGCCGCAGCGTAAATCCCACAACATATGCTATCAGGTTGTATTTGAACCTTTTCAAAAATAATGTTAGCTTGATTTATTGTAGGATAACGTAGATGTATATAATTTTTCTCTTTAGCTACCATCTTACCGTATGTACAGCCAGGTAGGCTATCATATACGCGAAGTTTAGTGCCATCAAAGAAAATACATCGCCAGTGATCACTACAATTCCCTCCAATGATTTGTAAGCTTTTATTTATCTCGATAAGATAAGAATTATTGTTGTCGTACATTAATTTGTAATTCGTCATAACTAAATAAAGACCATAAATTTATAGAACCCATTGCACCA
>NW_021848558.1:0-380 GCF_003651465.1 Formica exsecta
AGCTTTATAAAAAAGATTTTACGATGCAACACTTTCGTGCATATGCGAGGTCGAGGCTCAAGAGTAAAGCCTATCACACACAAATTGGCATAGCTGCATGTGCATAGCTATGTAAATCAATATGCTATGTAAATCAATATGGCGATTTTATTTCGATGCTCATTGGTCCAGACGGTCTTATGCTATGCATATGCAGCTATGCCAATTTGTGTGTGATAGCCTTTAAAGCCTATCACACACAAATTGGCATAGCTGCATATGCATAGCATAAGACCGTCTGGACCAATGAGCATCGAAATAAAATCGCCATATTGATTTGCATAGCATGCTCATTGGTCCAGACGGTCTTATGCTATGCATATGCAGCTATGCCAATTTGT
>NW_021848558.1:1377-2134 GCF_003651465.1 Formica exsecta
TTTTCAAATATATAAAATGCCGAAATACAGAAATTTTTTTTTCTATAATAAGATGACATATACACATCAAAGATTACAGATAAAGGGAGCCTGACGAGCGAAACTTCGGAAGTCTTTCACGTTAGCTATCTCGCTTGCTCCTCCTTCGTTATTTTTCTCTCTTTCTCTGCTCGTTTATTATTGTATTCTTTTATTCCCATTATTATATTCTTTTATTTGCTCAACTTTTATTCTTTCTATTCTCGTCTCCTTACATAAAAATAAATAAATGTATTTATTTATTTTTATTTTATACAGCATAAATGAGATATACAATACAAGTTATGTTCCTTTTTTATTTCACTATAGTTAATACAATACATAATTACGTTTCACTTTAGTTAAATACAACATGCACATACAAAAATACACACGCACACGCACACATACATAATACTTTTTTTATTTATAAAATATACAATATCTTATTTATGCTTTATAAAATAAAGATAAATAAATTAATTTATTATCATATAGGAAAACAAGAATAGAAAGAATAAAAGTCGAACAAATAAAAGATTATAATAATGGAAATGAAAGAATACAATAAAGAACAAGCAGAAAAAGAGAGAGAGAGAGAGAAAGAACGAATGAGGAGCAAGCGAGATAGCTAACATGAAAGACTTCCAAAGTCTCGCTCGCGAGGCTCGCTTTATCTATAATCTCTCGCGTTATATACCGTTACTGTAAAATTTTTGTTTTTCGCGCTTATTGATCC
>NW_021848558.1:2490-11764 GCF_003651465.1 Formica exsecta
GAAAAAAAAAATAATAATAATAATTGAAATTTTATCAAACAGAGTAATAGGAACAGACTTAACTTAGCAGTCACAGTATATATATTCCCGATCGTGTAAAATGAGAGAGAACATAAACGAATGCGCCATACTGTATCATTTACTTGTTAGATTAATTAATTATATATATATATATATATATATATATGTATATATATAGATATATATGTAATGTCAATTTAAAAAGACTTTAGTTTAAAGAGACTGGAGAGATGCTACTTGCTTTATGCGGTGTGATACACACATGTAACGCATGTATGAACTTAGCATGATAACATCTATTGCGCGCGCGACAGATACTCGTCTCGCGCAATGTGCGCGAAACAAAAGAGTAGTGCAAGAAACCGCTGCTTATTGTTATAACGTGTTATAACGTATTGTCACGTATTATAACGAACGGTAGTGAAAGAAGCATTAGTGTTTATATAGAAAATACAATGGGAAGAAAATATAATGAAAAATGTTTGCCTCTCACCCGCCGCAGAGTTTCCTTTAAAAAAGGATGGATGAAAAGGTAAGTTGTAAAAATGTAACATATATAACAATTTTAGGGAATTGTTTTAATGAATTTTAATAAAAGGAATTTTTAAACACATCAATTAAAATATTACACATTTATGTAATTTCACTTTTATGAAATTCTACACGGAAAAAAATGCTGCTGCTTCGATTAAAGTCTACGTCACAGGCTTACCTCAGGAGGATTTTAACTCACTCTTTTTTCTTAATTTCATGTCCTACAATTTTTATTTTATAATACTTTTTGATAAATCTAATAACTTTAGTGTTGTTTTAAGTTTTTTGGTGAAAATTATTTGTTTCATTTTTAGCGATTTTCTTCAAAACGAAGCAAAAACGAGCAAATCCCTAAAGGACTTTTTGTCTTAGTTTATCGGTCCCCTACACGCTCCTAAAGTTTTGACATTTAAATTGGGGACACCCTGTATATTTATATTTGTTCGCTCTTTAAATTGGTTTAAACCTAGTCCCGGTCACATTGCGTCTACTGTGCACGTGTTACACATAGTTTCGGTCTTTTATGTTTGATCTTTAAATTTATACACATGCGTTTTATTATTTATTAATTTTAAATGTTTGACAATTGTGACAATGCGACATTCAGCAATGTTTCGGATTAGTCTATCTCTATGTAAGTCTTTACTTTTAAATGTCTCTGTTAGACGTGTGTCTCTATTTAAAAATTTTTTATTGTTCAGATATGCATGATCCTTTTCACGATATACGTTATGGAGATAGTGTCTTGATTATGGTCCGGATTTGCATCTCTACTGTTTGTGAGCAATGGAGAGACAGCTTGCGGATGACGTATACTCAGTTTAATTCTTATCTTTTTGACTTCCGTTTAATTTTAACATAATTGACATGCCCTGTGTTTTACTGCATGTTTACACTTATTTAAAGCGTTTCCGTGCGTTATAGACCGTCATGATAGTTAGACCGTTTTGATAGTTCTTATTTATTTATATTTTCGCGCTGAGAAGGGTCCAAAAAAGAGACCGAAACGTTCGCGAATGGTTTTGTAAAATTAATAAACAAATTTTGCACTTTTTCACCGTGCTGGTTCCTTTGCCTATTTTGTCTTTACTTATATTTTCCATTTGGAACCTTTATTATTTATATTATTTCAGTTATATAAGACAAAAATTAATTACAATATTTAAAAAATACCTTAAATCATATACATTTTAAAAATATAAACAAACGTATATTTGTGTTAATGTATATCTGCATATACCTACACTTTTATAGTAGAATAATTATGTGTGTGCGTGCGTATGTGTTCGTGCCCACGCGCGAGTATATGCATCGTGTGTATACATGTGTGTCCGTATGCGCATCACAAATTCTATTTTTACACAAGTTGCAAACATTTTATTATTTATTTAATTGAAGCATAAGAGATACGTATATTAAATTTTTGTATATATTAAGTTTTGCAATCAAGACTCGAAAGTTATCATTTCTTAATGCTGACTTCTTTAAATTATGTATTGATTAATAGCTGAGCCTAGTAGATGCTATGCTATTGCTGGCTGCAGTACTCTCGTAGTAATACTACTATTCGATTGCTTTCTTTCACTATTCGGTTCTCGACTACTGATAATTATTGATGCAATAATTACATTTAATATTGGACTTCCGTTTCCGGTGGGTTAGAATGCGTGTGACAGAAAGCGTGGTTAGTGAAAGGAGAGAGGAAGAGAGGAAACGGAGAACAGAGAGAGAAAATGGAAGGTGCTAGTGAAGAGAGCGGAGTGAGGTGTGTGTGGAGAAGTAAAGGTGGAGGAGGTGGTGAAAAGAGATAGAAGTAGGAAGGAGAAGAAAAGGCAGACGAGTTAGAGGTTAGGGGCAGAGAGAGAAAAGGAAGGAAAATCACGTGGTAGGCGACGGAAAGGAACAGGGAGTATAGAATAGGTAGAGCGGCGAGCGAACAGATAGGAACGGAGAGTAGGAGAGGAGTAGGAAAACAGATAGAGAGGAGACTCGATAGGTAGAAATGGAAAGTGAGAAAAGAATAGGAGTAGATAGAGAGACGGTAGAACAGGAAAAGGAAAGAACGGATAAAGGGATATTAGAGGAAAAGGAAAGGGGCATAAAAACGGGGAAAGAGGGAAGTAAGAGGGCGGAGAGGCGGGGAAGTACAGGAAATATAAAGGAAATGTGGGAAAGGAAAAGGGAATTGATAGAAGGACTAGGAGGGGGAAAGGAGGAAAAAAAATGGGGGTAATTAAGAAAGGGAAAAAAGAACAGAAATTACAACAGATAGGATTGGAAGAGAGGGAGGGAGGAGAGGTGAGTTGGTGGAAGGAAATGAAAAAAGAATGGAAAAAGGAAATGAAGGAAGGGATCCAGGAAGTGAAGGAGATGCTGAAGGAAGAGCTTAGGAGATATATATGAAAAATGAGAGAGGAGGTGGGAAAGATGATAAATAGGCAGATGGAAGAAAGGGAAGAGAAGTGGAGGGAAGAGAGGGAGAAAATAAGAAAAAGGATGGAGGAACTAGAGGAAGGACTGAGAGGAATGAAACTAAGGGAGGAAGAGAAAGGGATAAGGGGAGGGGAAAAATGGATGGGATAATGAAAGACATCACAAATTTTAATAATCGCAGGCTAGTAAGAGCCAGAACGCGGATGGCAGTGCGTCAGTTTCATAGAAAAATAAGTTTTCTATGAAACTGAATATGTGCACAGGGCACGAAATTTACTTGATGTTTTTTTATTTTACCAAGATTTTAAAATTAATCTCAATTCGAGATTTACAATAATCCCTCTTTACCCCCCTGGAGAGACGAAGGCGAGAAAAATATCGGGGCGAAGTCGCTGAATCGAGAATCGAACCCGAGTCTTTCGCTTGCCGGGCGACTGCTCTTACCTCTGAGCTATTCAGACCCCACACCACCGATACTTCTCATTTGCCTTATAATATCTATTACTATTAACGCCATCTTTCAGCCGGCGTGAACTAACAAATTTAAGAAATTAGGCTCTGGAGTGACATCACAAATTTTAACAATCGCGGGCTAGTAAGAAATGAAAGAGATGGAAAAGTGGAGGGAAATGAAGGAAAGGGAGGAGAGAAGGAGGAATATGGTGATAAGAGGAGTGAAAGGAGGGGAGAAAGGTGTAAAGAAGAGAATAAGGGAAATAATAAGAGAATAAGGGGTGGAAGGGAAAGTAGAGGAAGTGAGAAATATAGGAGGGAGGAAAGAGGGGGAGAAGGGGATGACGATAATAACGGTAAGTAAAATACAGGAGAAGATAGAAATAATGAAAAAGAGGAGAGAAGTAAAGGATAAAGAAGTAAGGATAGAAAATGATTTAACTTGAAAGGAGCGAAGAATGAGGTGGGAGCTAGAGGACATAGCGAGGAGAGAAAGAGAGGAAGAAGAGGAAGAAAGTATGGGTGGGATATGGGAAGATACACATAGAGGGAAAATGGTGGAGATGGGATGAACAAGAGGAGAAATTAAAGGATGGAGAGGGAAGAATATGGATAGAAAGGAGAGAAGGACAGGAGATGATGGGAAGGGAAGAAAGGTAAAGAGAGGGAGAAGGGAAAGGGAAGCACCGGGGGGAAGATGGAAAATAGCGTTTTGGAATGTAGCGGGGATAGGGAATAAGGACAGGGATTTTTGGCAGAGGATAAAGGAGTGGGAGATTGTGATATTAATGGAAACGTGGGTGGAGGAGAAATACTGGCGAAGGATAAAGGAGAGGCTACCAAAGAAGTTTAAATGGAAGATACAGATGGCGAAAAGGAGAAATAGGAAGGGAAGAACAAGGGGGGAATGTTAATAGGGGTGAAGAAGGATATAAGGATAGAGAAAGGGGAGGAGGGAGAGGAGGAAGAAGGAAGAATAGTATGTAGGAATAGAATGGGAGGGAAGAAATGGAGAATAGTAGGAATATATGTGAATGGGGACATGGAAAGGAAGTTAGAAGAGTTAAAGGGATGGATAGAAGAAAAGGAAGAGGGTATAAAGACGGTAATAGGGGGAGACTTCAATGCAAGGACGAGGGAAGAAGGGGGGTGGATAAGAGAAGAGGGATAGAAGGGGGCAGAAAGAGGAAGAAGGTCAAAGGACAAGAAAGTGAATGGGGAAGGAAGGAGGCTAGTGGATTGCATGGAAAGGAGAGGATAGTCGATCTTGAATGGAAGTGTGAGAGGAAACGAAGAGGGAGAGTATACATTCACAGGAGAAAAAGGGGAAACAGTCATAGATTATGTAATAGGGGATGAGGAGGTAAGAGAGAACGTGGAGAAATCACAAATAGGGGAGGAGGTAGATTCGGACCACCATCCTGTGATTGTGTGGATGGGAGGGGAGATGAAAGAAGGGGAGGGAGAGACAGGAAGGAGGAAAGATAATGAGAAGAGGGGTATGGGATGAAGAAGGAAGAGAGGATTTTTAAAAAAAGTTAGGGAGAGTGGGGGAGGGAGAGAGAGGGGTACAAGAGGAAATGAAGGAGATGACGGAGAGGATAAGGAAAACATTAAATGAATGTGAGAAGAAAGAGGGAAAAGAAACGGGAAATAGAAAGGGCTGGTGGGATGAGGAGTGCAGGGAAAAGGAAAAAGGAGTAAGAAGGGAACTAAAAAGATGGAGAAGGGCGGGAGGGAAAGGAGAGAAATATAGAGAAAGAAAAAGGGAATACAAAGAAAGGTGTGAGAAAAAGAAGAGGGAGGATAGAGAGAAAATGGAAAGGGAGGCAGGGGAAGCGAAGACGGAGGGAAAAGTATGGGAGTTGGTGAGAAAGGAAAGGAGAAGAAGAAAGAGGGTTAATGAGGAAATAAAAATGGAAGAGTGGAAGGAACATTTTATGGGGTTGTTAGGGGGAGTAGAAGGGAAAGTGGTGAGAGGAGGGAGGAAAAGAGGGGAAGAACAGGGAGAAAGGGATCTGGAAAGGGAGGAAGTGAAGAGGGTGATAACAGGGCTGAAGAACGGAAAGGCGATTGGAAAGGACGGGATACCGAATGAAGTGTGGAAGTATGGAGGGGAGGAAATGGAAAAATGGACATGGGAGGTATGCAGGAGGGTATGGAGGGGAGAGGGATGGCCAGAGGAATGGAAAGAGGGATTAATAGTGCCCATAGTAAAGAAAGGAGTGGGTGAGGAAGTTATACTTATAGAGACTATAAAGGAGTGACCCTGATGCCGTCGCTGTATAAGATATATACGGTGGCATTAGGGGAAAGGTTGAGACAGGAGGTGGAAGGGAGGGAGCTACTATCGGAGAGTCAAGCGGGGTTTAGGAGAGAGAGAGGAACAATAGATCAGGTGTATGCGTTGAACTATTTAGTGAATAGACAGTTGGGAAGGAAAGGTGGGAAATTGACAGCGGTATTTGTGGACTTGAAAGCAGCGTTTGACTCGGTGGACAGGGAGATTTTGATGAAGGCGACGAGAGAAAGGGGAGTGAGAGAGGGCCTGGTGGTGAGAGTGGAGGAGATAATGAGGGAGACAAGGAGCAGGGTAAGAGTAGGGGGCGAATAGGAGAGGAGTTCTGGACGGCGAAAGGAATGAGACAGGGATGTCCACTGAGTCAAACGCTGTTTAACATTTTGATGGCGGACTTGGAAGAAGAGATGGCAAGAGGTTGTTGGGTGGGAGTGAGATTGGGGGAAGGGAAAGTATTTACTAGCATATGCGGATGATGTAGTGTTGATGGCGGAAGAGGAGCAGGACATGAGAGCGACGTTGAGTAGATTGGATAGGTATTTAACAAGGAAAGGACTAGAATTAAATGCGGAAAAGACAAAGGTAATAAGGTTTAGGAAGGGAGGGGGTAGGAGTAAAAAGGTAGATTGGAGATGGAAAGGAAAAAAGATAGAGGAAGTAAAAGAGTTTAGATATTTAAGATATACCATACAGAGGAACGGAGGGCAAGAAGCACATGTGAGAGAAAGAGGAAGAAGGGCAGCAACGGTGATGAGGGAAGTATGGGGAATAGGAAAGAGACTATGGGGGAAGGACTGGGAAAGGAGAATGTGGCTATACGACACGCTAGTATGGACAGTAATGGGATATGGGGCGGAGATTTGGGGATGGAGGGAGAGAAGGGAGATAGAGGGAATATATGACAGGTATATAAAATGGACAATGAGACTGGACTGGAGAACATCAGGATATATGATAAGGGAGGAAGTGAGAAGAGGATTGATGTGAGGGAAAGCAGGAAGAAGGGTATGGAATTTTGAAAGGAGATTAGAGGAAGGAAAAGGGGGGAAGTAGCAAGGAAATGCTGGGAAGAGATGAAGGAAAAATGGGGAAGAGGGAGAGTGATAGGGAGCTGGGAACAAGAAAAGAAGGAATTCTTGAGAGAAAGAGGAGTACAGGAAGGGAAAGGGGAAAGAATAGGATATGATGAGCTGGAGAAAATGGATACGAAGAGGCAAGATGAGGAAAGGGAGAAGAAAATAAGTGAGTCAAAATATAATAAAGGGTACAGGGAAATAAAAGGAGAGGGAATTCCAGAGTATTTGAAGAAAGGATGGGCGGAGAAAAGGTGGAGAAGGGTTATGAGATTCAGAGTGGGAAACGAAATGAGGGAAGGATTATATTGGGAGGGGGAAGAAAAGAAAAGATGTAGGGTATTTGGTAATGACGAGGAGACGTGGGAACATGTATGGGAAAGGTGTGTGAGAAGGGAAAAAAAGAGGGGACTAGTTGGCAGGAAACAAAGGGGAGGATACTAGGAGGAGAAGGGGAGGGAGAGGAATGGATGAAGAAGATAGAGGAAACGAGAAAAAGAGAGGGAGGGAGGGAGAGAGAGAGAGAGAGGGAGGGAGAGAGAGAAAGGGAGAGAGGGAGAGAGAGGGAGAGAGAATGGAAAAAGAACAGCGGAAACGGAGGTCCAAAATAGGCTAAGTTAGATTAAATTAAGTTAAGTACGCGGAGTTAGGATGTAAGTTGGATAGGATAAGTAAAGTATACAAGTTGAAGGACAAGAGCGAAAAGAGGGATAGAAAGCGTGTGTGTATGTGTGTACAAAGCGTTAAATATAAGAACGTAAAGAAGGATGTTTATATGGAAGAAGAATTGTAACCCCATAGGGGAACAATAAAGAATTTCAATTAATTAATCAATTACATTTAATATTAGTAGTATACAAAAGGGTACGTTCTGGGCCGGATATTTTTCCTCCACCAAAATCAACTAAAAAACATCAAAATCACACATAAAAGCACCAAAACTTAAAAAAAAACCGGCGCTAGCGGTTAGAAAAAAAACTAAAATTACTGTTCATTATTGATGATAGCTAACACGCAAAATCAAATAATCCCTTCGATTCGAACTTATTTATTGTTATATAGTTATATTTATTTCAGAGTCATTCGTTTGGAGGTTCCCTTCATTTGCGAATGATCTTATTTGAGGGTATATCTCCATTCGTGGGTTACCCCATTCGAGGGTACCCCCATTCGAGGGTACCCCCATTCGAGGGTACCCCCATTCGAGAGTACCTCCATTTGAAAGTTTATTTCGAGGTTAATCCTTATCTCGGTGTTGACCGTCAATTAACGATCCGAATTTACACCAAATTTTGAGGGTTTTTTTGAAGGTATTTTACACCTAAAATTGAGTGTTTTTTTCGTAAGGGCAAAAGGAGACGTTTCTATATTATTATTTAAATATACTTTATCATCATAAGATGATAATGCTATTTTATTTATTTTAACAGTGTAAAGTTTCAACTCTTTTGATGTAATATTGTATATAGTTTCAGTTGTGTTTTTACCTTCAAACAAACAGTTTTTGTACATATCAAATTTCATTTTTTTTATATTTGATCTTTTTATTCCTTTACATACTTTTTTCTCTTTTATTTTTGTTATAAATTTTTTAGTATTTTTGCAAAACTTTGTTTCAGTTTCATCGTATCTAAAAGCATACATTTTAGACCGCAATCCAACCCATTCTCTTAAAGCTATCGCGAGATATTCATCTTTGAATAAACCGATTACTTTTTTATTTACTTGTGGCATCCAATCGATTTTATGACCACTCGTATCAAAGTATTGTATAAATTTTTTTATATCCAAGTAAAGATCATCTGTTTCCACATAAATAATAAATGAATCAGTATCAGTTCCTAACAATTTAGCTTTATCACCATAATTCTTCTTCAAAAAATTGTAATAAAGCTCTTATACATCAATAACTTTGATAACTCTAAAACAACAAACCCACCATATATAGGTTTATTTAATGTTATTTCTTTCTTTTTCCGATACACAAGTACAAGGGCGTCCTTCGGACTAAGCCTTTCAGGCGCTTGACCTGAATTTTTATTATCATCTATTATTTGTCTATCTTCATAATTTTTACACCTTGCAAAATTTTTATATGAATAAAACAAGTCCACTTGACATCTGTTACTTATCTGCTCCATTTGTTTTCCGTATACCGAATTATTCATGAGTTTAAAAAAGTCCTTTTCAAAATCATTTTTAGCTTCTTGTCTAAGTTTTGTGTTTAAGTCAATGTAGGACTTCAGCCATGCTTTTTGCCTAAATGATATTACTTTTTTTATATCTTTTAGGATTATTCCTTGATTAAGACATTCTTGCAACATTCGGTAATCAATTAAATAATTATTCTTTGATTTTAACGTGCACATAAGTTTAGCGCCAGTTGGTATTTTACCTATTCCCTTAGATATCATTTCTTTTTGATATTCGGATAATTCATCATAACTAGGTACATAATGTT
>NW_021848558.1:12817-15898 GCF_003651465.1 Formica exsecta
CTCACATTTTCATCATTTAAAGTTGAATACCATTCTTTACTTTTGCTAGGCAAATATAACTCATACATTTTAGCATAGGAGTCCATCCATTCATACAAATAAATTCCCTTTTGTAGAACTAAATATAAATCTTCTTTTTTAAATCTCTTTAGCATAGTTTTAAATTTAGAATAATCAACAGGTTTAAATACATTTCCATTACACTTTTTGCATCTCGCAATCATTTTAAGTACATCATGTTCGTTTATAGGAAGTAACTTCATATTTGTTATTTCTTGGACAGATTTGCAATGTGAACAAAAACAATCGTTTACATCGAGTAAGTTTTTAACTAATGAATCTAAACTTTTGTCCATAAATCTAAATGTGTCAATGAATCTCACCTCCATATTATTAATATCCTCTTTCTTTTTAATGTATGTTTCCGAATCACATTCTTTACAGGTTTCAATAATTTCATTTTTATATATTTTTTCACATACTTTACATTTTGATACGTCATACTGTTGTTCATATTGATCAACAACTACATCGTTTATAGAAATGATAACATAATTTTCTTTTGTGTTTGGCATTATATTTAGAGCTTTCTTATTTTTCCGTGTGTATTTAGCTCCTAGTTTCAAAATCCATCTTAGAAGTAATTTAGAATCGTATTTCAAATTATGAAATAATATTGGTACAAAATTTGGTAATCTTAGTCTCAAATTACAGTCGTTATGAGCTGCCCCACGATAGCGTCCGGTATAATGATCATGATCTCTCACTTTGCTTTCCTCGTCAGAAAATGTATCATTACAAATATGGCATTTTTTGGCTTCTCTGAAATTGTCAATATCTTCTTTTGTCATTGCTATAGGTTTATTTAATTGTGTTTCGTCTATTGTATCAAAGCAGAAACTATTTGGCTTATGCTCATGAATTACATTCTTCATAATTGACTTTTCTAATGTTGCTTCGAAATCAGAACTAATTGTATATGGATGATATTGCTCTGCACCTATGGAAAAATATTGTCTATTTAATTTAGTGGGCATTTTTATCTTTTGTTTTTCATATATACACAGAGCAACATGATCATTATACTTTTCTTCTTTCTCAAACGAATCGTTGCATTTTTCGCACAAGTATCGCTTTCTGTGTCTTTTTATTATTTGTCCTCTTAATAAAGCGCTCATATTTTTAATTCCAACTACATGCTCTTTGTATATTAAAAGATGTATACATTTTCTATCTTTATAATTATCACTTACAATAGCTTGACCAATAGTAAACTTATCATTATTCTCATCCACTCGATAAACATTTATAGCTATATTTAAAAAATCTTCATATTTTTTTGTATTTTCTTTTATAATTTGTACAGGATAATTTATATTTAACATTTCATATTTTGATATATCATATTCGTAAGGTCTGTATACATGATCATCAGCAGGATTAAGTATACTCTCTAATGCATACTCAAAGCATCTAAGATTTTCTTGCTTCTCGCATTTAAATTTATTAGTTTTAGTATTGTTAACATTCCCAGATAGCAAAATGTTAGCATAATGTCGGCAGTGTGACAGCAGATCTAATCATGACTTTACAGCAGATTCCTATCCACTGTGTCTGCAATTGATGACATTCTGCTAGCATAAGTTCATAGTGACAGTGTGAAAGCAAAAATTCAAAAAAAATTGAACATGGCTTGCCATCATGCCGTGTCGATAAAAATATAGCAAATATGTAATACGCCTTGCCATCACGATGCAATAGCAGAAATGCAGCAAGAATAGGACATGCTTGTTATAACATACCGACGGCAAAAACATGGCAGAAATAGTACATGCTTGTTGTTATAATGTAACGGCAGAATTGCAGCAGAATTTAGACAATATTTATTACTCGTATATTAAAGGAAATTCGTTTTGCAAGATTTTATAGAAAATAAAACATAAAATAAATCTTATTATTATACACCGTAATACAAATAATAAGTCCTTTAAAAAAAACTTAATTTTATCTTCCTCTGGTTTTTTGGTAAATGTTTAGAATGGAGATTATTTTATGTTTATAAAACTTCGATATTTGAGCCGCAAAATATAAATTGCGCAAAAAAGCAATCCGGATATAAAAATACACTAAATTAAAAAAGCGTAGTAAAAATACAAGTAACAGCTTAGAATTCTATGTCTCAATAAATATTTCTTCATATGTATGTTCTTCTCTCTTTTTCATTTCATTTAAAATAAAATTTTGTTATATTCGCAAAAAATAATATATTGTCTTTTGATAATCTCAATCCAGATAAAACTAACATTGCGAATCTGTTTTTCTTATTACGAACAATGGCATATGTTAATGTTCTAAACTGCACAAAAATGGAAATAGATAATAATTTCGAGGCAGTATTAGATGAATCGTCCGACGAAGATCAAATGGAAATAGAAAATAGTTTCGAGGCAGAATCGTCCGACGAAGATCACGCATTGTCGGATGACAGTGATTACAAAAGCGATCAAAGCGAGAATCTTAGAGAAATTGTTGACAAGATAGTGCCTCATTTGCAAATTATTGCACTAAACGGACGTACAAAATTTTGCACCATATATTTTTATTATTCCACGGGTGGTGCTTTAGATTTATGTACTACATGTATGATCGCTATAGCAGACACTGATTTCGGGTACATGTATGCGGTTCGGAAGCATGTGATTGAATTATACGACGCGATAAATAGAACCATCGCGGTACCATAACGCGATAGATGAAAAATATATAATGAAGAACGAAGGCTGTCAAAAACTCAGTATTCGATTTGAAAGCTTGCGGTCTGTAAATCGGTTGAAAAAGGTACAGCGGGTACTTGTATTTTTTTGTGTGTCAAGTGTTCGGTAATCTTCGTACCCACATTACACACCAGTGCTGAATCTCCAGGACATTGAGTTTCCAGTGACTGTTAATCAAATTAAAAAGTTTGAACTTCATAACGACATTTCGATAAATGTATACTGCATCGAGAAAGAGAATAGCGGAATAATTAATTATTTCTTTTTTACAGATGTTTACACTATTTTAGATCAGACGACAAGTTGC
>NW_021848559.1:0-2477 GCF_003651465.1 Formica exsecta
AGCACCTTCGATGAAACAGCTGTCGTTTATAAACTTCAACACAGGAGACAGCTTTCGCTAACCAATTTAGGCAAGCAATGATTCGTATTAATGCTCTACGAAGCCTGGAGAATGCTGCAACAAGGTATTTGAAAAAAATTATAGATATTTGCACATAATTATGGTTTATAATGTAAAATGGTAAAGCGCTAACTATCCACCTCAAAATGTAACAAAATAGCATATTATACGAAGAATTTATATTGCAACGTGGAGCATAACCTAGATTTTTCGGACAGCAATTTTGCAAGATTTCGAACAAATATTATTAGAAAGAATAATATAGATCAATTTACTTTAAAATGTTGTGTAGTGAATGTTTTGTATATATATTATGACAATCAACTTTTAATTATTTATAACATTAGGACCATTGCTGACATATATATCTATGATATGTTAAAAAGTATTATATAAACATGTCTTATAAAAAACAGTAATAAATAATGTTTAATAACACTGTGCTTTTAATATATTAACATTTACTTACTTTTTATTTCCTGATTTATTTATATATATATAGTCTGTAAGAAAATATTATCGTCCTCTGAGATATTAAATGCATTAAGAAATTTTATATTCAGTATATAATTTGTAGGTAATAACTTATTTTCGAAATGAAGAACACAACTTTGCGTTGCATTATCATATTCAATTTTTGTCGTAAAATGAGGATAATATTCTTTTGGTCTAAGATTAATATCGTCTTTTTCAATCAATTTTGCTGATAAATGGCGAATTGAATTCGATGAATTTAAACTTATTTTTATAATTGGACGAGAAATATGAATAGTGGCATTGATTTCGCCATGAAGCTTTTCTATATTTGTTTTAAGAGTTAGATATGTATCATTTATTTTTTCGTTTTTTTTTTAAATATGGTATTAGCTTGACATCGTAATGCGTTGGTATTACATCCGAATTATTATATGTAACCGATGTATCGATGATATCTTCTGTATTTTCATCGGCAGAAAGTACTGTTGCTGTGATAAATATGAGACCGCCATAAAGTAACAGACTTAGAAACGCCATATCACTTTTTTTAGATATCTGCAATAACTTTCTTCGTTGAGAAAAATATTAATATAACATAAAATTTAGATAACAAAATTAACAACAAATAAATCTATAAAATATCATTTTTCTCGACAGAAAGAAATAGTTAGTTGCCTTGAATAATAAGAAATTTCATATGTGATAAATATTTCTGTGATAGATGACGATCTATGTTTATTAACATGTTATTTTCAAGATTTATTGTTTCATTTCTTAAATAGATATGTCCTGATAGATATGTCCTCAGTGAACTAGTAACACAAAACCAACCAACAAACAATTAAATTTTTTTCACCTTTTTTTGATATTTGTATGTCGTCAGACATATACATATAACAAACTATATCGAACACGATTTGATTATTCTACTAATATATGTTATATATTATATATATTTTTTAACAACGAGAAAATAGACATTTATTGTTTGTTTATTGTGAGTAATCGAGTTTAAAGAAACTTTGCACACAAATTGACTTTATATCATTACAAAGAAATATATAGAATAATTTAAATGCGTGCATGGTAATAAACATTGTAATTTCTAATTCATTGTAATATATTATCCAATTTTCTATTATTTAATGAAAAATATACAGATTAAATATAAGTTCAAATATATTAAAAAAGTTCCTTGCTTAATCTTAAATTTTTGACTTCGAAGACATTTCGCAACATTATTATAATAAATAAAATTTAACTTCTTGTTAATGTATAATATAAAATTTAGAAAAACATGTAATTCTATTCCTAAATAGAAAAAGTATAAAAATTATAAAATTGAAATACAAGATTCTTGATGAAATGCCGGCAATTTTGGAAAAAAGATAGGTAAATATAGCGAATAGGGGACCCAGCTCCAATGACCTTGACCTTGACATATGTTGTCAAGGACATAATTCTGAGTAACATTTTCTTCTAATTTAATCGTCGCTCGTTGCTTATTAAAAAGTTATTAACAAAAAAAGTTTGAAATATACCAAAGTACATGCGTGGACAGGAAGCATGAACACACACACACACACGGAGGGGGTGCAAGTGTGTGCACGCGCGCGCGCGTGCTTTATGTCCGTGCATGTACTTTGGTATATTTCAAACTTTTTTTTTTAATAACTTTTTAATAAGCAACGAGCGACGATTAAATTACAAGAAAAAGTTACTCAGAATTATGTCCTTGATAACATATGTCAAGGTCAAAGTCATTGGGGCTGGGTCCCCTATTCGCTATATTTACCAAAATTTCCTTTAAGTTATTCAAAAATCGAAAAAAAATTTCCACATTTGAATGTGGATTTAATCTATTATCCGAATCACGTATCCTTTTAGAATTCATTTTTTTTAATTAGTCTAATTTTTTTAATTTTTAATATGAAATTCTT
>NW_021848559.1:6291-8011 GCF_003651465.1 Formica exsecta
GAATCCATTTACAAAGCATGAGAATCTTTTAAGCGAGAGTTAAATATTATAGTCTCTGCTAATAGAATCTTGTGATCTGTAATGGAATGATCAACGCTTCATAACTTGTAGTGTTAGAGGATTGAGTAAACATGTGCATTGCTATTCAATTAATTAATACATCAGAAGACAGTGCTTTAGCGTCATACTTAAATGCAGTATATTATACTTTTTTAACAACGAGAGAATATAGACATTTATTGCTTGTTCGTTATTCGTTTGAGTAATCGAATTTAAAGAAACTTTGCACACAAATTGACTTTATATCATTACAAAAAAATATATAGAATAATTTAAACGCGTGCATGGTAATAAACATTGCAATTTCTAACATTGTAATATATTATCTGTGCTCATCATGTTGATACCGTAATACTATTAATTGCGTTCTATATATCTTCTATGTACTCTTAAAAAGAGAAATACATAATATTCTGTTTTTAGCGACTTACCTTATATATTAAAAATCAATGCCAATTATAATATAATTTCTGTTTCTTTACAATTAGAAGAATTAATTACAATTGTTTCACAAGCGTTAATATTGTTGCATTTTAATCACTCATGTATCTAAACTATCGTAATCTTTCCGTTTCGAGACGTAATCGAGAACTGAAAATGTCAATGTCACATATCATAACATATCATATCATAACAAAATAAGGCTAAATACATAAGGTTGTCTTAGAATATCGATGTAATAGATATCATAATAAATACGTTAGGTCGAGTCCTACAAAATTTAGGATGGAATAAAATCTATATCTCTATTTTAAGAATCATTAATATGTTTCTGTTAATTTCCGAATTTTTTTATGTTGTTGTTAATTTCATATGTACTTTTCAATAACTAATAAAATAATATTAGAAATAAAAATAATAAATGTTAAACTATATAAAACATTACTTTTTATGCTAATATTATAACAAATATTATATATATAAAATTATAGATTGACAATACTTGAACAGAAATTGTAATATGATAATATTATATAAGAATAATATTTTCAAAATATTGTTGCACTAGTAAATCGTCATCGAATGCTGGAGTGATATTTTTGCGTTTTTAACATCTCGGAGCAGTGCGAGGTGAATTGAGACAAAGCGAAGAATAATGACAGGATTCAAAAGAAACAGCGAGTATATCGTTTTGATCTAGGAACAGATTAAAATGTGAAAAGAAAAATTATCGATTTATTAAAAAATACAATAATATTCAAAAAATATAATGGGAGCAATTAATTCCAAATCTCTTACAAACAAACTAAAACTTTTATTATTGAAGCTTTAATTAGGCATACATAATGAATTATTTTATTTGTTACAATATGCTAGCTTTCAGTTCTCGATCCGCGTATTTAATGTCGTTTACAGAGCTTTAAATTGTAACGGGTGTACTTTTTATGAGCTCGCGGATTCGCTCGGTCGTGATCAGGGCTCGTAGAAAGTATTGAGACACGCGATGTAATTTAAAATATAAAGAAAGGTTACTTTATTAGCCTCTATCGGCGCGGAATAATAATACAGCAATGCGTTACTGACGGGGCGCGGCTGTTATCAATTACGCGAGTCTGACAATGAGATGCGGTGTAGTATACGCACCGCGGATATAAACACGCCAGGTAGGCGGCGCGGGGCGCGTGGTCGGTTTGTTGTGACGGCGCGTGATTCACAAAAA
>NW_021848559.1:9031-10659 GCF_003651465.1 Formica exsecta
CAATCTTTTAAAGTTAAAATATTTTACCTTTCTTCCGCGGCACATACATATTTAATAAAAAGTTTTTGATTTATTAAAAATGCAATAGATATATGTATATTATTTGAAGACGTTTTAAAGTTCATGTTTTATTAAGTTTTAAAAAATGTGTAATTAATAAATATTAATAAATATTAAAACCAGGCCAGACATAAATTTTTAATAAAAATTTCGTAGAATATAAAATGGATTTTATAATATTTTCTGTTATAATCCATGCTAAAATTAAGAAAATTACGTGATATATTAACAAAGATTCATAAATAATACTAATCCTTTTTAACTTGTTGAAATCAACATTAAATATTTAATAGATTACCATGAACAAAAATATTAGCAATCTATCATATACAGGTTTGCTTGTCTTTTCTCAATTTTTATTAAGTTAAACTATTTACAAATCTGTAGTATGCAATGATATTTAGTATACGTTACAGTTTCTCGTCAAACTATATGCATTAACAGTTCACAGTGCGTGAAAATATCTTTTTAATCACGCTTTTCATTTTTAACCTATTGTTTTTCAAATTAAAGTCAATTCATGTCTCGCAGATATTAGAGATGTCACGACAAAATTATCAAAATTGGGGGTGGTTTCCTATACCTGCATAATTACCCTTATCTTATCATTGAATCGAATTTAAGTTATTGTCTGTAGAAATTTGTCAACACACAAGGCTTATTATTCGAATCACCTGCATAAAGTATTACAGCATTAGATAAACTATCTTTAACACTGTCGATTAATAATCGATTCCTTAGTTTTAAATTATTGTTTACATTACTAGATTACCTTGAGCCAAAGATAATCAAGGGAGAGTGAAGCGGATTCATCAGAAGTCCGCCATTTTCAGATAATATTTTAGTAGGAGTATTTATCACACATACACACGCACACACACACATATACACACACAATTATCATCACACAACATCAATATATATATGTTGATATATACATATATGAGTTGATTTGAAAATGACGAAACCAATCAGAGTAGAGAACACTATTTGCTTCACACTTTCTTGATTCTATCTGCCGCGCGCGCTTCGCGTGCATCATCAATGTTCTTTTTTGTTTGTTATGAACATTAACTATTTTCAGTAATAGATCGTAGATATAAAGAAAATATTCGTGAAATCTAAGAAGCGTTTAGTTTATTAATAGTGTTTAGACAGTATTTGTACAATATTCACTTTAAGAATCTAATAACCGCATATTAAAATTTATAATTAAAGTTAAAAAATACATTTTACAAAGAGATTGAAAATGTTGTTTAATTCATTGATCCAATTTTAATGTTACAAAAGAAACTTTTGATTTAATCAACGTTTAATCAAAATATCCTTGAATAAAGAATGTTACGTCCTGGCGACTCCACGATTCCTCCCTTCCGCGAAGTTGCGGCAATGATAAGCGATCGGTGATAGAAATGAGTCGTTCGGTAAATAGAGCATCTTGCGTCACACATTCCTTAAACATTTAGTCACTTATCAATATCTATATCCACGAGTAACCGTGAGAAAGACGCGAGAGACCGGTGACGAAACCGCGCCGGTCGCCTAAAAATAAATAAAAACCAGTAGAT
>NW_021848559.1:12183-13118 GCF_003651465.1 Formica exsecta
ATAACATCCAGCCGAATAGCAATTCGCAGGAGTCGGAGGACTCGCCGTCCGTTAAACTGCGAATTTTGCGACACGCATATAAAAAAGCCACTACGCGTATCCACTGAACCTACTCTCCCTTCCTCGCCAAGATACCCTTCCCCCAGTTACTCCCCCATCTACTTCCCCGACTATATCACTCCAGCGACCGAACCTCCGCTTTCTTCACGTTCCTTCTCCTCACTATCCACTATCCTTTTGAACAATTCACCCCCGTCTTCCTCGCAGTTTTCCGAAGCAGATTTCGTAAAAGCTATAGAGGAGTTCTGCAATGAACTACCCGACTTAGAATCCGCTTCATCCTACCAAGATTAAAGTAACTGAAATATCTCCCTTCATTCTCCCTCTCCATGACTTCATATTTCCTTTCTCACTCACACACACACACATGTTTGTTTTTTTATTAATTTAATTAAATCATGACATTGTATCACCCAGTCAGAATCTAAATTTAACAGTAAAATCATTCCATTGCATTTCTGACTGATGTCCTCCGTATTAATACACATGTCGAGAAATTATAATCAACAATATTTTATTTTAATTTTTTATATAATCATGCATATCCACCATTTATTTTAAAAATGAATAAATGAATAAATTAATTTAAAAATCAAAATAACTCTTTATTAAACCCCCACTCATTCCTCCAGTCGAAAGATCGCACTTGGTCCCATCCCGCGTAAAAGAGATTAAATTCTCTTACCGAAAAGGGACCACCGAACGAACGTCTGAATAACCAGCGTAACAGCGACTCAGTCGTTTACCTGCTTTTCAGACCTGTCAGTTCGTTCGACCTGATTCCAAACGCCACGAGACGTTTAATTTCGGGAAAAATTAAAGATAGTTGTTGCGCCCTTCCGTCGACTCATCCTTCCTCGAGTCTGGACGTAACA
>NW_021848559.1:16210-19361 GCF_003651465.1 Formica exsecta
GAAGCTAATTTAAAATTACAGCCAGACAAATGCGAATTTTTAAAAACGGAAGTAACTTATCTGGGACACGTAATCAGTAAAGACGGAGTAAAACCAGATCCGAAAAAATTAGAAGCGGTACAACGATTTCCAAGACCTAAAACATCATTCCATTGCATTTCTGACTGATGTCCTCCGTATTAATGTAACACCCGCGAACTAAAACACACACATACACATGTACACTCACCGAGAAATTATAATCAACAATATTTTATTTTAATCTTTTATATAATCATGTATATCCACCATTTACTTTAAAATAAATAAATTTACGTTTTGTTAATTTAAAAATCAAAATAACTCTTTATTAAACCCCCACTCATTTCTCCAGTCGAAAGATCGCACTTGGTTCCATCCCGCGTAAAAGAGATTAAATTCTCTTACCAAAAAGGGACCACCGAACGAACGTCTGAATAACCAGCGTAACAGCGACTCAGTCGTTTACCTGCTTTTCAGACCTGTCAGTTCGTTCGACCCGATTCCAAACGCCACGAGACGTTTAATTTCGGGAAAATAAAAGATAGTTGTTGCGCCCTTCCGTCGACTCATCTTTCCCCGAATCTGGACGTAACAGAATCAGCGGAAATTTTCCAGAGATTATCAATTACTTTGCGTATTGCGCATTTATTATGCGACACGTGCATACAATTCATTTATATAATAATTTGCATGCAACAGTAATTACGTTGCACTGCACTGAAGATATGTCTATCTCAAAACAATTTTTCATATTTATTATAAGACTCTGATGTACAAGAATAGCCCGATAACCGGATATAAGCGTTGATTATACATAGTATGTATGTATAATCTCTAGCAGAAGGCGTGAATAAAAATGACGTTCATCGTTAGATTATTGAATGTTTATGGCCAGAATGTTTAATCAAAAAAAGTATGACAACAAATTTAAAGATGGCACATTTTTTAAGCTTCATAAAATATCTTAAGCATTGCATATCTAGCTAATTCTAAATTGAAATAAAAATTATAGTTTCCTTTTATAAAATTGGTAAGAACTGTTTAAAATACAACAATAAATTAAAGATTACACAAGGCTCAAATGATAAATATTAATCAATAAAAAAAGGGGAAGACCAATTGAAGTCCGGACGCAGTACTTAAAGCATAATAAATGTGTGCTGTTTTTAAGAAATGTTAATGAACATAATATAAATAAATAAATAAATAATATAAATTAACTATAAACTCAAACTCAAACGTTTCGGCCCACTTCGGCTCCTTATCAATGAAAATAATCAAATTTTTAACACATAAAGACATATCGTAAGACGGAGTAATATATACGGAACGCAACGGTAGACTTATAATAGTATTACGATACGCTTACAACATTATCGAGTGGTTTGTAGATGACGATATGACTATAAGTTAACTTTTCGCATAGATCGGAACATCGTTTTTAACATCGTTTCTTAAAAACAGCACACATTTATTATGCTCTAAGTACCGCATCCGGGCTTCAATTGGCCTTTCCCTTTTTTTTATTGATTGAAATATTTGAGTTGGTCGCTTAAGTTAGATAATTTTTAGATATTTTTTGAATTATTAGATCTAATTTTGAAGCATATTGGTTATTTTTGAAGATATAGTTAGTGAACTTGTTTTTAAGAATTATATAAAACATCAAATATGAGTAATAAACAAGTTACATAACTATGTCCACAAAAAATAACCGAAATACTTTGAAATTAGATCAAATCATTCAAAATATATTAAATTTATTGCAGTGCAACATAATTACTCTTACATGCAAAATTATTATATAAATAAATTATATGCACGTGTTGCATAATAAATATGCAATACGCAATGTAATTGATAATCTCTGGAAAATTTTCGCTGTTTTTTTTTTATTCATACTCTTGCATGCAACATTTTTATGTAAATGAATTATATGCACATGTCGCAATAAACACGCAATACGCAATGTAATTAATAATCTTTGGAAAATTTCCGCTAATTCTTTTATTCATATATAGAGGATATTTTGATTAAACGTTGATTAAATCAAACGTTTGTTTTGTTATATTAAAATTGGATTAATGAGTTAAACAACACTTTCAATCTCTTTGTAAAATATATTTTTAACTTTAATTATAAACTTTAACATGCTGTTATTAGATTCTTAAAGTGAATATTGTCCAAATATCGTCTAAACGGTATTAAGAAGCTAACGCTTCTTATTTTTCACGAATGTTTTTTTTATATCTGCTCGTTATATCTGCGCTTATATCATTTATTATTGAAAATATAATATAACACAGAGTATTCTAATTTATTTCTAAATATCAAAAATTATAATAGAGGTTTTAAAACTTATGTGAAAGAATCTTGAATTTATTTATTTAGACGTGTCTTTTATGAGTTTTTCTTTTGCTTGATTCAAAGAAATTTCAGATTCATACAGGACCGTTCAAAAATATAAACATAGCTTGTCTCTCTTTCAAATTTATTACCATCTCATGTTTAGTTTCAAATTTTTAAATATCAATCGGTGACTTTCAATAATTGTTATATTAGATTAACAAAAAAATCAGAAACTAAAATCATATGGTTAAGAAACGAACGTGATAACCAAAAACTCTTAGAAATACATCCAATCCAATATTTTTACTCCATTGAGAAAAACCAAGATACAACAAAACACGTTTTCTCATCAAAAGAATTCCCGCATTCTACTACTCAGAATACTATCATAGTTCCTCCCAACATGTTTATAAAGAAAACTTTCAATCCATTTGATTCGGTTAACAATAAATGGTTTATGAACATATCGGGACATAACATACCAAAAGAAATAACCACATTATTGCAGTTTGGGGACAGATTTGCCATACCGGTAGTTAACAAAGAACGAATGACTTATCAATTTATTAAAGATATTGAGAGTAACATAAGAAAGTTAGATAACAACACCAAGCTTAATATTAGAAATAAAGTATCTAATTCCTCAATCACAAAAATTTGTAAGTACAAAACCTACATATTCATTATGTATTACGTATGAAAAAGATACTAAGTGACAATGACACATACATTACTGTTAAAAAAAAATCCCATTAAAAATCTTGAAACCGACATTAATAAT
>NW_021848559.1:19864-20160 GCF_003651465.1 Formica exsecta
GAAAATGGCTCGATGACTGGTTTGCCTCAAAGGAGCAACAGTTTTTTTGGCGTGGCATATACAAATTGTCAGAGAGATGGGAAAAATGTGTAGCTAGCAATGGGCAATACTTCGAATAAAATATTTTTTATTATTTTCATACAATAAACGTGTTTTTTCTATACAAAAATTCCGGTTTCATATTTATATACCTGATAGTTCCTCAATTACAAAAATTTGTAAGTACAAAACCTACATATTCACAGTATGATAATACATTAATTAAATTATATAGTTCAATGGTTAAATTTAAAAAA
>NW_021848560.1:0-840 GCF_003651465.1 Formica exsecta
CTGATATAAAAGTTTTAAAAGAACATCATACATTGACGATGCGAAACAATTTATATAAAAGACGAGATGGTTTTCCCTTGAAAACGGTAGAAGAATTTAAGGAACTAGAAACCGATATAGATCGTCAGCAAGAATTGGTATTTGATATGCATTTTTCCAACGACATATCTTATAATGGACTTCATGATGGACATAATAATGGATCAAGCATTCCATCCAACAAGTAAAGCTGGAATTAACAGTTATTAAGAAAGAGGATGATGTCCGTTTAGACACGCTCGATTGGACAATAATCTGTGATTGGCCAATCATGCTGCTTACTTAAGCATCGGTCGATGTGAGTGGTTTTCGTCCAATTGCTCGTGTCCAAAAATGCCCATCCCAGAAAGATAGTTGTTTTTTAAGTCTTGCCATCTCATTCTATCTTATAATAGAAAGATGTCTCTTCGCTGTCTCAATAGTTCTATTACAGGTAAGGCTACACAATTAAATGGTAAAATACAAATATCTCAGAATTGACATCTTATAAGATAAAATGAGATAGAATTGTAAAGCAATTCTATAAAGCCTTATAAAGGAATTATTTGTTACAGTAAACTGTCAACTTCCAGCTTTACATGCTGCTGTATTAAGGTATAGAAATGCTTGATCTATATATATATATATATATATATAGTAAAGCAATCCTTATAAAGGAATTATTTGTTACAGTAAACTGTCACCTTCCAGCTTTACATGCTGCTGTATTAAGGTATAGAAATGCTTGAAATGCTTGTATATATATATATATATATAGATCAAGCATTTCTATACCTTAATACATATTAATTGTGAAAGACT
>NW_021848560.1:4798-5613 GCF_003651465.1 Formica exsecta
AGAGATTTTAATGGCGCGACCTTTGATTTACCGACAAGCAAGGTTGTTGTGTTTTGACCTGATGATGAAATGATTTTGATATAAACACATGCGGCATATGCATGTGTAGATGCGTCTGCAAATCCGTGAATTTCGGCGTGATTTGTATCCGATCCGCGACCGATCCAGCGTATTATTCGCAAATTATTGAGATATGAGAGCCTAGAATAGATTTCTCTCCACTTTACGATGTGTAGCTCGGGAATCGCGTCATCCCAACCGCTTTTAAGTCGCCAGAGTTGCTGCATAAATATTTTTGCGGTAATCGTGACCGGAGTGACCCACCCAAGCGGATCGTAGAATTTTGCGATCGCGGATAAGATCGTACGCTTTGTTTCCGGGGCGTTATCAGCCAGCGACACGCGAAACTCGAAAATATCGTTTGCCGGACTCCACCCGATTCCGAGGATTTTGATTTGTTCGTCTTCAGACAGAGGTTTGTTCGTGGCTAGACCGTGATCTGCGATTTCGATGTCCTCGAGAAGAGCGGGCGAGTTGCTCGCCCATTTCCGTAATACGAATCCGCCGCGCTTTAACATAGAGTTTAATTGATCGCGCGCTTGCCGAATTCGAATGGTATCGTCAGCTCCGAAAAGTAAGTCGTCGACGTAAATATTATCGCTTAGGATAGGAACAGCAAGCGGGAAATGCTGACCTTCGTCGATGACTAGTTGTTTTAATACCCGAAGAGCTAGAAACGGAGCACACGACATTCCATACGTAACCGTTAGTAATTGATAATCGATGAGCGGTTCCGACAGCGATGACTTCCACAA
>NW_021848560.1:7486-9569 GCF_003651465.1 Formica exsecta
CGGACGGTTGAGGCGACGAGCAATCCGGCATAATAGTTCTCGAGGAACTTGAGCCAGAATCCGAGTCAACGTGTAGCATCGAATGATGTTTTTTATGGCACACGCGACATGAATATTTGCTATGACATTCCTGTGCGGAATGCCTCGCGCTTAAACAATTGAAGCAACGTTTATGCTGTTTAACAATATCTCGCCGTTGACTCGCATTTTTGCTCATGAAAGCAGGAAATACATTAATAAAGTGTCGGGCTGGACACAACGAGCACTGCGATTGTGCGTTAGCGGAGACGGTGGCTGTGTGAACGCGCGAGGCTGCAACGGGTTTTGTAATGTTCTTGGAGCTTGAGGTTGTAGCATATTCTTCGAGCGCGCGAGTACGAGATTGAAGAAAACGAAGAAAATCTTCGTACGCCGTCGAAGCGTCGGTATCGCATGCTTTCACGTTCCATGCTTTTCGCGTTACCGGATCTAATTTTTGCACGATAAGGTGAACGAGAATATCGTTCCAGAGTTCCTCCGGCTTTCGATTCAGATTTTTTAACGACGCTACCGCGATATTAACTTTGTCACATAATGTTTGCAACTCGGAAGCCGACTTGTGTGTTATCGGTGACAAGTTAAGCAATGTCGAAAGATGTGTGTTTATCGACCGTCGTTTGCTTTCGTACCGCGAGGTCAAAGCCTTCCATGCGATTTCAAAATTAGCGGCGGTTACAGAAATATTCGCTATACATTCTAACGCACGACCCTTTAGATAGGATGTTAAAAAATGTATGCGAGCGAAATCATTTAAATCCGAATTTTCACGAATTAGCGTCGTAAGGCGATCGCGAAATTGTTCCCAATCGTCATAATTACCGTCGAACGGAGGTAATTTAATGGGCGGAAGATGCGATAATGAAAACGCGGACGCTTCCGCGGGCAGCCTCGTCGAGGAAAAAGATTGATGTGGACTCACGACCGGTTCCAAATCCTCCAAGGTTTCTGCCATGTAGTCCAGCGCATTGTGGTAGGCGGCGGAGGTCGAGTCAAAGTGATTCTCCTTGAAATAGATAAAGGATGACCGGGATGCTTCCGGGATCCTCTGCGACACGTCGGTATGTCCGTTGGAGAATTGAATCCAGATTTCCTTAAAATTTTGGTAGAGAACCGCTGTCAGTAAGCTCCAGGCGAGAGGGGCCGGAGCCCGAGATCGAAATCGAGGAAGCCGCGACCGCGAAATGGAAAGAGCGAATGGAGCGAATCCAAGCGTTGCGAGACTGGGTGGTAGAAAATTTAGAGGCCGCTCATCAAAGACAGTCGCGATATTATAATTTGCGTAGACGCGATAGGCGTTTTGTTGTCGGCGATCAAGTGCTGAAGCGACAGCATGTATTGTCATCCGCAGCGCATAGCATCTCAGCGAAACTCGCCACGAATTTCCACGGTCCGTTTAAGATCGCGAAGGTCTTATCACCTGTTGTGTACGAGATTGCGGACCAGAAGGATAGTAATAGGAAAAATTCATGTTAAGGACTTGAAACCCTATATTGTCTAATCTAATCCGTAGGTTGTATATTGAGAGTTAGCGCTGCCACTAAAGAAAAAAAAATGAGCTACCGCGAGTTCCTCCGCGAATGCGCGGAGTGGCTCGACGCGGCGGGGGAACGGAACCCATACTTTTGGGTTGGCCTCCGCGAGGAATTGGGCCGGACCCGCCTGACCCGCGGAGCCCGGGAACATCGTGCCACGCAAACAGCATCGGCGGCGACGGAGGCAGCCACGCAGACGGCAGCGGAGGGGACAGAAACGGCCACACCGGCCGACTCCACGACGGCCGCCCTCGCGACACCGGGGCCTCAACGGAGGGGAAGGTCGTACAGCCGCCCGCGACGCCAACGGGGAATACCCGAGGAGATCAGGCGTATGGCCTATTTCGTCCCGCCAACCGGATGCTGGAACTGCGGTGGGCCTCACCGCTACAGCGTTTGTCCCGAACCGCGCCGGTCCTTCTGTTACCGGTGCGGCAACGCGGACCGGACCGTCAGGGAATGCCCGGACTGCCAAGATGCCTGGCGAGCGGAGGACCCATTTCGGCCGAAAC
>NW_021848560.1:10586-13490 GCF_003651465.1 Formica exsecta
GACGCTCTCCAAGCCCCGACAGGGACCGCCGCGCGGGATCGCAACCGCCAGCGCCCCGCGGACGAGCCCGTTCCCGACACTAGGCACCCACGACCGGGCCAGTAGAGGAGCCTCGCACTACCGCCTAGTTATTTGGGGCTGTTCTGCTGTTCTCTGTATAATTTTTTTTTCATTCTCTCCTCGAGTAGCGAGGTTTACCGATACCCCGTTCGACCCGGCAGTTGAGGCCGAGATTATTATTTTCGTTTCATTATAAGTTGGCGACTTAATTACGCTGTGTAATTTTCGTTTGCATACCCCATTATGTACGGCGCTGAGGCAAGAACAATAAAGGGCCCGTTTTGCTTTTGGCAATGTTATCGTAATATTACCTACACGCCCCGTTTTTCCCTTGCGAGGCGTTTGCGAACGCTGAGTGCGGAAAATTAGCATCCCGTCGTAAGGTCCCGGCTACAGGGAGACGAAGATCAGCCTCCGATTGAGTCTTGGACTTGTCGCGTTATTCTTGTTGTCTCGAATGTGTTGTGAATTGTCCGCTTTGTGTTTTGGGCCTTTACTCTGGAGGTTCCGGTCGCTCTCCGACGCCCGACTCGAGATTCGGAAAATCGGAATAGTGGCTGCGGAGGGTGATTGACGCCGGTACGGTTTCTCTATCTTTACCGTTTAATAATTTAGCAGTCATTTACCCAGAGTTGGAAAGAGGAGTGTACGTTAAGGGGGATGCAAGGCCGGGTACTAACCTGTAACAGCCAAAGAAGTCGGTTAGGTAGGGTGCCGCAGGTAAGGCGTGCGGAGGGCGCCACCGGCAATTCCAGGGTTAGAGTAGGGACCGGCTGGGCGGCGCCGCGCAGGCGCACGAGCGGAGTTAGGCAGGCGGGGTTCTATCCCGCGCGCGAAGCGTGTCGGTGTCCGAGGAAGGAGGACGCGGAGCGCGCGGGAGGGCTTCAAAATCACTACTGTCCAAAGATAGCCCCATCATTTCTGGCAATATAACTTTACTAAGCAGCTTATGTGGGGCGTGTTGAACTGTCATCCATCCCGTAACTGTTATGTAACCATTATAGTAGAGGGGAACCCAAATGCTGGCTAGTGGATCCGTTGGAGCAAACGTGGAAAAGTCTGCTCCTCTTGGCACACGAAACGATATTTTTCTTGGAGATGTTCCAATGGCGCAACATGGTGTAATAGTTAGAGATTCTTTGTCAGGTCCCCAAATCTGCAGCTGTATTGCAGGACAGCGGGAATGGCCAACACTTACAACAGTGAAGCAACCTCCAATTATACGACATGGTCTAGAAATACCATTAAGACCAATATCTTGCGCCTGGATTTCCTTACTCACAGCTCCAAATTGAGCAACATAGTCATATCGAAGGGTATTGGGTAAACCACCCCTTCGACGACGAACTCGCCTTCTTGGCATTTTGTGTATCTTAGCAATTGCAAAGCAACTGAGCTCCCAAACCACGACAGGGTGATACACTTATGGGGGAAAAGGTGGGCTCACTGCTTTATTGTAGATTCACAAAATAATCACACGTTAGTTGGCACACGATTTACGTCTTTATAACTACATGAACTCGGTCTTGACCTCAATACACACTCCCCGAATATTGGTAAATAATAAAAACAAGACGAGATGAAAACCTCTATCTTTACCGATGTAGTGGCAAATGGCTCAGCCCCCAGAGTTGGAAAGAGGAGTGTACGTTAAGGGGGACGCAAGGCCGGGTACTAACCTGCAACAACCAAGAAGTCGGTTAAGTAGGGCGCCGCAGGTGAGGCGTGCGGAGGGCGCCACTGGCAAGTCCAGGGTTAGAGTAGGGACCGGCTGGGCGGCGCCGCGCAGGCGCACGGGCGGAGCTAGGCAGGCGGGGTTCTATCCCGCGCGCGAAGCGTGTCGGCGTCCGAGGAAGGAGGACGCGAAGCGCGCGGGAGGGCTTCAAAGTCATCACTACTGTCCAAAGATAGCCCCATTATTTCTGGCAATATAACTTTACTAAGCAGCTTATGTGGGGCGTGTTGAACTGTCATCCATCCCGTAACTGTTATGTAACCATTATAGTAGAGGGGAACCCAAATGCTGGCTAGTGGATCCGTTGGAGCAAACGTGGAAAAGTCTGTTCCTCTTGGCACACGAAACGATATTTTTCTTGGAGATGTTCCAATGGCGCAACATGGTGTAATAGTTAGAGATTCTTTGTCAGGTCCCCAAATCTGCAGCTGTATTGCAGGACAGCGGGAATGGCCAACACTTACAACAGTGAAGCAACCTCCAATTATACGACATGGTCTAGAAATACCATTAAGACCAATATCTTGCGCCTGGATTTCCTTACTCACAGCTCCAAATTGAGCAACATAGTCATATCGAAGGGTATTGGGTAAACCACCCCTTCGACGACGAACTCGCCTTCTTGGCATTTTGTGTATCTTAGCAATTGCAAAGCAACTGAGCTCCCAAACCACGACAGGGTGATACACTTATGGTGGAAAAGGTGGGCTCACTGCTTTATTGTAGATTCACAAAATAATCACACGTTAGTTGGCACACGATTTACGTCTTTATAACTACATGAACTCGGTCTTGACCTCAATACACACTCCCCGAATATTGGTAAATAATAAAAACAAGAAGAGATGAAAACCTCTATCTTTACCGATGTAGTGGCAAATGGCTCAGCCCCCAGAGTTGGAAAGAGGAGTGTACGTTAAGGGGGACGCAAGGCCGGGTACAAACCTGTAACAGCCAAAGAAGTCGGTTAGGTAGGGCGCCGCAGGTGAGGCGTGCGGAGGGCGCCACCGGCAAGTCCAGGGTTAGAGTAGGGACCGGCTGGGCGGCGCCGCGCAGGCGCACGAGCGGAGTTAGGCAGGCGGGGTTCTATCCCGCGCGCGAAGCGTGTC
>NW_021848560.1:14002-14115 GCF_003651465.1 Formica exsecta
CGACGGAGAGAACGAGTCGGCGGCCGCGTTTATCGCTCAGCCGCGAGACGGTAGGAAAAATCATCGCAGAACATAGCGATCTTAGCTCTGCGTGCCGAGAAGCGTTGTTCCTC
>NW_021848561.1:0-3381 GCF_003651465.1 Formica exsecta
TCAAAACCAATAAACTATATAAGAAAAAAGTAATTAATATTTATAATGAAAATTTTTTAAAACTGATTCTAAAAATAGTTAATAATTTTTTTTTTTATATTTTCATTGTTAAACTTAATATTTACGAACTCTTCTATATCAATTTCTATTTTGCTCATCGCAATTCGCATTAAAATTGATAACTGATCATCGGTTAATGAAGCTCTGTTTTTGTTTTTTATTAGCTTCATTAAAGAAAAAGCACTTTCACAAGAATAAGAAGTGCCGAACATCGAAGCCATTTTAAGACCGAAATTTCGAAGCTCGGGATATAAATCTTTCGGAAAAAGTTTAAAAAAATCAATGCTCGTTTTTTTCTTAATTGAAAGATAAGGATCAGCTCGCAAATTGCACAATTTAATCCGATATTAAATATTTTGGTTTTCAATTGGTACGGCCAAAGGATTATTAAATAATAACCTGTTTTTGTTTTTTATTAGCTTCATTAAAGAAAAAGCACTTTTACAAGAATAAGAAGTGCCGATTTTATTTTGGTTTTCAATTGGTACGGCCAAAGGATTATTAAATAATAAAACGTCGTCTTTTAATATAAGTAATTCTTTAAATCGAGAATTAAATTCAATTGCAATTTCGTTAATTAAATCTCCGAAGCCACTAAAATCAACATCGGTGTGTTTTTTTTATTTCTTCACAGCAAGGGAAGTGATGAAATTCTTCGTTTTCAATTTCTATTTTAAATATATTCAATTGAATTTGAAAACCATTTATAAAATGAATAACATCGCTAATTGATTTATTTCTACCTTGCAATTTTAAATTCAAATTGTTCATATGTTCGGTGAAATCCGTTAAGAAGGCTAATTCACTCAACATATCTTTGTCCATTAAAGCTTTTTCAAAATGAGCAGTATCACTGGATACTACTTCTTGCAAAAACTGCAGAATTTCTTTTCTTATCAGGAAAGAAGTACTGCAAGCATTTTCCAGCACTTAGCCATCGTACCTCATAGTGAAGGGGCAAATTTTTATAAATTGCATTAACTTTTTGTAAAAAGTTTTTAAATTGTTTGTACGACAACGATTTATGCCCACCTGTAATAAAATTAGTAATTGAGGTAACTAATTTCATTGCAAGGGACATCTTAATGGCTTTTCCACATAACGCTTCTTGATGAATCAGACAGTGAACAGTTAAACAAGTGATATCATTCTTTTTTAATAAGCCACAAAAGCCCTCCTTCAAGCCAACCATTGCTGGGGCATCATTTGATGACAATAGCTGAACATTTATTAAAATCTATGTTGAATTCTTTAGCTATTTTAATGAAAGCATCATAACTATCGAATCTTTTCGTCGTATTGTGCAATTATGCCAAACCTAGCATTTTCTCATTAATTATAAAATCCTATTGTATTGTTCTGATAAAAATACATAGTTGACTGATGTTGCATATATCTGTACTTTCGTCCAAACAGAAAGAATAATAAGCTACAATTTCTATTACAGCATTTTCTTTTAACTTATTGCATAAATGCTCACTAATATCAGTAATTCTTCTCACAATTGTTTGACAGCCAAGGGAAACAGATTCAAATTTCTCAGCTAATAAATCTTTCTTGAAGGCTTTGGCCATCTTAATTGCGCATTTTTTTATCATTTATCATTAATCCACCAGAAAAATTTTTTTTGCTCTGGGCAATTTCAAGCGATACATCGTATGAAGCATGCATAATTTGTTTTTTTTCTCAATATTAAAAACTGGTTTTTTGGAGAATTCTCGAATGATTTCATTTTATTTTTCAATTCGCTTATTTTTTTTTTACGAAATTCTGCATCATATTTTTGAAATTCAAATTCATGGAACTTGGCGTAATGTCTATGTACATTATACTTTTTAAAAGTTTGTAATCTAGTTTTACACACAAGGCACAGTAATGAATCATCATCCTTAATAAAAAGATAATTATTTTCCTATACTAAATATGGAGATATCTTTTGTTTTTTCGACATTTTGAAAAAACGGGAAAATAAAAATCAAATAAAAATTGTAAAATATTTTGCAAATTTTATTGCAAATTAGTATATAGCAATATAGTAAAATTGCAAAAATATGAATAAAAGAAAAATAATGAATAACAGAAAATAATCTGAAGAACAATGGAGAAAATTGAACCTAAAAAAAACCTCACAAAGGTAAAAAAAATACCATGAATATCCATGTTTCCTTCCCAAGCAGTAAGAATAGCTGGATTATAATCATTAATATTGACTTCCTCTTTAGATCGTGGCAAATCGTAGAGTCTGCTTTTTGTTTTCAATTTTCTTCTATCCGCTATTGAAACAGCAACGTCTTTAATTTTCAAAGTATCTGTTACGGATCGTGAAAAGCCAAACCTGCATACTTTAGAAAAACCTACTTTAGTTTTTTTAGTAGTAGTTATTATTATGTTTATAAGAAGTAATTATTATGTTTATGTCGTTGATGTGTATTTACACGTCGATATAATTCAGGTGATAACTGTTTATTTGGAATTCTACAAGTGACATATTTTAAAATAAAAGATGCAATATCTTCATTAGAAGATGTACCAATTATCGGAGCATCTTTTATCCAAATTAACAAATGAAAATGTTGCATACCTCTACCTTGATATTCACGACGCCAAAAGTAATGAGTGACCTCTCCGATTGGATTATCAGGTGAACAAATAAAATCAAGCATAGCTTTAAATTTATTATCCACGAATCTCGAAGTTGATACAGGATCAAGAGCAATAAGTTCGTTCGCAGATTTTTGATTGGCAATTGGTTCATTTATTTCTCGAAGATATTCTATCAAATCGGTCCATAACCACTCACATGGACTGATGGTAAGAAACCAAGTAGCAGGTCCATAATTTCATATCATACAATGCAAATTACTTCTAGGTATTCTCCAATATTGTTCTGTATTTAGATTCAAGCTGCTGGTTAGATAATTGCTCCAAATAAGTAGCAGCTGTATATCTTTCACGAGGATTGGTAACATTCATTTTATGAAATATTCCACTATTTAATTGTCGCATATTGTTATCATGTCATGTAATAAAAAGATATTGTATATTTAACCGAAATTGTGAGTGTTGCGACATAAGTCTCATTTTAATATATTCAAAATTAGTTATCCGGTCCGGACTATCTTCATGCTGTCCATTCGCACCATATGGATATAAATCAGGAAAACATTTTATATCCAAATCTTTATTACGATTATCCAATGGAATATCTTGAACTTTTATCATTTGATAAAGTGTAGTTGCAGATTCATTTATTCTTTTTTCATACATTGGATATATAGTAAATTGTTCATAATATTGATCTGTTTGCGACATTTGAGTCAA
>NW_021848561.1:5420-11577 GCF_003651465.1 Formica exsecta
CTATCTCCATAATTACAATTTACTTTTCTTTTTATACCATGTTGAGATCTAGTTAAATCTTTAGTAATGTTATTAATATCGATACTATCTTTTATATTATTTTCATTGAATGCATATTTATGATTAATTTGTTTTGAATCAATTACTCCTGCGATTTGAGGAAAGTGTTCTATTCTATTCGATTGAAACATTTCTGCTAAATGCTGACGCATTAAATTATGGTTATATATAATTCTGTTTGGTTGAAGATCAAATAAAAGGGATACTGAAAAGCTTATTGCAAAAACCCCGCAATCATTACCATTAGGTTGCAATTGAACTGTTGGAAACTGTACTGGTTGCTTATCAAAAGAATAAAATGGATACAATTTTTCAAGATAAATTTTATGGTGTACATGTAATCGTTTCATATTCAATGAGTCATAAATATAAATCATTTTAGTATCGTAATAACTGCAAACCCAATGACCGTCTAAATTAGTCGCTATATCGCTGCAGCTATGCAGTATTTGAATATGTTTCTTATTTTTATGAACAGGTTCAATTTTATCAGGACATTGAATTTTCCATGGTTCGCGTGATTGATATTCTGAGCAACTTTTCAATAATAAACCGAAATACTCAATATGAATATCTTCTAACCATTCACCTCTAAGAATAATCTGTATATACTGCATGCTTAGAGGTAAAATATTTGCAACAAGATTTGTATATTTGTGTTCGTTCTTGCTCCATTGTCATTTCAGTTATATTATTTTTTGATTTTATTAAATCTACAGACCTTTCTTGTTCAGCTTTCTTTTGTCGACGTTCTCGTTTTTTTCTAGCTAAGGCTTCCCTTTTTTGTATTTCATCCAAACTAAATAATTTTTTTGGATCATTAGGTCTTATAATTTGAGGAAAATGTTCTATTTTTTCTAATTGAAACATGTGTACCAAATGTTGACGCATTAAAGTATGGTCATACATAACTGTATCTGGTCGAAGGCCAAATAAAAGTGATACTGCAAATGCAATTGCAAAAACACCGCAATCATAACCATTAGATTGATTTTGAACTGACGGAAATCGTACCGGTTTCTTATCAAAAGAATAAAATGGATATAACTTGTCAAGATATATCTTATGATGAGCATGCAAGCGTTTTAAATTCAATGAATCGTAAATATAAATATCTTTTGTATCATAATAGCTACAAACCCAATGCCCATTTTCATTAATAATTATATCGCTACAACTATGTAATATTTGAATATGTTTCTGATCCTTACAAACAGATTCGATTGTATCGGGACATTGTATTCTCCACGTTTCACGTGGTTGATACTCTGAACAAGATTTTAATAATAATCCAAAATGATCGATATGAATGTCTTCTAACCATTTATCTTCAATTATCATCTGCATCACGTAGGTATTCAGAGATCGGGTATTATCAATTACTTTATTAACAGACATAACAAATTGAATTATACAATAGAATATTATTTTTTATTACTTATTATTATTATTTAATACTTTAAAAGCAGACAATTTTTTTATATAATTAAACACAACAAAAATTGTTAGATATTTAACAATTTATTTAATAATTGAGTATTTGTAATACTTTAATTTCAATGTTCTTACGACAAATATTGTTGCCAATTAATGCAAATGCAATTTTTTTACTCAGCGCTTATTGTTAGAGCAGCCGATTTTCTAATACAGCGCTTATAGCAGCCGTGAATATTTAATATTTTTAATACAGCGCTTATAGCAGCCGTGAATTTTTAATATATATAAATATTTCTGGCAGCTGAAACCCAGCGCCAGAGAGCAGCCAATATAACCTGTAAATAAAAATATTTTATTAATTATTAATTGCAATTCACATATAAATATATTTAACTTTATTGTATCATCAATTTAAATATATCAGATATCTACCACTGGTATCGCGTCCAAAATCCTGTGCCCAAACCAATATATATCACAATCGTTATCGATTAGTAAAATCGTGACAGCCGTGATCGCCATGAACACAGATTACGATTATAACCAATCTACGTAATCGTAATTGACATAATCGTAAGACCATGATACAACGTATTGTAGAACGGTCCTAAACGAAGAATAAACATTACTATGGTGACGCAACATAAAGTGCGTTCCGTTTAACGCATGATGCGCATAATGCATCTTCTATTCTTGCGTTCCGTACGCACGATGCGCATAATGCATTTTCTATTCTTATTTAACATTGGGTGAACAACAAGGATAAATAATGCATCATGCGCATCATGCGTGAAACGCACCCATAATGTTCTAATAACAGCCAATGAGAAATAATGCTTTCTCACTGTTCATAAAAGTTACAGATCTATATAAATTATCGATCAATGATTCAATCGATAAGTGAACTTAACAGAGCACATGGCGCAGGAAAATTTTTACTTTCGTTGCAGCCTTGGTCGAGTACGGACGTGTTCTAAGTTTTGACGCGTTGCACGTGTGTCCTTTGTTTGGACCTTATTTTTTGGACTTTCTCCTCTTCTAAGAGGATTTTTGTTCACGCCACTTCCGTATACATTATACGCTAGGTTCTGGCCGTATTGACCCTCGACCGAGGGCAGGTGCCATTTAAGAAAGAAGAAGAAGAAGAATGGCGCAGGAAAAGGAAATTGATATTAATGTAAGCACCATCTTTTATTTTGTATATTTTATTAAAATTAAAACAATTATTGCAACAATATATTTAAAATTTTAGATAGTAGACGAAGAGGAGATCTTCCTATCGAAATTTTCGATAGAAGAAGAAGCAACCAGTCACGGATTCGCGCTCGCGAATCCCGCCTGTTCCATGGATCCAGACGCTGCCGGTCCCGTGGCCGCTGCACCTACTGCCGCCGGCCCCGTGGCCGCTGCACCTACTGCCGCCGGCTCCGTGGCCGCTGTACCTGCTGCCATCGGTCCCATGGCTGCTGCACCTGCTGCCACCGACCCCGTGGCCGCTGCACTTGTCGTTGCCGGCCCCATGGCCGCGGCTTCTGCCGCCGGCCGCATCGCCGCTAGCCTTTTCGTCGCCGGCCGCACCGCCGTTGGCCCCATTGCCGAGATTGTTACCGGCCGCACCGCCGCTGGCCCTTTCGTCGCCAGCCACACCGCCGTTGGCCCCATTGCCCAGACTCCTGTTGTTCGCACCACCGCTGGTCCTTTCGTCACCGGCCGCACCGCCACTGGCCGCATAACCGTTGCCAACCCCGTCGCCGGTCCTGGTGCTGCTGGTCCTAGTGCTGCTGGTCCTGCTGCTGCTGGTCCTGCTGCTGCCGGTCCTGCTGCTGCCAGTTCCATTGAACCAATTGATAGTACTTGGCAAGGTAATATTTTATTTAATATTTTTCTTTGCACTTTATAAAAAAACATATTAGTTTTAATTTTGTTTGTATTTTACAGTTCGCAGACCAAGGGGTAGGGCTGCTGGCATTCGCCGCCAGCAAGAACATTTTGTTCATTTTTTATACCAGCTGTCCTTCGCATACAGGAGCACCAGAGGAAGAGGACGAGGAAGAGGACGGTAAGAAAACTCAATTAGTAGAAATTATCTTGCACGCATTTATACAATAAAATATAATTTTGTAATCTTTTATTCGTATACTTTTATTTTAGCGGGACAAACTAATTTTGCAGCTCATAAAGTGCCAGAGGATGCCAAAGAAGATAAATGAAGAGCCATAAAAGATGCCAAAGAAGACGAAGTATTTTTTATTTCAAGTATTTTTTTTAAGTATTCTCTTTTTTTTTTACATTATCTCGCAATAATAGTTTTATTTATATAGAATTGGCATTCGTTAAATGTCAGGCATTCGTTTTATTATATATAATGTTCAATAATAATAGTTAAAGGTAATATGAGCAATATTATAGATTTGTATTCAAAATGTGTACGCGACACAAACAGATATCTGTGTAAAGTCGTTGCTTCTACGAAACGATAGAACAGAAATAGAGTAGAAATCCAACATATTTTCTGTCTTTACAAATATAACACAATGCGAAAAGCTTGTATTTTATTGCTCTTTCCAAAGTATGCACATATCCTTGACAATTACTCTACATAATGATATCGGTAATGTAACTATAAAGCGTTGGTAATATACCGACACTTTTAGTTACACTTAGATGAGAGCGCTAACCCGTCGGAGTTCGCCCGTCGCTCCGGCATCCTCTTAATATCACCTTAACAATGCCACCCAAGCTCTAACTAAAATTCCTATTTCTTTTTCTCCTTAGAATCAAACAACTTTTATCTAAAAAGTTTTCTTCTAAAACTTATAGGTTTTGAGATATTTGCCTGTTAAGATTAAAAAGACACCTTGTATATGTGTATATACAGGGTGTCTGATAATAATCGCCCCACTCGTAATGTGCAAGTAGAGCAGGTAAATCCGAATCGGAAAGTCCTCTACCATTTTGCGATCTTCACAATAATTAATAAGAAATTAATTAAGAAAGATCGGCCAATTTGCGCGAGTATTACCGCGTGGTGAGAAATAACGGCCTGATATGGGAGGCATTGATATGTGGTTGCTAGGACGCGATGACCATCGTTATGTACCGCTCGTACGTAACTGTTGTCATTTGAAGAGCGCTCCTCCCAAAACTTTGTCGCGCGCTTAGCGACCGCATACTTTTGGATTATCTCTTCTCGCTGCTTATACTCGCGTGACTTGGTCGATTATTTTTAATTAATTTCTCAATAATTATTACGAAAATCGCAAAATAGTAAAGAACTTTCCTGCTCGGTTTAACCCGCTCTACCTGCACATTATGGGTGGGGCGATTATTATCAGACACTCTGTATATGTGTATACATACGTGTATATATGTAAGTATATATATATGTATGTATACTGATATTTTCTAAAACTGAAAATTATGCTGGTTTAAAAGATTCTGTATAATATTTTCCTAGGAAATGGTAGATAAAACAAACAAATTAAGATTATAACGACAAAATACAGGCTGTCCTGTAAAAGTCGGCGCATCACCTGCTGATGATAGATTCTAGGGATCATTTAAAGACAATTTTTCTCGATAAAAATGTCCAGGCATATCAATAATTTTCAATTATAAGCAATTAAAAAGAAAGGTTTTTTGCACATTAAACTTTATGAAGAGTTAAAAGATCAATACAAACTACATTCTTCAGTTAATTCCAGATGGAGTTTACTTAAGTAAAAAAAATTTAATTTAAAATTTAATTACAAAAATATATGAAACATTGAAAATTTGCAAAAAATTATGATCTCTCTCGATATTTTTGCTGACGAAAAATCGTTTTCTTAAGGTCCAATGACCTTAAGAATCTATTATTAATAAATGATGTGCCGATCCTGGGATTGTATGTACATATATATAGATACATATTAAGAGGTCTTCCTAGTTTGACACTCTGAAAATAACGCGATTCTTGGGATTTTTTTAAAAGAAAAGTATAAAACATATTAATTCTAAATTTTGCACGTTTATTAAATAACATTTTAAGTACATCTTAAATTTTTTTCAAACAAAAATATTTGTTTGTTTCGAAGTTATAGTAGTCCAACTATAGGATGTCTAAAAAAAAATTGTTGTTCGTGGCGAACATGATTCCAGCCGTTATAGTCATCTAAAATAAAAAAACCAAAAAGATTTTTAATCTGTATGAGTGTGGATATCGCGCGAACCAGAATAAAAAAATATTGAAAAATAAAAAAATGGCAACGTCTCAAAAAAAAATTTTATTTTTCACCAAAACATTGGTTAGTTTTGTAAGTCGCAAAATTCGAATTTTGCAAATATCGATTTAATTCTAATTCACACGATAGCCACATTCATACAGATTAAGAAACTGTTTGGTTTTTTTATTTCAAATGATTGTAACGGCTGGAATCATGTTCGCCACGAATGACTATTTCTTTAAAACAGATTCCCAAACATCGCTTTATTTTCAGATCGTCAAACTAGGAAGACCCCTTAAAGGACCCCTTAAAAGAATCTCTCATTGACGATAAATAAGTAAAAATATGTCTTTCGAGTATTTTAGAAATTAATCTGTCCAAGTGTTTTTTTTTTACGCGCTTACAGACGCTCGAAGAAGGACATACGTTCTTGTCTGAATACACAACATTTCCTT
>NW_021848561.1:12687-16571 GCF_003651465.1 Formica exsecta
CGACGCGTGATTTGCTAACTATTTTTGCTTATAACTCAAAAATTACGCTTCAATTCAAATTTTGGTAAAGGAAAAATCGTCTTAGAATTGTATCAGGAATACGTCATTTCACGGACGGAAGGTTAGGTTATGTTGTTCCGGAACACCCTGTATAGCGCGATGCGTATGCAACATTACGCGGTTTTCCTTCAAGGTTTTGATTTTGACATTAAATTTAGAAAAACAGAAAATCATGGCAACGCTGATGGCTTTTCTCGACTACCGATCAAAGAAAAGGCTATCGCAGGTTGTGACGCGCTGGATGTTTTTACAATAGAAACGCTAAACATGTTACCGCTTAAGGGGATCCAGGAACATGTCTGTTTTACCGACCAAACGCATTTTTTTTAATTGTACTAGTTTTCGTAATGGCTATACAGAATTACAAATGCTTTTACATGATTAAAGTACATTTATTAATGTTCTATGGGACAATCAATTTTATGCTGAAATCTCCAAAAATTTTAAAAATTACAGTTTTTCTTATCTATTTTTATCACAATATGGCGTCTACAGTTGTCGACTCGTAACAATAGTTGATTGTTATAAATTTTCTGCAAGTCATATGTATAAAATAAACCAGAATAAATTAATTTATTATCATGTAGAAAAACAAGAATAGAAAGAATAAAAGTCGAATAGATAAAAAATTATAATAATGGGAATGAAAGAATACAATAAAGAACAAGCAGGGAAAAAGAGAGAGAGAGAACGAATGAAGAGCAAGCGAGATAGCTAACATGAAAGACTTCCGAAGTCTCGCTCGCGAGGCTCGCTTTATCTATAATCTCTCGCGTTATATATCGTTTATTAGCGTATTATTATTAATATTATTAGCGTATGATCCAGAGAAAGAAGATATTAGAAATTGCGATAATGTTAGTGCGTACATGTGTATATTATACTCTCTCACGCATGAATTAAAGTTTGTTAATTTATCAATTAATTATTGTATATAAAGCGGTAAAAATATATTGTGATATTGTCTTATTTCAATATATGGAACACAATGCAAAAGATTGCGTTTTCTATTATGCATGTTTTAAATAATTATATTGGTAATGGCGGAACTAAAAATGTCGGTATTATCGACCCTTTTAGTTACGTTTAGATGAGGGCGCTAACCCATCGGAGTTCGCCCGTCAGTTCAGGATCCCCTTAAGACTTAAGAATTTCAACCATACGGAATTTTCAGCGTAGCTTACGTTTCAATATGGCTGCCTTACTGTTCGACCGTGATTGGTCAATTCGCTTACGTCTTAAGTCTTACTGCTCAAGTTTTTTTATGTGCCACGGCCCTTAGAATAACAGATAAAAATAGATAAAAAAAATCACAATGTAAATGCACGTTAAAATAACGTTTGTTTCGATTGAAACTTTCTCAAAAATCTATTCTACAAAAATAGATTTATATAATATGACAAACCACATAACTAAACTGTCATGAAAAATAGTTTAATATTTGCAAAACACACAAATGTGGTGCATGTCAAGTTTTAATACTCTAATTTAATTTTTACATTTTTATATCCATACTGAAGATGGACCAAAAAACGGTCCAAAACATACATTTTTAATGCACATTTGTTATAATAATAAAATTTAACACTAATAAGTTTGCGCAATACCTGCGTTTTGGCTCTTATCTGTCAGTATTTCTACTTAATAGTTTTCAAGGAAAGTTTATTACGTTATATATATCGTGAATTATTATTCGTCAAATAACAATATTTTACAAATATTTCAAAATGTTTATTAACTAATATGCCAATTTTAATTTCAAAAATTTAATTAGATTTCACAGAATAAAAACTAATTGTTTAAAAACCTCCATGCAATAAAATAGATCTTCCAAAAAATTGTTAATTTGAAATCATAATTATGTTTATACACTAAACTTATAGTACCATAAGCCAAGTAATTGTTTACACTGTCTCACAACACATAACATGAGAAAAATTTTGATTAATTCAAAACGTATCATTTCCCGTCTTTATCTTTACGTTACTCTCAGTATATACATATAATATAAAATATGTTTATATATACACTACTAAAAAAAAAATAGGGAACATTTTTCATATCCTAAAAATTGGGGAATTTTCAAACCGCTGAAACTCGACGAAAGATCTTCGTAGACAAAAAATTAAAAAAGCATTTTGAAGCTTGAAATTTCAACTTTAACCCTATCGTCGGATTTAAAAAATTTTTTTATCTTCCTTGTCCTGTGTTTAAAAAAAGAACCCATTGTTTTGTTCCTTGAAATTATGTATTTTTGACATTCTGCAGCACAATAAAAAAATTTCTCTCGAAAAATTCAACTCAAGTTCCATAAACTACATTTTGCCTACAAAATACTATTTTTTTAATTTTCTTACGATTTTTTTTTGACCAAATTACACGATTCTGAAACTAAATCATAAAGTATTGTGTTTTATCTACAGTTGGTTAGGATTAAAATTGCCAGTCACAATATTTTTACTAATATGATATTATTGATGATAATGTTCAGATAATAAAATAAAATTGCCACACATAAATCCGTGAGATATAACAGTCGACACATATGCTTAATACAATATGTTTTTATTACATTACTACCAATAACGCGAGTAAAGAATAATTCAATAATATTGCTACGTCTGTGAATCAACTCAATGTATTAACAGTTTTTGATAATGTTAATAAAAAATGTTGTCAAAAGATTAAGAAATACGAATTGCACAGAAAATTAAAAAGAAAGGCTTATGAATATATTATTAAAGAATAAAAACTGAAGGACAAGGAAACATACGAGAAGAAATAAAGAAAAACATTTAGTACATGACGATGCATCAATATTGCTGCAACGTTGCAATGTTGCTGCAATGTTGCTGCGCAGTTATAGCGGTGTCCTGCGGTTAAAGTTTCGCCAGAATTTTATTTGGTACGTAACGCGTGCCCTCGAATTTATAAAAATAGCGACCTATTTCACTATTATCGATCCATTTCGGCGTTGTTAAAGTTATAGCATCTAAAATAAAAAATGCAAATAAGAAATAAATTTATGATAACTAAAATAAACAAAATAACAAATAAAAATAGGATAATAAATAAAATAATAACTAAAACAAATATAATAATTAATTTAAAAAGGGAACAAAATAAACCAAAATATAATAAAATATTATCTTATTTTGTGTACAAAAAAAGAGATAAGCTCGCAGAATAAACAAATATAATTTTAAATAGTCTGCTAATATGCATACTTTCTTCCACATAAAACATTTTATTATTTCCGGTAAGAATTATGTAATTTGTTTGTTTCTCTATAAAATTACAATTACGACAGTGATTCAACGGCAGTTCATATATGTGCATATAAGGACTCGGCACACTCTTTGCGGAGAATATAACAAGATGTCTATCAAGATGTCGGTGCCATCCTACTATTAGGCCGGCACAATCTGTAGGTTGATATGTCACTATCATACCAACCGCAAATTTTACGTCCTTTGGTCTTGTATATAGCTGTGTTTTTTTAACACGAGGGCTGAGCTGAAAAGTGTAAGATCAGACCTTAATTGATATTTCTTATCAAATAATTCCTAAATAGATTTTCGTAGTAAGTTAAATTATAGCTAGTTAAATTATAGATAATTATAATTTATATGTGATTATGCATGTATTATCAAAGAAACTTTAGAGATTTTTTCTATTATTATTTCCCATATTAATATATATATGTAGTAAGTTCTAGTTAAATTATAGATAATTATAATTTATATGTGATTATGCATGTATTATCAAAGAAACTTTAGAGATTTTTTCTATTATTTCTATTATTATTAATATATATATATATA
>NW_021848561.1:21311-25374 GCF_003651465.1 Formica exsecta
CCGCATCTGAAAAATACAATTAAATATGAAATAGCATGGAAAAAACATATATGTATATATATATGTATATATATATATATGTATATGATATATATAATGCTAACATACCACATTTATACTGTCGTATCCAATCAATTGAATCGATCCATCCGGCATAAACCCAAAAGCGTTATTATATCGGTTACTATTTACCAATGCTAACCATATTAATTCTTGCCAAAACTGAAAATAAGGATTAAACATGAGCAAAGATTAAACGTATGAACAGAGCTCTGATTACAAATGAAAATATCAAATATTGTATTATTCTTTCTGCTTATTAAGCATGTTTCATTGACTCATATCTTTGTCAAGATTACAAGTTTATTGATTAGTATTCAACTTAATAAAAATTATGTATGAGTATTTGCCAACCCGTCCAGCTCTTAATAATTCATCGAGGTATCCAATATTTGAATGCATCCTGTATAGCAGTTCCCTGACACTAAGATAATAAGGTAAGAATTTCTTAGAACTAATATTAAAACATCTTGTATTTCTTGAACTACACATGGCAGTGTAAACAATAAAAAATTATATACATATGTGTGCGTGTGTGTATGATAAAAGTATAAATTCCGAATGGTTCAGATATAATTCCAATTCTAATATTATACTTACAAGTTTGGTTCCCAAACGATAAAGAAATGAGAAATAGGAGAATCCAAACGTATTATATCGCAACGTAGACCAAGTCTTCTGGCCACGCTGTGATATATTGTTAATAAAATTAATTCTTGACCATATTTATTTTTTAAGACCTATGCCAGAAATTATAATAAAGAAATTAATTAAAGCGAGAATATTTAGTTAAGATATAACAAATATATGATCATGCTTACAGCATATAATTGGCCATAATTAAGTAAGTTATTATATATGTTGATCTATAATAACTTACATTATCTATACACAAGTATTCCAACTTTGTGTTAGGAAACATTCCCCAATTGCATGGTCGAAATTTGCCAAGTATATATTCCTCGAGTGTGTCCATAAGCTGTGTCCCTTCTGCTTCGTTCCACTGATTATTATCGATATTGTTGTTTTTCCAATATGAAAAAATTTCAGCGGACGTCGAGAATATCGAATGGTCGGGATGTTTTTTTCTGAGGCAATTCAGTACCTCTAATGTGATACTATCTAGTGATGCTTTTACGCTCGAGTAAAAGACATCTTTTTCGGGTTGAAACCATTGTGCCGCCATAGTAGCAATCTGTTCCAAAAGCTGACTTTTGTAAGATTGATTTGTGTATCTATACAATTTCTTTCTTACCAAACATTGCCTCATAAAGTGAAACATTTTTATATTGCAATATCTTTCGGTTAGATCGTAATCAGTTCTTCTGAAAAATTTACATATTAACTGTGAAAAGAAAAGTACATTAGTTTATGAAATTAATAGCACTATAATTTGTATTGAGAATCCTACCGTGGAGATTGTATAAGCAAGTTTCTAATCTCATCAATGAAGAAAGAAAGTTTTATGATATTTTCAGGCTCATAAACAATATCAACAATGTTATTTATTAAATGTTTATCTAAATGAAATATGCGATGAAATTTTATTAAATTATCGATTGTCTCATTGTTATTATAATGTTCATGAAGTATTTGAGACACATAATTCCTTAATTCTCTCACACAATTTGTACCTGTTTCCATAAAGTTTGAACTTTTTTTATTCTTCTGTTCATTCTCTTTAGACTTTTCCTGCTCATTTTCCTTACACTGCTTGTCGTAAAGTTTCTTCGCAGAAGACCATCTGAAATCGGGAAAAAAATATTTGAACAACTTTTTGAAAATTACACTAAACAGTGTAATTAATATAATAAAATAAATAACTGGGCAAGTGAGAGCCAGAGCGTGGTAAATAAAGTGTAATCACATTCCTTAAGGATATCATCTTTAATTGCAAATTAACAAAACGTGTCGATTCCTGTTTTGAACCATCTTCAGTCAAATTATAAACATAGAAATCTAACGTGATATGGTCGCGGTGCTCTCAAAATCTCCGAATGAAAAAAGTCTCTCTACAATGCCAGCTGTAAGAGGACAGAGTACACGTATATGTGACTGTGTTTCCATTATTGAGGAAGTAAAAGCCACAAAAGAACGAGAGCCCCGAGTATCGAAATCTCGACCGTTTTAAAAAAAGTTCACAAGTATACTAATGAAGTGTAATTAATAATAGTGCTATTGCACCAACAATAAATATTTACAATACTACATTTTTTTAAATGCATAATATTCATAGTATCAATCAAAATATCAATCTATTTGTTGTTTAAGGCAGAAAATATAAAATATATTATCTGTAATTTTAAATTGTAACTAAATTTTGCACTAATAATAAATAAGAATGTACAATAGTAAATTTAATAAACAGAGCTGTAATTACGTTATAGTCTTATTACATAACTATAACAAATTATTTAATTTTTACATATTCTATATTTATGTAACAAGTAGTATAAGTAGTATAACAAAGTAATTAATAAAACTAATTAAATTAATAAAATAAAAATAATAAAATATGGATTTGACAATCAAAGATTATACAGTCCTAAACGTCATTGGAAAAATTCGAGACTCTGAGGAGATTAAATCTTATAAACCAGTTACTATTCAAAACATTTTGAATTCTAAAACTCAATATGGTGATTATAATTTTCATTTGAGAGGAGGTTCCACGTACATATAAAGTTTGAATCGGCACATTTCCGTCAAAACCAAGTTTTTATAAATATACCAAAAACTTTTAAATAAATAAATATTAGTCAGACGATTCTTTGATGTATTTTGAATTATTTAATCTAATTTTAAAATACTTTAGTTATTTTTTGTGGACACAGTTATGTAACTCGTTTATTACTCATGTTTGAATCATATTTGAATCATATTTGTTTATTACTTATATTTGAAAGAATTGTCTGACTAATCATTTATGAAAAAGTTTTTATTAGATTCATTAAATTAATGAAAATTTGTTTTAAAGTAATTTCTATTCAAACTTCATCTGTGCGTACTATATCCTCTTAATTTGTTTATTTTATACATATTAATTCGTTTATCTCTTATTTTTAAAATTTATTATTTATCTCTTATCTACATTTACATTTCTTATCTACATTTAGACTTTTATAAATTATTTTGTATTTCTTTTTTTACATATTTTTTATATGTTTTGAATATTTTAATCAAAGAGTTGTAAAACTTTGAATTACAATTTTATCCTAAATTGTAGTGACTTTGGAAGCCTTTCTAAAATATGATTTCACTGAGGATACATTTGCTGAACCTATATGCATTTCATCGGTAGGATTTGGAAAATTTAGATTTGAAGTACGATGTAAAGATCGTAAAATTCTTGATAAATTTCAAGTAAAAACAAAACTTCAAATATCTGGCATTCTTAAGGCTGACAGAATGCCAAATTTTTTGCTTGTTGAAAACGTGTCAGATATCAAAATCATACCGGGTACCATCTCAGATGAAGACCTTGCAAAAGCAGCGTTTCTTCCGAGAAAAAGAAAGTCCAATGGTGACATAGAAATGGTAAATCTTTTGGGGGGGTCCCGTTTGCCTACATTCCCGATTGCCAACAGCTTCGTTAAGCGAGATTCCACATGGGTTTACAACTTTTCACGCGAAGCGAGATTCAACCCAAACCTATGTGTCTATTTTTACGATAGTGGAGCCCCCCGCAGGGGTGGCGGAACATACTGCGTCCACGCATACACTTTTTAATGCGAAGCGAGGTTCCACGTGGGTTTGTAATTTTCCACGCGAAGCAAGGTCTAGCCCCATCATCTGCTGCTTTCAGTGCGAAAGGAAATCTATTATTATTTTATACAGATGTATTTTTATACAGATTCACATAGGTTTTGAATACAGTCAATAATTTTCGAGATATTGGTGTTTCAAAATTTCGTTTCTTTTGTTGGCAATCGGGAATGTAGGCAAACGGAGCCTCCTCAATCTTTTGACTTATAAATTCTATTTCACTTTAATATTCCGCAAA
>NW_021848562.1:0-12621 GCF_003651465.1 Formica exsecta
TTACGCTATTCCGCTGCATGAGTTCGCACCCTAAGGACCCGGGCACATAAAAAAACTTAAGCAATAAGACTTAAGACGTAAGCGAATTGACCAATCACGGTCGAACAGTAAGGCAACCATATTGAAACGTAAGCTACGCTGAAAATTCCGTATGGTTGAAATTCTTAAGTCTTAAGTCTTACTGCTTAAGTTTTTCTATGTGCCACGGCCCTTACTGCTTAAGTTTTTTTATGTGCCACGGCCCTAAGTAATGTCTTAAGATGCTAATACGGCTCTGTGATTGGTTTAAGACATCTTAAGGCCGATATTACATTTGTCGTACGATAAACTTTTTAAGCATATTGATTGGCTGCAAAATAGAAACTTTCTTGAGTCTCTAGAAATTAGCTAACCAATGCGCTTAAAAAGTTTGTCGTACGACAAATGTAATATTAGCCTTAGCCCTTAATAAAGATAATAGCCAAAAAAGTTCGTTGCCGCGCGCAGGCGGGAACGAACGTGTTCGGACACGTTACGCGTGTGTCCTTTGGATCATATTTTTGAGTTTTATCTTCCCCTTCTAAAGAGGAATCCTTTCTAATTGTTCACTTAATCCTTCTCATCTGGCCGTGTGGTGGGTAATTAATTTGTGCCAATCAAACAAAGAAGAAGAAGATAATAGCTAGGTTGTGATAGCCGGTCGTAACGGTGTGTTTTTTTAGTATAATATATTTTTTTGGAGAGATAGATGTGTATGCGTGTGTGTGTGTATTGTAATTTTAGTAATTATGATATAACGGATTGTTTATCATAAGTTTTGAATAAAATTTCATATTTTTAACATAACTGTATCATATGGGTGTGAATTATATTGCAGTTTTTAAAATATTTACTCTACTGGAGAATAAATTTGAAGAAGCCTGCAATCTTCGGGTTGGAAAACATTTAAATCTTAATTTTTCTTGCAATGATGTTGCCTGAAACCTCAATGATGGTAACTTAACAATTTACTTCAATTATCATATATATTTAGAAAGAAATAGATGTTTGAATTTTTTCTGGTTTATGTCACAATCTTACTTATATATATTTAATTTAGTTGATCTTCTCTCAATATAATACTATGTGTTAAATACATTAAAAAATTCTATATTCATGTATACTATATTAGATTGCCTTTTAGGTTGCAATATTATTTTATTTTATAGATCATATACTGGCGACAGCAGCAACAAATGGTGCAGTGGTTGTTTGGAATTTAAATAAACAATGGCTACCGCGTCGCCTTTTGCCGCGCGGCAAGCATTTCCGCGTCCTGTGTGCAGAGCCATAAGGCCAGTATTCATAGTCCGTTCTTAAGCGGGGAGCACACACTTTTGCATAAGCGCATAATCATAAGCATAAGGAAATTGATTGGTCCATTTTCTTATGCATAAGGAAATGGACCAATCAATTTTCTTATTCTTATGATTATGTGCTTATGCAAAAGTGTGTGCTCCTTGCTTTATATTCAAGATCGATGACACAAAGCTCTATCTATATATAATATATCCATGGTTTCCGCTCGGGCAGGTTAGGCTAGTAGTTTCCGTCTCGAATGTTTCTTTTTGCTTGCGACTTGGAATCATGGCGGTGGGTAAGAATAAGGGTCTGTCGAAAGGTGGCAAAAAGGGAGTGAAAAAGAAGATGTGAGTGAAACATATTACACTTGAAATTTAGCTAATTATTTTATATACGCGAAAAACTTTTCACCGAGTTATCGTTTTGCGTGATTCCTTTGGTTATGTCGGATACTCGGGCGGGCTCACGCCTCACGCCAGCAGTATGTACTGTTAATATGACGATTATATTGTATATTATTTATTTCGGACTATATCAATATATATGACTATATAAAACATGCATTCTAAATATTTTTTAAATACTGTTAACGTGCATTTTTGTGTGAAAGTATCGTTATCTTAAGACATTTGATGCACACGTAATCCGTTATTATATGCGTGTTCTATAAAACTTTAACCTAATCCACTTTTAAGGGTCGTCTACAATGGCAGTAAGTGGTGCAGAGCGAAGAATTGATTCTAAGAGCGAATGGGAATTGCCCAGTTTGTTTCTCCCAGTCTTTACATCAAAAACAGTGTACCCTACTTCTATAGCTTTGTTATTGCCATTGTAGACAGCTCTTTAGTTTTGCCATTTTATTTAATTTATGCGAGATAATCTGTACAGACGTGAAACACTATCACAGAAAATAAAAAAAATTTTCATTGTATTATATGTTGCATGTGTGTATATATTTTCTCACATAGTGCTATTATTTCAGCGTTGATCCTTTTACTCGCAAAGACTGGTACGATGTCAAGGCACCGTCTATGTTTGCCAATCGGCAGGTCGGGAAAACTCTTGTCAACAGGACTCAGGGGACAAGTAATATTTTTTTTTCTTGTCCTAAAATATTGTCTAATTAGTATAAGCTATAAAGTTCTTACTATATGAATTATTTGTTTCTTTTAGTTACATATTCTTTGTTCCTGATTTTTCTTTTATTTTGCTTTTATATATATATATTATATATTAAAACTCAATATAATATTATAAAATATTTTTATTTAATTTGACAGAGATTGCTTCTGAGGGATTAAAGTTTCGAGTGTTTGAAGTGTCCTTGGCTGATTTACAAAGTGATCAGGATGCAGAGAGATCGTTTCGAAAATTTAGATTGATCGCCGAGGATGTCCAAGGTCGTAATGTATTGACCAATTTTCATGGAATGGACTTGACAACCGATAAGCTTCGATCAATGGTGAAAAAATGGCAGACTCTGATTGAGGCTAATGTAGATGTGAAAACTACAGATGGCTATCTGCTCCGAGTTTTCTGCATTGGTTTCACAAACAAAGATCAGCTGAGCACGAGAAAGACGTGTTATGCTCAACACGCACAGGTTTGTGCTGAATTGTTTTTCATGCATTATATGCAATCCTATTGTCCATCTCAATTTTTATATGTAGTTGTGAATGGCAGAAGGCATTGCGTATATTAACGCAGTTGCTTACCACACTACTTTCATTAATTCCAAGTAAGTAGTGAAATAGAAACGTGCCACATGATTTTTTAATATGTTTTATAAATAAATTCTTTACTAACATATATGTATAAATGTTTTGTTCAAAGAATTTTTCTAATTTTATGAGATATTTGAAATATTTATATGCATAAAGTATTATTATTTAAAGTTTAAAATTTTACTTCCAATTGATTTAAATCAGTGGAAATGCTGAATTAGATTCGTTTTAATGATAATATACTTATTTAACACTTATTTTTAGTTGCGCGTTTTGTCAATATAACTTTTTTTGTTTTAATTTCATATTTTATATAATGATATGGTTTAATTTAGGTTAAGAAAATCAGACAAAAGATGGTTGAAACTATTACGGAAGATGTTACTAAGACCGATTTAAAAGGCGTGGTTAGTAAGTTACTTCCGGATGCTACGGCTAAAGATATCGAGAAAGCCTCGCAGGGCATTTATCCTTTGCACGACGTTTACATTCGTAAGGTTCGTAGCAATATCTATGAATAAATGATTATATTATTTAATGCTTTTCCACAAAAATAATTAATTTTTTCGTTATGGCAATGTTCAGTCGAAAAGCGCTTACGGATATGAAGACTAGTAGTATGTATTAATGATTAATCAAAATAATTGCCGACAAAAGTTTTTATGAAATTATGAAATATCTATAAGAATGTTTTTATAACTGATTTATAATTGTAAGCTAGTAACACTACATCAATTAAGTCAAAAATGTTGATGGGCATATTCTACAATCATTAATGCGAGCGCTAAGCAGATGACTATAGTCACTCTTGGTAATGAAAGCAGCGCTGCCATCTAGTCACTTAAGTTACTTTTTGTTACTTTTTTTTTTGACAAGTCACTAGAAAGTCACTATTGCCCAAAATGGGTCTATAATCTTTTTTGTTTTTTCTTGATCTGACATGAAATTTGTAAAACATAAGAGTTCTATTCATATTTTTGCTGTCTCATCTGATAAAAATTGTTATTTGCTCACATATTTAATAAAATGCACTATTTATTTCATCATTATATTTTATTATTTTTTATTAATTTGTTATATGGTAGGCTATTCAGTTTTCTTTTTCTTTTTTTCTTTTTTTCTCTCCCCTAAATGGCCTTAATTACTCTGAAAATTTGATGCACAGTGTCATTTTTGATTGCTATTTTAATATCTAAAGGTTATTTTTTGTCACTTTTTCTATCAAAAAGCTGTCAGTATTTCACTTTTCTCAGTCCGATGACTGCATGGCAGTGCTGTGAAAGGATTAATGATGCATGATTACTATTATTAAACATTAATAAGTTATAATTTTATCAGGTGAAAGTATTGAAGAAACCGCGCTTTGAACTCAGCAAGTTGTTGGAGTTGCATGGAGATGGAGGTGGTAACAAGAGTGAGGAAGCTGGTGATAGCGGTTCCAAGGTTGATAGACCGGAAGGCTACGAACCACCCGTACAAGAATCTGTGTAAAGATGAGTGTATAATCTTTCATAAAAATAAAAGACACATTTGATATGGTGTAAATAATGTTTTTATTTACTTTTTACTTTGTTCATATCTAATGAACACAATTATAGTATGCGTACACTACGAGATATAATTATATATTTAATCATTTCATTGATGTTAAATGATAGTTTAATTCGATCAATATAATAGATATAATCTTTGCATGCAATCGATGAAGAAAATGTTTTTGACTTGATTAAACTATAAAACATTACTTCATTATCGCTTTTGAAACATATGCTGCACTATCTGTGAGCAATGTTCTAAAACTTTCACTCCAGGATGCCAGCACATATATAAGGAGCAGAAAGAAAAAGATTTTCGTAAATACATCCACCCAATACATACTGTGACAAAAGAAAAAGAAAAACGTTAAATTTTTTACGTAAAAAAAAATTTTTTTTTGCGCGATTTCAAACTTACATTCTCAAATGTCGACGAGCGGCCGGTAGAGTGTCTGGAGTTTCATTCAATATGTAAACCCTTGCAGCTCGAATGCAAGCTTCGAAGTACTCGTCTTTGTCCATGTCATCGCCGTGCAATTGATATTTGTTATATTCTACGCTATTCATTTTTCTCCTCGCATCGAGAACACTTGAATTATCAAAGTCCCATTGTCTATTGGCATAATATTCGAAAACTTCGAAACCTTTGTTTATACGGCGATGGATACGGCACATACTGCATATAAACAAAATGAACAAGCGTATTATAAGCATTTTTTGTATTTTTGCACTTTTGATCTGACATGTGTCAGTGATAACTCACATTGGTTTATGGCCTGCCAAAAAGAGAAGTGAGTCAATAAAATAGGCCGGAATCATGTGAAAAAGTAAGACACAAATATTATGCAAAAGTCGCGATTTCTTCATACTACCACCTGGATACCACAAGATTCCGTTTAGAGGTACTCGTTGCGTTATTTTTCGCCCGCGTTCTATTATTTCCGTCCAAGGAACCTGTAGATCAAAATACAAAAAAAAAAAAATCAAAGATCTCGTTTCAACATCGTCTGAGGATGCATATACCATAAAGCGTCATACAGCGATCTATATACCTTGAACTCGCTACTACTTGTAAGATTATAAACTCGTTTCTCATGTTCCTTGAAATAAATAAAATTGCACGTGCAAAGAAGAATAGCATTGACGGCGATATCAGCGGGAAGATAATCAGCGTAACCGTTTTCATTGCAGTACATCGTTCTGATTACTCCCTTCCCAGCACCGATTAAGAGACCAGTCGGTCCATTAATATTGTCCGTCCAACCGGGAAGCGGATCCTTCCAGATAGGAATAACTACGCTTGGCCTGATGGTCGATAAATCGTCAATAAATCGAAATTATTTAATGTATGTGTGTGTGTGTGTGTGTGTGTGTGTGTGTTTGTGTGTGTGCTCGTTCTAATATATCTACACAAATTTCTAAATCTCAAGACTTTTGTCGATAGGTACCTCAAAATTATCGATGGGATATGCGGCATAGATTCTTCGATGAGACCTTCCGATAAGGCTTTCGTAAAGGCATATGTATTAGGTAGCTTTCCCAAGATCTTGTCTGTCATAGCCTCAACTACATCATCATCCATCCATTCGACGCATTTGATTACTTTATGAGGATCCGCTGGCGGAGGATACGTTTTCTCATACAAAACCTACCAAGATCGGTTGTTCTAATTTATTGTTTTTTGAACAGTTTTTGTGTGCGTGCATATAACAGGATATTTCGTAACTGATGGAAACGGGAAAAAGGTGATTCCATATGAAAAAAAGAAATTGAAAATATAGAATAAAGTTTTTTCACACGAAAAAAAATTATTTGCGAATCATGCTTATTTGGCGAAATAGATTACCATATCGATAAATAATTAAAAAAAAATTATGTTCTGCTCTTTGAGTAACTCGTTTATCGGGATATCGATGGTTAGGATACCGATTCTAGTAATTAGCGGCAGAAATGTTATCGCCACATGCAAGAATCATGCCCTTGTACTCTTGATTGTTGTATGTAATGATAGAAACTCTAAGAGTTCTTATCGATAAGGATAAATTAGCAAGATTGATAAAAAAAAATTCTACTAAATATAAATACAAACATGTGCAGAGATAGTTAAGTGCACGAATATACCTGACGAATATTCTAAGTTATTCTTTTTTCGAAAGCAAAGTTTCCTGAAAAAACAGTGTGAAAAAATTTTATTTTATATTTTCAATTTGTTTTTTTTTTATCATCTAGAACACGTTATATATATGGGTATGCCAGGAGGAAAGGTCAATATTCTTGGAGATAATGATATCGGTCATTTTAAGCAAAAAAGTTCATATAAACGAGTGCAAACTATTTCAAACGGTTTCCGAAATAGAGCTGTTTGAATGTATAGTTGCAAAATTACTGATAAGAAAGAGATACTACATACTGTTTCTAATTTATTGTTCAAGAGTGACATATTTATTATTTATTATTTTTTATTTATTTTTTTAATTTTTAATTAATTTTTAATTTTTATTTATTTATTTATTTATTTTTTATTAATTTTTTTTATTTTTTACAAGGTATCTTCATATAGTGTTTGTCATACGCATGTTCGTGGCACACCGAGACGTGCAGCAACTCTTCGCGTGCTAGTAGTATGGCTACGCTGTACCATTTCAAGAATGTTTTCCTGTTCCTCCACATTTTGTTCACGTCCTTGTTCAGATGAAATATGAGCACTGGGAAGCGTACTTTTACGCAATGTATTGAAAACCTTGGAAAACATTACGATCCGGAATTCTGCGCGTAGAAAAGCATCGACAGTATTCTTCAATAGCAGCAGTGGCACTATCACAAAAGCCGTGAATATACAACATATCTGCATATTCGATATTTGTGAAGATGTGCGGCATTTTTAACAACATTTCTACAATATCATTATCAATAGTCACAACAGTCAACTGACGCTTCAGGCATAGTGAGTTAAATTGTCTCGGAAACCACTCGGAATAGGACATTCGTTCATATAAACATTTTTGCTTAAAATGACCGATACCATCATCTCCCAGAATATTGACCTTTCCTTCTGGGACACTCTATATATACATATTTATTATGCATGCATTTATAAAGAGGGAGGGGGAAGCAATGAAAGAAAGAGAAATTAGATACATACTTTTTCTTCGAGATGGCAATAGGCCGTGCTGATATGAACAAACAGAAGTAAATTCTTCATTTCTTTAGCCAGTTCTATCATCTGCTTTGTGCCACGTGTATTTAGCAGTACGGCTGTTTTCAACAATTCGTCAAATCTGCAAAATGGAAAACTTCGCGTACACACCCAGAAGAGAAACCCGTATGTTCACGGATTAAATAATGAAATTGTGAGAGATATTTATAAGTAATGATTCATATAAATTGTCAATAATGTATAAAATTATTAATGGACATTGATATTAAATGATGCGAGAAGGAACAATTTGACTATTTCTGAAACTGAGAATTAGAGGAACGAAATTTCTGAAGAGACTCGCAATATCATATATCATTTTCATATCTTATCGAAGATATATTGATAAATATTAAGAGCATTGAATTTCAGCGAGCAATGATACATCTTTTTCTCGTCTTCATTACCTGACGGTAGCTGCTCCGTGATACACGATTTCGACATTCTCGCGGAGCATTTTTCTATCCTCCGGGGATAATCCAAGTCCTAGCTGTGATACGTCTCCGCTGACGACCGTTATTACTTTTTCGATCGCTGGCAATCCCCTTTCTGCCTTGACTTCTTCGAAAAGCTGTAATTTAAATTCAAGATAAGTCGTTTAATATTTATTGATCGTATGAGAATAATGAGAATGTCGTCTCGTAACATAAAATTTAAAAAAATGTATAATTACGCGCGTTCGCTTCGAAGAAACTATGAAAAACGAGTAGAGAATAAACATCACTATTATATTATTATGATTCATTAGTGTAGATGGGTTAATCTTTGATCTTATTTTCATTGAAATCAGTTGTGACAATATAATGAGATTTTTCCATTTTTCTCGAGTGATAACGTAGAGTCTGAAGTAGAGTCTGAAGTAGAGTTTCTATGAGAGAATCTCGTGTCTCGATATTATTTATAATATATTCGTTCAAATCACTGTTATATAATTTCTTTTTTGCAATGTGATTCCCAAAGTTTCAAATAATAGAGAAATTGATATTTCACACAAGCAAAAGTATCTTTCATAAAATACACAACTCTTGTGCTGGACAACACTTTTGTGCTGGATTATCGATACACACGTATGTGTGTGTGTGTATGTGTGTGTGTGTGTGTGTGTGTGTGTGTGTGTGTGTGTGTGTGTGTGTGTGTGTGTGTGTGTGTGTGTGTGTGTGTGTGTGTGTGTGTGTGTGTGTGTGTGTGTGTGTGTGTGTGTGTGTGTGTGTGTGTGTGTGTGTGTGTGTGTGTGTGTGTGTGTGTGTGTGTGTGTGTGTGTGTGTGTGTGTGTGTGTGTGTGTGTGTGTGTGTGTGTGTGTGTGTGTGTGTGTGTGTGTGTGTGTGTGTGTGTGTGTGTGTGTGTGTGTGTGTGTGTGTGTGTGTGTGTGTGTGTGTGTGTGTGTGTGTGTGTGTGTGTGTGTGTGTGTGTGTGTGTGTGTGTGTGTGTGTGTGTGTGTGTGTGTGTGTGTGTGTGTGTGTGTGTGTGTGTGTGTGTGTGTGTGTGTGTGTGTGTGTGTGTGTGTGTGTGTGTGTGTGTGTGTGTGTGTGTGTGTGTGTGTGTGTGTGTGTGTGTGTGTGTGTGTGTGTGTGTGTGTGTGTGTGTGTGTGTGTGTGTGTGTGTGTGTGTGTGTGTGTGTGTGTGTGTGTGTGTGTGTGTGTGTGTGTGTGTGTGTGTGTGTGTGTGTGTGTGTGTGTGTGTGTGTGTGTGTGTGTGTGTGTGTGTGTGTGTGTGTGTGTGTGTGTGTGTGTGTGTGTGTGTGTGTGTGTGTGTGTGTGTGTGTGTGTGTGTGTGTGTGTGTGTGTGTGTGTGTGTGTGTGTGTGTGTGTGTGTGTGTGTGTGTGTGTGTGTGTGTGTGTGTGTGTGTGTGTGTGTGTGTGTGTGTGTGTGTGTGTGTGTGTGTGTGTGTGTGTGTGTGTGTGTGTGTGTGTGTGTGTGTGTGTGTGTGTGTGTGTGTGTGTGTGTGTGTGCACGCGCGCGTGTATGTAGGGTGTATATATACATACATACATATATATATATATATATAAGATACTACATACTGTTTCTAATTTATTGTTCAAGAGTGACATATTTATTATTTATTATTTTTTATTTATTTTTTTAATTTTTAATTAATTTTTAATTTTTATTTATTTATTTATTTATTTTTTATTAATTTTTTTTATTTTTTACAAGGTATCTTCATATAGTGTTTGTCATACGCATGTTCGTGGCACACCGAGACGTGCAGCAACTCTTCGCGTGCTAGTAGTATGGCTACGCTGTACCATTTCAAGAATGTTTTCCTGTTCCTCCACATTTTGTTCACGTCCTTGTTCAGATGAAATATGAGCACTGGGAAGCGTACTTTTACGCAATGTATTGAAAACCTTGGAAAACATTACGATCCGGAATTCTGCGCGTAGAAAAGCATCGACAGTATTCTTCAATAGCAGCAGTGGCACTATCACAAAAGCCGTGAATATACAACATATCTGCATATTCGATATTTGTGAAGATGTGCGGCATTTTTAACAACATTTCTACAATATCATTATCAATAGTCACAACAGTCAACTGACGCTTCAGGCATAGTGAGTTAAATTGTCTCGGAAACCACTCGGAATAGGACATTCGTTCATATAAACATTTTTGCTTAAAATGACCGATACCATCATCTCCCAGAATATTGACCTTTCCTTCTGGGACACTCTATATATACATATTTATTATGCATGCATTTATAAAGAGGGAGGGGGAAGCAATGAAAGAAAGAGAAATTAGATACATACTTTTTCTTCGAGATGGCAATAGGCCGTGCTGATATGAACAAACAGAAGTAAATTCTTCATTTCTTTAGCCAGTTCTATCATCTGCTTTGTGCCACGTGTATTTAGCAGTACGGCTGTTTTCAACAATTCGTCAAATCTGCAAAATGGAAAACTTCGCGTACACACCCAGAAGAGAAACCCGTATGTTCACGGATTAAATAATGAAATTGTGAGAGATATTTATAAGTAATGATTCATATAAATTGTCAATAATGTATAAAATTATTAATGGACATTGATATTAAATGATGCGAGAAGGAACAATTTGACTATTTCTGAAACTGAGAATTAGAGGAACGAAATTTCTGAAGAGACTCGCAATATCATATATCATTTTCATATCTTATCGAAGATATATTGATAAATATTAAGAGCATTGAATTTCAGCGAGCAATGATACATCTTTTTCTCGTCTTCATTACCTGACGGTAGCTGCTCCGTGATACACGATTTCGACATTCTCGCGGAGCATTTTTCTATCCTCCGGGGATAATCCAAGTCCTAGCTGTGATACGTCTCCGCTGACGACCGTTATTACTTTTTCGATCGCTGGCAATCCCCTTTCTGCCTTGACTTCTTCGAAAAGCTGTAATTTAAATTCAAGATAAGTCGTTTAATATTTATTGATCGTATGAGAATAATGAGAATGTCGTCTCGTAACATAAAATTTAAAAAAATGTATAATCACGCGCGTTCGCTTCGAAGAAACTATGAAAAACGAGTAGAGAATAAACATCACTATTATATTATTATGATTCATTAGTGTAGATGGGTTAATCTTTGATCTTATTTTCATTGAAATCAGTTGTGACAATATAATGAGATTTTTCCATTTTTCTCGAGTGATAACGTAGAGTCTGAAGTAGAGTCTGAAGTAGAGTTTCTATGAGAGAATCTCGTGTCTCGATATTATTTATAATATATTCGTTCAAATCACTGTTATATAATTTCTTTTTTGCAATGTGATTCCCAAATGATATCGGTCATTTTAAGCAAAAAAGTTCATATAAACGAGTGCAAACTATTTCAAACGGTTTCCGAAATAGAGCTGTTTGAATGTATAGTTGCAAAATTACTGATAAGAAAGAGATACTACATACTGTTTCTAATTTATTGTTCAAGAGTGACATATTTATTATTTATTATTTTTTATTTATTTTTTTAATTTTTAATTAATTTTTAATTTTTATTTATTTATTTATTTATTTTTTATTAAAAAGTTTCAAATAATAGAGAAATTGATATTTCACACAAGCAAAAGTATCTTTCATAAAATACACAACTCTTGTGCTGGACAACACTTTTGTGCTGGATTATCGATACACACACGTATGTGTGTGTGTGTGTGTGTGTGTGTGTGTGTGTTTGTGTGTGTGTGTGTGTGTGTGTGTGTGTGTGTGTGTGTGTGTGTGTGTGTGTGTGTGTGTGTGTGTGTGTGTGTGTGTGTGTGTGTGTGTGTGTGTGTGTGTGTGTGTGTGTGTGTGTGTGTGTGTGTGTGTGTGTGTGTGTGTGTGTGTGTGTGTGTGTGTGTGTGTGTGTGTGTGTGTGTGTGTGTGTGTGTGTGTGTGTGTGTGTGTGTGTGTGTGTGTGTGTGTGTGTGTGTGTGTGTGTGTGTGTGTGTGTGTGTGTGTGTGTGTGTGTGTGTGTGTGTGTGTGTGTGTGTGTGTGTGTGTGTGTGTGTGTGTGTGTGTGTGTGTGTGTGTGTGTGTGTGTGTGTGTGTGTGTGTGTGTGTGTGTGTGTGTGTGTGTGTGTGTGTGTGTGTGTGTGTGTGTGTGTGTGTGTGTGTGTGTGTGTGTGTGTGTGTGTGTGTGTGTGTGTGTGTGTGTGTGTGTGTGTGTGTGTGTGTGTGTGTGTGTGTGTGTGTGTGTGTGTGTGTGTGTGTGTGTGTGTGTGTGTGTGTGTGTGTGTGTGTGTGTGTGTGTGTGTGTGTGTGTGTGTGTGTGTGTGTGTGTGTGTGTGTGTGTGTGTGTGTGTGTGTGTGTGTGTGTGTGTGTGTGTGTGTGTGCACACGCGCGCGTGTGTGTAGGGTGTATATATACATACATATATATA
>NW_021848562.1:21365-24088 GCF_003651465.1 Formica exsecta
GTATATATATATACATATATATATATATATATATATATATATATATATATATATGTAGGGTGGCCGGAGTCAATCGCATCACCCGTCGCGTGCAGATAGAGTGGGTTAAACTGAGTAGGAAAATCCTTCACCATTTTGCGATTTTTGCAATAATTATTGAGAAATTAATTAAAAAAGATCGACCAATTCGCGTGAGTATAAGCGCGCAGTAAAAAGGGACAACACATTAATATGTGGTTGCTAAGACGCGAGAATCTATCGTTATGTGCCATTCTCGTACGTAACCGTTGTCATTTGTAGAGCGCTCTTCCCAAAACCTCGTCGCGCGCCTAGCGACCGCAAACTTTTGGATTGTCTCTGGGTCGTCCTTTCTCGCCGCGCGTTTATACTTACGCGAATTGGTCGATCTTTTTTAATTAATTTCTCAATAATTATTACGGAAGTCGCAAAATGGTAAAGGACTTTCCTACTCAGTTTAACCTGCTCTATCTGCACACAACGAGTGATGCGATTGACTCCGGACACCCTGTATATATAATATATACAAATACAAAATGTGTGCATATTTGGTATATTATATTAATTATTAGATATTTGTTAGTATTTTTCTAAATCTCACTAAAATTATCGTTTGTGATAATTACAGCAAATAGATGTAATGTTTCTTATACTCTTTGGAAGCTATTGTACAATATTTTAAGGATTGTGATTATTTCATACTTTTTATATAAGATGGTTACAACAATTTCGTTATTAATTAAACATTATCAGAGTGTCTACTAAAACCTGGATTTCTCAGAGATTTTTTTTGTACTTGGAAAAATCAGGGTATTTTCATGGAATTTTATTGGGAGACGGGGAATTTTTAAAAAAATTGTCTCTGATAATTTTGCTCTCATATTGCAAACAGTCGACAAAACAAGTGAATTATGCGTTTAAAATATATTTTAAATATATATTTATCTCTGTGTTTATATATTCAATGTCTTAACGAAATATTGAATATGCAAGTAAAAAAATGTTTATCTTACGAAAACTCAGTTTTTTTCAGTACAAATATACAAATCTAGCTTGTAACTTGAGAGGCTTTACGTTTTTCTTATGTTTTCTTATGAGTGAAAAAAACATTAGAATACATGCAATAAAAAAATTTATAAGTTAAGAAGTTAATAAGGCTCTAATGTGAAAATCATAACTTTGAATCTTTGCGGGCCACTGAAGAAGCGTAGGCGTGAAAAAAATTTATGTTAGAAAGTTGCACCAAAAAATCTTTAAAATATTTTCTTTACCTGGAATTTGGAACAAAAATACGCAATACGAAATATAATGTTTTCGATACAATCTTAATAACAAAAAAAAAAAATACGGTTTTTATCGTACAGTTTATATGTATATTGAAGCCAAGGCGACGCGAAAAGAGAATCAAATGAAAGAATTGAATCCGTTGACACTACCGAGTCTACCGAGTCTCTTTCTGACGAAAAATAGATATAAAAGAAAATCGTAATTCTAATGACGCCCATTTAGGCATCTTACGTGCGCACGTTTATGTATGACGTAGCATGTTTACGGTGTTGCGTTAAAATTCGAAAGGCATGATATAACGCGCGCGAAACGCGCAATCCGCCGTATACTTTCACCAAAACCGGTAAGAGCGCGGTGTGTATGAATATAATCACCATCTTCTCGCTATATTTTCGACAAGGCCTTGACTTGGTTTCTTTCGTCACGTAGAGCGACGTGGATTTCAATGTGATCGACGGCGACGATCCGGTTAGCGCGCTTTCACCGGCAAATTTGTCTGCCGAAGAAATATCAAAAACGCGCGCGCGCGCACGAGGAGAAAGAGAGGCACCTCATATTATCCATCTGTTGTAAGGCAACAATGATGCAACTTGCAGTGCGTACAGTAGCAGAGTCATAGTCACACACTTTCTCTTTTTGATGCTCTTATTGAGGGACCAAAGCGGATACTCTTCCCGTGGTGGAAGTCTGATGGCGGCAACGCAACCACCGAATTCCGCGGATGCGCGAAAAGAGCCTTCGCAAAAAAAAAAAGTAAAAAACGATTCTTTCGGAATAGTGTATGATATACCCTACACACACATGCGCGCGACGTTTCTCATATTTTGCCGTACAATTATTTAGTAGAAATTTTTTTATCGCGCATTTCGCGTGTTTTAGAAAGTGCAAAGAGACAAGATGACAACCTTGTCATCTAACTAAAGCTGTCGGACTAACTATAGCTTACCGGAGAATTGAGTATCTCGAGCAACCGTTGTTTAGGATCCTTGCCCTTCTTCAATCTGATGAGCATGTAAATTTGCGCTATTTCGGGCAGGCATCGCAGAAATTTCTCGAGAATCACTTTTCCTAAAAATCCCGTGCCACCTGTCAGCATTATCTTACGACCAGCGAAAGTCTCGACTATTCTGTCCGGTGCGTCGGCGCTATCGAGTTCGCCTGGCTCCATTGTGATCAAAGAACTACTTTTCTAAAAAGAAATATATATATTTTTTTAGAAAAATTTGTTACGCAGAGGGACGTATCTTCCACATCACATCATCCTTACGCCAAGTCGTATACGTACGACTAGGTTGCTAGATGAAATAGAAAATGACTATTCACGTTGCGGAAAGCATTAATAAAGTACTGATATCACGTGATGCATAATTATACATACATTATGACAACAATGCGCGTTTGCCTCATTTAGTAGAACA
>NW_021848562.1:38373-49966 GCF_003651465.1 Formica exsecta
GATAGAGTGGGTTAAACTGAGTAGGAAAATCCTTCACCATTTTGCGATTTTTGCAATAATTATTGAGAAATTAATTAAAAAAGATCGACCAATTCGCGTGAGTATAAGCGCGCAGTAAAAAGGGACAACACATTAATATGTGGTTGCTAAGACGCGAGAATCTATCGTTATGTGCCATTCTCGTACGTAACCGTTGTCATTTGTAGAGCGCTCTTCCCAAAACCTCGTCGCGCGCCTAGCGACCGCAAACTTTTGGATTGTCTCTGGGTCGTCCTTTCTCGCCGCGCGTTTATACTTACGCGAATTGGTCGATCTTTTTTAATTAATTTCTCAATAATTATTACGGAAGTCGCAAAATGGTAAAGGACTTTCCTACTCAGTTTAACCTGCTCTATCTGCACACAACGAGTGATGCGATTGACTCCGGACACCCTGTATATATAATATATACAAATACAAAATGTGTGCATATTTGGTATATTATATTAATTATTAGATATTTGTTAGTATTTTTCTAAATCTCACTAAAATTATCGTTTGTGATAATTACAGCAAATAGATGTAATGTTTCTTATACTCTTTGGAAGCTATTGTACAATATTTTAAGGATTGTGATTATTTCATACTTTTTATATAAGATGGTTACAACAATTTCATTATTAATTAAACATTATCAGAGTGTCTACTAAAACCTGGATTTTTCAGAGATTTTTTTTGTACTTGGAAAAATCAGGGTATTTTCATGGAATTTTATTGGGAGACGGGGAATTTTTTTAAAAATTGTCTCTGATAATTTTGCTCTCATATTGCAAACAGTCGACAAAACAAGTGAATTATGCGTTTAAAATATATTTTAAATATATATTTATCTCTGTGTTTATATATTCAATGTCTTAACGAAATATTGAATATGCAAGTAAAAAAATGTTTATCTTACGAAAACTCAGTTTTTTTCAGTACAAATATACAAATCTAGCTTGTAACTTGAGAGGCTTTACGTTTTTCTTATGTTTTCTTATGAGTGAAAAAAACATTAGAATACATGCAATAAAAAAATTTATAAGTTAAGAAGTTAATAAGGCTCTAATGTGAAAATCATAACTTTGAATCTTTGCGGGCCACTGAAGAAGCGTAGGCGTGAAAAAAATTTATGTTAGAAAGTTGCACCAAAAAATCTTTAAAATATTTTCTTTACCTGGAATTTGGAACAAAAATACGCAATACGAAATATAATGTTTTCGATACAATCTTAATAACAAAAAAAAAAAATACGGTTTTTATCGTACAGTTTATATGTATATTGAAGCCAAGGCGACGCGAAAAGAGAATCAAATGAAAGAATTGAATCCGTTGACACTACCGAGTCTACCGAGTCTCTTTCTGACGAAAAATAGAATTAAAAGAAAATCGTAATTCTAATGACGCCCATTTAGACATCTTACGTGCGCACGTTTATGTATGACGTAGCATGTTTACGGTGTTGCGTTAAAATTCGAAAGGCATGATATAACGCGCGCGAAACGCGCAATCCGCCGTATACTTTCACCAAAACCGGTAAGAGCGCGGTGTGTATGAATATAATCACCATCTTCTCGCTATATTTTCGACAAGGCCTTGACTTGGTTTCTTTCGTCACGTAGAGCGACGTGGATTTCAATGTGATCGACGGCGACGATCCGGTTAGCGCGCTTTCACCGGCAAATTTGTCTGCCGAAGAAATATCAAAAACGCGCGCGCGCGCACGAGGAGAAAGAGAGGCACCTCATATTATCCATCTGTTGTAAGGCAACAATGATGCAACTTGCAGTGCGTACAGTAGCAGAGTCATAGTCACACACTTTCTCTTTTTGATGCTCTTATTGAGGGACCAAAGCGGATACTCTTCCCGTGGTGGAAGTCTGATGGCGGCAACGCAACCACCGAATTCCGCGGATGCGCGAAAAGAGCCTTCGCAAAAAAAAAAAGTAAAAAACGATTCTTTCGGAATAGTGTATGATATACCCTACACACACATGCGCGCGACGTTTCTCATATTTTGCCGTACAATTATTTAGTAGAAATTTTTTTATCGCGCATTTCGCGTGTTTTAGAAAGTGCAAAGAGACAAGATGACAACCTTGTCATCTAACTAAAGCTGTCGGACTAACTATAGCTTACCGGAGAATTGAGTATCTCGAGCAACCGTTGTTTAGGATCCTTGCCCTTCTTCAATCTGATGAGCATGTAAATTTGCGCTATTTCGGGCAGGCATCGCAGAAATTTCTCGAGAATCACTTTTCCTAAAAATCCCGTGCCACCTGTCAGCATTATCTTACGACCAGCGAAAGTCTCGACTATTCTGTCCGGTGCGTCGGCGCTATCGAGTTCGCCTGGCTCCATTGTGATCAAAGAACTACTTTTCTAAAAAGAAATATATATATTTTTTTAGAAAAATTTGTTACGCAGAGGGACGTATCTTCCACATCACATCATCCTTACGCCAAGTCGTATACGTACGACTAGGTTGCTAGATGAAATAGAAAATGACTATTCACGTTGCGGAAAGCATTAATAAAGTACTGATATCACGTGATGCATAATTATACATACATTATGACAACAATGCGCGTTTGCCTCATTTAGTAGAACAATTAAATATTGCGCAGATAAAGGCGCGCTCAAGTCAAAAGAAATGCATTTTAGTTATCGAAATTAGATCGTTACACGCACCTTCGCAACTTGGTCGTATTGAATATTTATAATTCGACAGTGAAACAATGGTAAATATTGAAGCCAAGGCGACGCGAAAAGAGAATCAAATGAAAGAATTGAATCCTTGACACTACCGAGTCTACCGAGTCTCTTTCTGACGAAAAATAGATATAAAAGAAAATCGTAATTCTAATGACGCCCATTTAGGCATCTTACGTGCGCACGTTTATGTATGACGTAGCATGTTTACGGTGTTGCGTTAAAATTCGAAAGGCATGATATAACGCGCGCGAAACGCGCAATCCGCCGTATACTTTCACCAAAACCGGTAAGAGCGCGGTGTGTATGAATATAATCACCATCTTCTCGCTATATTTTCGACAAGGCCTTGACTTGGTTTCTTTCGTCACGTAGAGCGACGTGGATTTCAATGTGATCGACGGCGACGATCCGGTTAGCGCGCTTTCACCGGCAAATTTGTCTGCCGAAGAAATATCAAAAACGCGCGCGCGCGCACGAGGAGAAAGAGAGGCACCTCATATTATCCATCTGTTGTAAGGCAACAATGATGCAACTTGCAGTGCGTACAGTAGCAGAGTCATAGTCACACACTTTCTCTTTTTGATGCTCTTATTGAGGGACCAAAGCGGATACTCTTCCCGTGGTGGAAGTCTGATGGCGGCAACGCAACCACCGAATTCCGCGGATGCGCGAAAAGAGCCTTCGCAAAAAAAAAAGTAAAAAACGATTCTTTCGGAATAGTGTATGATATACCCTACACACACATGCGCGCGACGTTTCTCATATTTTGCCGTACAATTATTTAGTAGAAATTTTTTTATCGCGCATTTCGCGTGTTTTAGAAAGTGCAAAGAGACAAGATGACAACCTTGTCATCTAACTAAAGCTGTCGGACTAACTATAGCTTACCGGAGAATTGAGTATCTCGAGCAACCGTTGTTTAGGATCCTTGCCCTTCTTCAATCTGATGAGCATGTAAATTTGCGCTATTTCGGGCAGGCATCGCAGAAATTTCTCGAGAATCACTTTTCCTAAAAATCCCGTGCCACCTGTCAGCATTATCTTACGACCAGCGAAAGTCTCGACTATTCTGTCCGGTGCGTCGGCGCTATCGAGTTCGCCTGGCTCCATTGTGATCAAAGAACTACTTTTCTAAAAAGAAATATATATATTTTTTTAGAAAAATTTGTTACGCAGAGGGACGTATCTTCCACATCACATCATCCTTACGCCAAGTCGTATACGTACGACTAGGTTGCTAGATGAAATAGAAAATGACTATTCACGTTGCGGAAAGCATTAATAAAGTACTGATATCACGTGATGCATAATTATACATACATTATGACAACAATGCGCGTTTGCCTCATTTAGTAGAACAATTAAATATTGCGCAGATAAAGGCGCGCTCAAGTCAAAAGAAATGCATTTTAGTTATCGAAATTAGATCGTTACACGCACCTTCGCAACTTGGTCGTATTGAATATTTATAATTCGACAGTGAAACAATGGTAACCCCTTTAAATGACACGGAAGAACGATCTTTCTGAAATTAGTATTGAATGATAATGTACGCATATCCTGTATATGAAAACTTACTTAATGCTCGCACATTTGGTGTCTCAATTATATATCTTTTTCCTATTATAAAAAATAATGTATACCTCTTTTCACAATAAAATTAAATTTAGAAACATAAGAAATTATTAATTAATAGAAAAAAACACACATTCAATATTATATAAGTATTATATCGCAAACGAAATTATATAAAGTATTTAATTTTCTTATATTTGTATATGAGAGAAAAAATTTACTTGAGGTACTACCGAATTATCTTATCATCTATATATTTTGTGAATATTGTTAAAAAGGAGATAAGCATAGCTTTCTCTCTCTCTCTCTCTCTCTTAGCAGGGAATTAGATATTTCAATTATTAAATATTTTTATTCATTGCTCTTTTCGGAGCAACACAATTAATAATGCAAATTTGCGTTACATTCGTTAGATATCAACGTAATGGATTCCTCGATTTACATATAATAATTATTCTCTGCAATATATATATAAATAAATAAATAAATAAATAAATAAATAAATATATAAATAATAAGAGAGATATTGTTAGATATTTTAATAATTTATACAAAATAATAATTATAGAATCAATAAACATTAATATCATAATAAATTAAAATAATATAATAATAATCTGATCTAATATAAAGTATAAAATAATAACCTGAGCATTTCTTGTGGTCATTTTTTTTTTATTATAGAAATAAAATTTAAATTTGTACAAAATCTCTGAGTTTAGAGATTTAGAAATATCCTAGTAAAGAATTTATATATTATATAAGAATTTATTACAATAACATGTAATATTGTCACCTGGTAAATCAATCGTTTGATGCGCAGTTGCATTTAAAATCAGATGAAGATAAAAAAAATTACACAAGATAAAAATTCTGAAAATTTGAAAAACAGAAAAGCTAATTAATCTTTGACACATTTTGAGATATAATCAAATGTAAATAAATTACGATACAAACGTTGTATTACGCATTCTAACTTGACTTACCGGTATATTCGATTTAAATGTTTGTATTTCTTTTCATTAGTGAGAATTTCATGTGTTTAATATCATGGGAACTTTTTAGAGAAGGTTATCGCGTCTTTGTATTTATTTGTACTTTGACACATATGACTCTTCATAATTTTGCAAATATAAAAAATAAGAAATTAAAGTAAAAACAATTACACAAGCACACAGGATAAAAAATCCGAAAAGGCTATGAAGGCTTGAAAAGCAGAAAGGCCAATTAATGAGCTACCGTTGACCGTGCATGTGCACGTTCATTAATTATATTATAATACCATACTAAAACCGGACGTGCATAAAAAATAAATTCTCCGTAAAATCGGCAACGGCTATAATTATCCAATTTTAATTTAGCAATTCAGCGTCCGTACGTTAAAGCGTCCTATCGTGGAAAAGACTCGTCTCAAAAATAAGCTTGCTCGATTTATATATTTGCAATATTTTCTCTTCGTGTACTCTTATGTGTCATCTCACTTCTTTTATGCGATTTCGCTTTACGGTCATGTGAACACATCGACGGTTGAAATACACACATTTACACCCGCGAAATGGAGAGAAGCGTGGCTCTCTCAGAAGATTTTTCTCGAATGCTCTTGCCGCAACCACACTTCTGCTACACTTACCGCGAGAAGGAAACGATCGGCAGACACGGACGTCGGACGAATGTGACGTGAGACCCGCTCGTGGGTCCGTTTGGGCTCGTAATACTCGGCCTCGGATCCGGACTCGGTCGGATGGTGAACCAGTCGCGCGTCGTAGATTGAGAAAGTATGTAGTATGCCTCGATCCGACTTGATGTTTTCGCATTCTCCCGTAGCGAATCGCGCGCGCGTTTTACTTGTAAGCCTAATCTTACATAACATCACGCGCGTTTACGATTCTCGTGTTTTTCTTACAATTAGCATTACCATTAAGTGGATCAAATTGATTGACAATGGATGAAATTATTATTGCTCACACGATATTTTGCGTAAGCAATAATAATTTCAGAATATGTATGTATATATATATATATATGTATGTGTGTATATATGTATATGTCAGTGCTGGGATTTACTTGCACATTTCGGCCCGATTCCGTGGCTCACGCCTATTGTCCCCCACTCACCGCTCATACGTTAGCGACGAGTCGCCAGATACGCGTAACTAAGGAGCGCGACGCTTCGTCTCAGGAGCGTTCATATGTAAGAATGTCCAAATATAATAATAAGACAATACTTTTCTAAATGCACCGCGAAAATTCTCAAAATTAAAAGTTTTATTTCAATATTTTATATTTCATTGATATAAAATATTGAAGAAAAACTTTTAATTTTGAGAATTTTCGCGGTGCATTTAGAAAAGTATTGTCTTATTATTATATTTGGGCATTCTTATATACGGACGCTCCTGAGACAAAACGTCGCGCTCCTTAGTTACGCGTATCTGGCGACTCGTTGCTAACGCACGAGCGGTGAGTGGGGGGCAATAGGCGTGAGCCACGGAATCGGGCCGAAATGTGCAAGTAAATCCCAGCACTGGTATATGTATATCTATGTCCTAGTACTTAGTTTGCACTTGAACAGTTTTTCGAATATACTTCCATCTGATCCCTGCTCCCGATTGACCTGTAATTTTACACATAAATTCTATTCAATGTGAGAAATAAATTGCGCGTGACCCCAACTTTGGGAAATGAAAAAAAAAATGTTTTTCTCTCACAATCAGTTCTCGTTTCACGCAAAGATGATAGAATACAAATTTATACAAACAAAATGCGCAAGCTCTTTTAACAGAATAATATATATGTAGCTGTTTTTATCAGCTACGTCATTCTCCTAGAAGAGCTCGCATTATTTTTTTTATTAAACTTCATGCGTCTTATATATTCTATCATATATCACCTTCACAACATTATAACGTGTCTCAAATAAGAAATAAATCGCGGTTTTCGTATATTTCTAAGGTTATTTTTATCATTTCGCAAAAAACAGAAATCTTTGGCTAATATATAAATTAATTATTGTGGGGATTTCCTGAAATTAATTTTTTAGAAACGTTCATTTTAAGCGATTTTGTATGCGATAGAGGACTATTGAGAAACACAAAATTATAATGTTAAAAAATATTAAAGAATAACTTAATATATTATAATTTAATACTTTTAATTGTACTCTTAATTGTAATTTATAATTTAATATTAATTATATTATAATTTAATATTATAATATTATAACTTAATATATTATAACAACGAGATGAAACCAGTGAAATTTTTTTTCACGATTTTGCAAAGCAAAAAGAAACAAAGTTGTGAATGAAAAGCTTTTTTGAAATTGTATTGAAGTGAAATCTTTCTCTCTTTCTCTCTCTCTCTCTCTGTTTTTTCTTTTCTCTCTCTTTTTCTTTGTTTATACGTAGGTGAGATGTTACCGGATCATTTTAAAAATATTCACGTTAGACTTTCCTTTGTATCTTTTTTTTTTCTATCCCTCTCTTGCCTTCATGAACAGTTTAGGTTTAAAAACACGGCACACATGAACCATGACGAAACTTCATTTACGAGCAGTCTCGCAACAGTAATAAACGCTTTATGTTGTGACGCGTGTACCGTTTTCCTTTAAGCAAATATGCGTGAAAAGTGAAAATCGCGTTAAGTCTGTGCCGATATTGAAAAATATTGCACGGAAATCACAACTTCTTTAGTATGTATCTGATAATGATTACGCGATCAGAACATAATAATATGCACATCCTATTTGTTCTTGATTTATATAATAAATTTAACCCCAAAAAATTATTTAAAAAGAAGAATTATAGAGGAAAAATACACACACATTCACAAAACCGACATATATATTTATTTGTCAGCAATTAAATACTGCGTTTTATTAGAAAAAAAATTTTGTCCGCTTAGTTAATTTATAGTTTATGCACTTACATAATTCAAATAGGCATGGTTTTAAAGTTCGATGTTGTTATCGATTTGTTTTTTAAGTTCAGATGTTTTCATTTTGGCGAATCACATAATCTGCAATAAAAGACAATAAGAGTATTGCTTTTGTTACTATTACGTTATTTTCTGCAGTTGCAAATTTTTAAATGTGTTTCATTTTTGTATTTTTATTTTTAAGTTCTCTCACAATGCAATTAGGGAAATCGCGAGAGTAAGATGTCTGGTAAATCATTATATCTTGTGGTTTGTACATTGACATAACTTAACATTTTTTCTTTGAAGTGTCAATTCAATGAGAATGTGTAAATACTATTAGCTGACTTGGTCTTGTATTTGTTCCTTCTACATGCTTTGTACACAACAATGTCATCAAAAATTCTAATCTAAAAAGATAAAAAAATATTTAAAAAAATGTGTATATTTCTATACAGTAATAGTATAGAGATAAATGTTATTTTTTTATATTATATTTTACAATCTCAATCATACCATTAGAATTGTACAATAATTACTGAATATATTTAATAAGTAATTGTAGAGAAAGTATTTTCCCATATTCTTACATTTTTGTTGTTTTTAGTGAATTCACTTTCAAGGGTCAATTTCTCAAAGCTTAATTTTTATTCACCTTTAAAAAGGGCCAGTTACTCAACAAAGTTTTAAATAATATTATCAAAATTGCGATACAATCTGATGTAAAGCAATTTATAATAAATAAATATGAATACAAATCTTTATGTTTGTTTTTTAGCTAAAGATAAGAGCTTGAAAGCAAAATATGTCAGTTTTAATATAGTTCTCTTTTATTTTACTAATATAATTATATTTTAATTAAATAATTGGTTAAAATTATATAATTTTATTGATATTTTACATATATACAGGATGTCCCATTTTAATTGTGCACCCCGATTAATATCGCAGAAAGTGGTCGCATGAAAAAAATGTTTTAGATAAAAGTTGTTGGGTTTTGAGGGGGCCACATGATAAAAAGATGGACTTGACCTTGAGTGACCTTTTCAAGGTGAGGTCAACGTGATCGATGTTTTCTTAAATGGAACTCCCCATTTTTATTGCATATATACTTATGTAAATAAACATTTTGTGTAATTTCTATTCACCCAACATAACTTCTTCTTGGTGTTGGGATTTCAACTTCCGTCAGTGTAACATTTTTAATAGATATATAATATATTTTTATTGATGTTTGTATATTCAAATCTACTAATAGTTGCAATACTTCAAGTATTTTTATAACATTATATTAATAAGAAATAGAAAGAAAGCGAGAGAGTCGTCTAGAGGAATTGTATTATATGTATGTCAAACGTGAAATAAAATATATTTTAATTACGTATTTTTAATAATGCATAAAGATTAATTAGAACACTAATATAAAAGTATTAAACGTAACGGTGCTTCCAAAAATTATAAATAATTAAAGGTAAATATTTTAACATCAAATAGAGTTTGCACGTGACGGTAATTATGCATACTTATTGTTAGATGTAAACCAATATGTTTTGTGATTTGTACATTGCCGTAACTATAAACATTTTGCACGTTAAGTGTCAATTCAAGCAAAATAAGCAAATACTATTAGCTGACAATAAAATACATGATATAATTATAAATTAACTAACAATAAGTTATGATAATTAATAAAACAAATAGAAATTAATAACGCACATATATAATTACTGCTCTAAATTAATTATTTTATTAATTTTGACAACTTAACTGATATTGGTTTTAATTGCTCGATCGGTTTCCTTTCTTAGCTGATGTATAAATATTAGTTTAGCTATTATCGCATAGTTTAGCTATTATCGCAATTAAAAAACTAAATTTTTTGATTTGTATATTTTATATATCTTGGTTCCATTTAAAAAATTGGACATTGAAATCTTTCTGTTGCGGGTATCAGTTTAGACAGATGATATAAAATGCACAACATCTGTGTGTAAAAAAATTAAGTAATTACACAATACACATACACATATATTTATGTACATAACTAAGTAATCTAATATTGTAATATTGTAATATATTAATGTAATATATTATGATATATATATTAGTATAAACTAAATATTTTATAAATATTTTAAGGTAAACCTGGATATTAGCGCCGACCTCACCGATTTTAATGACCTTGATATATATTGTCAAGGACATGGTTCTGAGTAACTACAAAAAATTTTAGCCATCGCTCGTTATTGTTCATTACAAAGTTATTAACAATTTAATGATATGATAAGAGACGTATTAAATGCGATAATCTGAACTTCTCCATGCATGAGCGTTATATATTTAAGTATTTAGTTGTATATTTAAGTAATTGCATGGGCGGGCGAGGGGCTTTAGGATTAAACCAAATTTTAATTTTAAATTAGAAATAGATTTGGATTAGGTTATATCTTATGGAAGTGGAGCTCCCCCGAAGAAGAGGGAGGGGCGGAACACACTGCATCCACGCATATCAAGAGACACGGTAGTGTCTCGCGCCAAGTCACGCGAAGCCAAAGATCGCGCGTAGCGACAGTGAGGCACCCCGTGTATCTTCACGCGAGTCGATTAGTTGAGAGTACTTGAGATTATTAGATTGCAATAACCGCTGAATGGATCGAGTTTTTACTAGGCTTAATCGATAGCTTGAGTTTGATTTATATAAGAAAAGCATCTTTATTTTCGTTCTACATATAACATAAACGGAGATATTACGATGCAAAGTCCGAAACGGAAAATTTATGAGTAAGAAACGTGTTGGTCTCCTTATCACGTTTTGCCAAAGCTTTGCGACAAGGTGTGCTTTAATTTTGACAACAATTTTGTAGCAAACATTTGTCTTGTTTTGGTTTGTCAAAAAGTTTGAAGCAAATTGACGGCAAAATTTTTCGTCTCACAATGCTGTAAATAATAGGAAAAGGCTTGCCCGTAAATTTTACGCATAGAAGAACACGTATGATGCTATTCACGGTGTAACACAAACTTTACGCCAATTAGTAGCAAATCTTGTTATACACGCTATAATAGCAAATTTACGACAAGAACAGAGCAAACCTTATTGTACACGATATGATAACACATTTACGGAAAGAACAGAGCAAAGTATACTCTGGCACAACGAGACACAAAATTCACGCAAATAACAGAGCAAACCTTGCCATGCACGGCATGACAGCAAATTTACAACTTTACTTTATTACAAACTTTACAAAAATATAATATTCTGCCGATAGTTCGTTTATTCATCGCTATGCGACGCGCTGTATGCATCCATCTCGTATTTGATTTCTAGTCATGAGAAGTATATAAAGCTTGCAAAGAGCAACTGGTAGAA
>NW_021848563.1:0-1354 GCF_003651465.1 Formica exsecta
ATTCGAGATAACGCAAATCTGTTGATTCTTTCTAAACAAGATGGTGCTAATTTGCGTCACGCATACAATGATCACGTGAATATGGATATGTCGTATGAGAATTTTCACGCGCTATGTCGCGCGTGTTGGCGATACAGATATGGTTTCCTAGTGATCGACAAAGATAGCGCGCTTCGCGCCGGCAGATACAGACAAGGGTTTAACGGCTTCGCCGTACCGTAGAGCGATCCGTCGTCGCGAATACGTCGAACGCGTCGATCGCTCTCCCTCCCGCGAGCGAGAAGAATCGATTCGTCAATCACGATGGCTGCGACGGATATCGGCGAACGAGAGAAGGCGGCGAAAGAGATCGCTAAGACGCGCGCATTGATTCGTAAAAAACACAGAGCGTTAAAGACCGGACGAAAGGCGCGATGCTCGGCAATAGGCAATTCGATGTAGACGCGAATGATTTCATACTTATAGATGAAATTAAATACATCGGTATCCCCGGTTTGTACGAATTGATCTTTATGAAAAATCCTGATAGTCTCATGTACACGGAAAAGGATAAATTAACATACAAAAGTATATTGTTAACAACGAACGCTCATAAACGCGACGATGACGCTAGAAAATCTGTTTTAGAAAATAAAGGATACAAATACAAGTTCATTATCGCTCCGCTTATCCACGGCAGCGGCACGAAAAAGACGGGCGCGGGTCACGTAACGTCGACCATGCGAGTCACGGACGATAGAATCGATTACGTTCATTGGGACGATCCGAACGAATTAGTGGATTGTTTGCGATTGCTGGACGCTTCGCGTCGAGCCGGCAACAACGCTCACGAAAACGAGATTCTATCGATAATCGAGGAGCTTCGCGAAACGGGAGCGATCGTATAAATCGAACCGTCGCATCGACGAGTGTCGCAGTCATACGTGGGATTCGCGATGTCCGTTAGCAAATTCGGTACGCCTCTAAAAAACCGCGCCTACGACGCGAGAACCGGAAGACTACGTCCGGCTAGCGAGTCTCTGCGAAATTACGTACGCAATAACGCGCTGTGTCTAAGTTCTTCCATTGAGTACGACGCGAGAGAGCGCAAGATAAAACGTCTGGCTAAGCCGGAGGAGGACGCCGAAGCGACGAGCAAAAGCTACGTTGAAGAAATCACGTCGCAATTGAGAAAAGACGCGGACGAGGCAGGGAAAGGCGTCATTCTACTATTCACGAGATTCACCCAGCTCGATAACGCTCTGGGTAAACGAATAGACGCCGCGGAGAGTTTTGTTTCCAAGATCGAAGCACGCGACGACGTTTTGAGTAAACGGATAGACGCTGTGGAAAATTCCGTTTCGAGAACAGAATC
>NW_021848563.1:7575-16736 GCF_003651465.1 Formica exsecta
TTCCCCCGTATCTCCCCCGCCGCATTCCCCCCCTCCCCGCAGATGCCTACAAACTGACGCTGTCTCTTTTTCTCCTTTGGGTACCTCTCTCTCGCACTCAAGGGGCCGTGGGTTAGATACGGCCTAGATTACCTACTGGTACCTTTTGGGAGACGGGGATTCAGATTGGTGAATGAGCTATCATCTAGGTTCTAACGTATATGATATCGCTGGTTACTCGTTCTTTTCTCTTTTTACCTACATACTTTTTGTCTGTTGTTGTATCGGTAGCATTTTGTTGTATTGTAATTTAATATTAAATATGTCTTCTATGTTACTCTTGCACGGTAGCGGGTTGTCAATGCGTGTGTGCGACTGTGGGTGAGTGGACATGCGCGGAAATCACTGACGGGTTATGCGCAGTGAGTGACCCAACCATGAACGCTCTGATAATAAAGACCGTGACTTGGACACGGTGTCTGTGAGCGAGTGAATATGTGTGGACATCATTAGCGGTGCTGGCGCATAGTGATTGGACGCACATGGACACTCTGATTAGATAGGACCATGGACGCGACATGGTTGTAGTTCTTCCATTCATTGTTATGGGAGTCCTAGTATTGCTGGTTGCAATACTATTGTGATCTCTGAGACGGGAGGATTGAGGTGGGGCTGTGTTCCGATTCCCCACCCGAGTGCACCCGATATTATAGTATACGTGACATATACTATAATATCGGGTGCACCCGGGTGAGGAATCGGAACACAGCATGGGATGGGTAAGGAGGGGAAGGGTGGACCGGTATACACGGGGGGAACACTTACAGGGTAATCTTCCGAATAAATTTGACTGTGTTTAAATTCCTTATATCTGGGGAAAAGGGATTGGTTAGACACGGTAGCACACATACACATACACACATACATATAGAGATGCACATAAAGCATAATTACACACACATCGGGGGAAAATAGGTAAAACGGAGGATAGGGCAGGAGCCGCGGGGGGTGGGGGGCGGAGGTGTAATGATGGGGGAAGTAATGATTGATTACGAAGGTAGATTTAGTTAGGCCGGTCGAGACACTGGGCGCTAGGTGAAAACAGTAACCCGGTGCCTCGATCTTTGAAAGCGGTCAATATGTGGCCGCATCGAGGGGAGTTTTTAGCGAGTGCGAGTCCCGCACACGCCCCGGACCGATCTGGGGTACGGTGCAGAGTGGCACCCGTTTGACCATGTTAATATTGTCCACGGTCCCAATTGACCAAGTTGAGATTGATCACGTTGAGACTGACCATGTTGCGATTGACCACGGTTCAAATTAACCACGGACCCCATTGACCACGTTGATATTGATCACGGTCCCGATTGACCACGTTGATATTGACCATGTTAATATTGACCACGTTAATATTGACCGCGGTCCCGATTGACCACGGTCCCGATTGACCACGGTCCCGATTGACCACGGTCCCGATTGACCACGGTCCCGATTGACCACGGTCCCGATTGACCACGGTCCCGATTGACCACGGTCCCGATTGACCACGGTCCCGATTGACCACGGTCCCGATTGACCACGGTCCCGATTGACCACGGTCCCGATTGACCACGGTCCCGATTGACCACGGTCCCGATTGACCACGGTCCCGATTGACCACGGTCCCGATTGACCACGGTCCCGATTGACCACGGTCCCGATTGACCACGGTCCCGATTGACCACGGTCCCGATTGACCACGGTCCCGATTGACCACGGTCCCGATTGACCACGGTCCCGATTGACCACGGTCCCGATTGACCACGGTCCCGATTGACCACGGTCCCGATTGACCACGGTCCCGATTGACCACGGTCCCGATTGACCACGGTCCCGATTGACCACGGTCCCGATTGACCACGGTCCCGATTGACCACGGTCCCGATTGACCACGGTCCCGATTGACCACGGTCCCGATTGACCACGGTCCCGATTGACCACGGTCCCGATTGACCACGGTCCCGATTGACCACGGTCCCGATTGACCACGGTCCCGATTGACCACGGTCCCGATTGACCACGGTCCCGATTGACCACGGTCCCGATTGACCACGGTCCCGATTGACCACGGTCCCGATTGACCACGGTCCCGATTGACCACGGTCCCGATTGACCACGGTCCCGATTGACCACGGTCCCGATTGACCACGGTCCCGATTGACCACGGTCCCGATTGACCACGGTCCCGATTGACCACGGTCCCGATTGACCACGGTCCCGATTGACCACGGTCCCGATTGACCACGGTCCCGATTGACCACGGTCCCGATTGACCACGGTCCCGATTGACCACGGTCCCGATTGACCACGGTCCCGATTGACCACGGTCCCGATTGACCACGGTCCCGATTGACCACGGTCCCGATTGACCACGGTCCCGATTGACCACGGTCCCGATTGACCACGGTCCCGATTGACCACGGTCCCGATTGACCACGGTCCCGATTGACCACGGTCCCGATTGACCACGGTGGTCCCGATTAATCACGTTTATATTGACAACGGTCACGATTGAATAACCATGTAACACACACACACACATACACACACACACATGCGGGGGGTGAAAGGGGGGCCTTCGGCCCTCCTCCCGCACCCCCTCCGTCAGTCAGGCACAATGGACCTCGCTTTACAACTTGCAAAGTACATGCCCTAGTAACGACATGTATATTGATCCGTGGTCAATCGGGATCGTGGTCAATATTAACGTGGTCAATATCAACGTGGTCAATCACAACGTGGTCAATCGGGACCGTGGTCAATATCAACGTGGTCAATCGGGATCGTGGTCAATATTAACGTGGTCAATCGGGATCGTGGTCAATATTAACGTGGTCAATCGGGATCGTGGTCAATATTAACGTGGTCAATCGGGATCGTGGTCAATATTAACGTGGTCAATCGGGATCGTGGTCAATATTAACGTGGTCAATCGGGATCGTGGTCAATATTAACGTGGTCAATCGGGATCGTGGTCAATATTAACGTGGTCAATATCAACGTGGTCAAACGGGACGCTCCCTACGGTGCATAATGCATTTTCTCCTCCCATCGCAAAACAAAAAAAAAAAAGAAAAAAGTTATAGTTACCTCGTATTGCAATTTTGCCTGTTTTTTTCCTATATATGTGTTTTGTCCGTCGCACTTTGGATCAGATGCGATTTCTCGGTCGTTCAAACAATGAATAGGTTAAGTTTTTATTTTAATTTTCTATAAATGGTTTTAATTTGTTTATGTGCATGCGAACTGTCTTCCTTCCCTTTTTTATCGTGTAGTTCACGTCTGAATTTTTTTTCAATTATTACGTACGGTCCGGTCCATAGAGATTCAAGTTTCTTAGATCGTCCGCGTCGGAGGGTCTCGTCATGCATTAGTACTTTGTCGCCGACTTTAAATTTTATTTCTCTAGTACTTTTGTCGTACTGTTTTTTGGCTTTAATTTTTTCTTCCTTGATATGCTCTTTTGCGAGCTGATTCGTTGCCCTTAGTCTTTCTTTCAATTCTTGCGCGTAATCGTCGTAATCGTATGTCGGTTTAGGCGGTCTCGTCAGTGAGGTAGGTAGATCCGCTTAGTGCCCGTAAACTAATTCGAAGGGTGTATTCTCCGTAGCTGTGTGTGGCGTCGTATGTGAACATTGCAAACGGAATCCATTCGTCCCAGTCTGTCTGGTCTTCGTTTATGTAATGTCATAAATATTCCGCTAATGTTCGATGCGATAGTTCTAACGCGCCATTACTTTCCGGATGATAGGCAGTTGTTTGTATTTTATTTATTTTTAATAATTTACATGTATTTTTAAATATTTCGCTGAGGAAATTTGTGCCTTGATCCGTTAAAATTTTTTCCGGTATTCCGTGTTCAAGTACAATCTTTGTAACGAATTCTTTACTGACCGTGTTCGCTTCTTGGTTTGGAATCGGTATCGCTTTGCTGAATTTCCTTAAGTTGTCTATAATTTAGACGGATTCTTCTTATCGTTCGTTCAACTCCTTGATGTCTTCCTGTGAATGCATCATGTTATTCATATAATATCTGTTTCTTGTTTTCCTCCGCGTATATTTTTTCTTCGTCGGAGTTTGTTTCTTCTTCTATTGCGAGGATCTCTCTCAATCCGGAATCGTTCACATTAAATAACCAGATTAATGGTTTATGGTCGGTTACGATTTTAAATTTCGTACCGTATATGTATGGCCTAAAATGTTTTACAGCCTATACAATCGCTAGTAATTCTTTCTCGGTTGTATTGCAATTCTGCTTCGCTCGCGATAAAACTTTGCTGGCGTAAGCAATTGGCCGGTTGTTACCTACTTTTCCTTGTGACAAGACTGCTCCGATTGTATAGTCGGAAGCATCGGTGGTCACTATAAATTTTTGATTGAAATCTGGATATGTTAGCACTGGCGCAGTCATTAATCTTTCTTTTAATATTTCAAAAGCGTTTTGCTGTTCTATAGTCCACTCGAATTTTTCCGTTTTCTTCGTTAATTTCGTCAGTGGCTTGGCCATTTTTGAGAAATCTTCTATGAATTTTCTGTAGTATCCGGCTAGTCCTATGAAAGAATGTATATCCTTCACTTTCTTTGGCGTCGGAAATTCTTTTGTTGCCGTTATCTTTGACGGATCCGGAAATATTCCATTCTCCGAAATAATGTGACCTAGATAAATTATTTCCTTGCGCAAAAATTTGCATTTATGTTCCAATTTTAGTTTTTTATTTTTTGGAGTCTCTGTAGTACTTCCTTGAGTCTTCTATTGTGGTCTTCTAGGCTCGATCCGTATATGACGATGTCTTCTAAATAAACTAGACATTTAAGAGGATGCCGGAGCGACGGGCAAACTCCGATGGGTTAGCGCCCTCTTCTAAGCGTAACTAAAAGTGTCGGTATATTACCAACGCTTTATAGTTACGTTATCGACAGTATTACGTAGAATATTTAAAGTCAGGAACATATGCATATTTTAGACAGAGCAATAAAACCCAAGTTTTTCGCGTTGTGGTAAATATGTGGAAACAGAAAAAATGTTGTATTTCTATTTCTCTATCTCGTACAAGCAATTTTAGAGCACAGATGTCTGTGTCGCATACATATTTTGAACACAAATTTTTTTCACGGTTATCATTTGTTCGCGATATGGTCTAGTATCAACGATGGTCTGATATACGCTACTATCACCATCGGCAATAACCGTTCTATAAATCATTCTATGCATTTCCAGGCTACTTTTAAAGCCTTCTGCAATGGCGTCGCTCTCCATACTTGTGGAGCTTGCGTTACGATCGAAATTTTTGTAGCATTTATGATCTCTTGGTTCGATTCTGTTTCGTTCCGCTATATCACATATCGTGCAAAATTTATTGCGGATTCCGACGAATAGAACCTTTTTTGTGCGATAACCAAGTATGGCACCAACACCGGAAAGAGAATCCTAGGCGTTGCCGTACGATCGTTATGTACGGAATACCGTTTATAGTTTCTTTTCTTTCGAGAGCGAGTTGCTTTTCAACTTCGCCAGCCATTTTCATATTTTCCATTTGGCATTTGAAGAACAACTGCGTCATTAACCCACGGCGACGAGAATTAATGAGTTTCCAATTTTTAAATCGGCACTCTATCCCTCGCGCATGATTATCGAATGTGCTGTGGATTTCATTCCACAGAAAAGCAATGTCGACAATGCGACGGCCTTCAGGCATGCTTTCCTGGATACGAATTGTATCCAGAAGACCATTTTCGATAACAAAATTATTGTTATCTTCGCAAAGTTCTACATTTTCTACATAACACATACCTGTATAAAAAATGGGCGCTCGGCGCCTCTGCCCCTGCCCGGCCGATGTTTGCCGGGCGGCAGACGTCCGGCGGTCTACTGCCGGGTAACAATGTGTCACAATGGGGGGTGCATTGTTACATCACCCCCCGCCTACTGTGTCTGAATTTGAGGCACTCGCTCGCTCTTACTCGATTTTCCGGCGGTAACGCAGCTTTCCGGCGCTATCGAATCGGAGCGTCCATCGTCCGCGTGGTGTGCGGATCTTATACTGCCGGGATACGTGTACCGCGAAATGCGGGATCGGCGCTGTATATCCCGGCTCTAATTCCACCATGATCGGCGGTGGCGGCGCGGGCCCTATCGGGACCAGGATTTCGGGGCATGGGGGGGGCGGGTGGTGTTTCCCCCGTTGCTCGGTCCTCCGGTGCTGGATCCTGGCCCGGTGGCGACAGGATCTCTTCCCGTTGTTCGCGGAGCACGCACAGTTTCCACTGTTCGTCGGCGGCTGTTTCTTTAAAATCTAAACTGTGGAGGAGATGTCGATAGAGCCCGTCGTGCTTCGGTAGTCCGGGTGCACGGCAGGATCGCGCCGGATTTTGTTTATCAATCGATTGTACCAGCGGCAACGTATCGCTTGTATTGCGTTTACCTCCGGTTTTCTCGAGAGCGCATCGGTTACGCGGTTTAGCGCTCCTCTTCTGTACTTGATCTCGTAATCGAATTGCTGGAGCTCGAATAGCCAGCGGGCGAGTCGGCCAGTCGGAGTTTCCAGTTTTTGCAACCATCGTAAGGACTGATCGTTCGTGATGACGGTGAAGGCGTATCCTTCTAAATAATTTTGCATTTTCCGTATGCCCCAGACAACCACGAGACACTCGAGCTCCGTTGCGCTATAATTTCTCTCGGCGCCGGATAGCGTGCGACTTGCGTAGGCGATGACTTGTTTGCCGTCGTCATGATATTGCGTGAGGACGGCTCCGAGACCGCTGGTACTCGCGTCTGTTTGTAAGAAAAACCGGCGGTAAAAATCCGGGCATGCAAATACAGGCGCGGTGGTTAACGCGTGTTTTAGCTGTCGGAACGCGGCGGCTTCCTCTTCCTTCCACGCCCAGCGAGCGTTCTTTTTGGTTAATTGCGTAAGGGGTACGGCTAGCGTTGAGAAATTTTGTATGAATCGTCGATACCACGATGCCATCCCGAGGAATTGTCGCATTTGCTTTACCGAGCGGGGTTCGGCCCAATTTGCGACCGCGCTGACCTTTTCGGGGTCCGTGTGGATTCCGGTACGGTCGACCACGTGCCCCAGGTATTCTAGATTGTCGACGCAAAATCGACATTTGTCGGGGTTTAACCGTAGGCGGGCCTGACATAGGCGACGGAATACTTCGGCGAGTAAGTCTAAATGTTCGTCGAACATGCGGCTGATGATAATGATATCGTCTAGGTATACGAAAACGTTTGGTTCGAGCGCGCTCTGCGTCGATGATGGTTTGCATGGCCGGGTTGCGAGGTCGGTATCGCTGTTTGATTGGTGTTGTTCTATTTAACCGTATGTGGTGCTCGACCATCGGTGTCGGCCCCGTGACTGTCTGAAACTTCTGGATTTCGCGGTTTAGGAAGTCCTTCAGGCGGTCTTCTTCTTCCTTTGTGCTAGTGGTCAGGCCGCTGGTTTTTCCGCAGGTCGGGTGGCGGTGTCGGGCTCGTAGTTGTCGCCGCGGTGAGATCGTGAGCCCCATGCGGCTCCACGAATCGATTCCAATGAGCGCGGCTTCTCGGAGAGTCGGCAGAATCTAGAAGTCGTGGACGTAGGTACGCCCTTGTATGTCCATCGATAGTCGGGTTTTCCCGAGCGTCCGGGCGGCGGTGCCGTCGGCCATTTGAACCTGGCCGTTCTCCTCGTTGGGCTTGATGCCTAGCCTTTCCATTGTCTCGCTGGTTTCGGCATTAATGAACGAGATTTCTGATCCTGAATCGAGTAGGGCTACCACGGAATGTCCGTGGATTGTAGCCGTAATATGTGGCCGAGGTGTATACTTCACGTCTGGGCGCCCGGGGTTCGGCCGTGATACTCCCGGCGCGTCTGGCGTTTCTCGGCGGCGGATGGCAGTTGCTAGTAAGGACTCCGTCCTTCCCGCACTGCGAGCAGAACCGTCGGGGTGCTTGCTTGCACTGAAACCAGATGTGCCCTCGCTGTTTGCAGCGCCAACAGCACTCCTCCCGGTTATACGCGGTCGTTACGGTTGATGTCGCAGCGCTGTACGGTCTCCGGCTCGGTTGCTCCTGCTCGATCCGCTCGAATTCTGCGGCGTCATCGAATAATTCGTTCAGGTCGTGCACGTCCTGGCGTTTGACGTATCTCTTATAATCTGGCCGCATGTTCGCGTAAATTCGCGACAGTCGTTGTTCGCGCGTAAACCCCCCGGCTCGGCGTATGAGCGTCATCATTTTGTCTGCATATGGCGCGAACTTGTCCGTCTCTCGTTGTTTTCGTTCGACTATTTGTTGTTGGAGATCTTCGATGTATCGTGGGGGCAGATACCGCCGGCGGATGGCGCTGCAAAAGTCCCCCCACGTCCGCCAGTCTTCGCGATTATTTCGCGCTCATGCGACGGCGTCTCCTCGTAGGAGCTCGGACAGCCCCTTCAGCAACTGCTCGCCGGAGTACCCGTAGCCCGCGCGGAGGGCGTCTATGCGTTCCAGGAACGCGATTGGATCGCGACCGTCGAATGGACGTCCCCATTTCCGCAGCTGTTCTAACATCTTTGTATTCGCGGATTCGAATCCGCGCCTTTCGTCGCGGTGTTCGCTCGGTGATGCGATCTCTGTTCGCGGGGACGTCCGCGTGTTCCGGGCGTCCGAGCCTTGTGCCCCAAATTCTGCCGGGTGCAAGTCTACATATCGGCTTGTCCGGTGGCGGATGTCTTCAAGTGTGCCGGTTGCGTCGATGCCATGCTGGGTGGCTACCGATATCAGTTGCTCTTTCGAGAGCATGTACAGCCAAGTCTTCATAACGCTCTGTTATTGACCACGCCGTTAGAGAGAGCAAAAAAAAATCGTGTGTCCCGGCCGGTCCTATCTGTTCGGGCGCCAATGTAACGGGTGTACTTTTTATGAGCTCGCGGATTCGCTCGGTCGTGATCAGGGCTCGTAGAAAGTAGTGAGACACACGATGTAAGTAAAATATAAAGGAATGTTACTTTATTTGGCTTCTATCGGTGCGGAATAATAAAACAGAAGTAGGTAATCTAGGCCGTATCTAACCCACGGCCCCTTGAGTGCGAGAGAGAGGTACCCAAAGGAGAAAAAGAGATAGCGTCAGTTTATTGGCATCTGTGGGGTGGATCGGGGGGGGACGTAGGGAGGGGGGAGA
>NW_021848563.1:17890-23356 GCF_003651465.1 Formica exsecta
GGAAGGAACGGGGGGGGGTACGTAGGAAGGGGGGGAAGCGTGTCGCCGAGAGTGCTCAAGAGATGGCGCTCTGCTCGATCGAGGCCACGCTTCCTCCTCACCCTACGTACCACCCTGATCCTCCCCACCGGCTCCCCCCTGCCCGAACTCCCCCCGCGATTGCCAACAAAGTGTTCGCTGTCTCTCGTTCTCGAAGTACCTCTCTCTCGCACTCAAGGGGCCGTGAGTTAGATACAGCCTACACAATTACTTTCACTCGCGAGGAAGAGCGACTGACGCGCTCGGCGTATCCGCGATGACTGACCGTTCTACGGCGCGGCTAAGTTATTAAACCCTCTTCTATATTTTCCCGCGCGAAGCGTTTTTCCCGCGCGAAGCGTTTCTCCCATCGCGACTTGACCTTGACGCGACTCGTTCCTAAGAGGGGGGCGACGACAATATCTCGCGCTGCTTTTAGCGCGCAATCCGCTATCGCGATTCTTAAGGGATGCGCGTTGCTTCCAGCGCGCGATCCGCGAGCGGATGCCGGGTATCCGGCGCCGAGGGAGACGGAGGATTATCGGGGGGCAGTCGAAAGGAGAGAGGAACTGTTAGCAGTGATACAAGCGCGCTTATCGCGTATCGGAGCGAGTTTTTTTTCGTTTTTCGGCGATACGAGCGCGCTTATCGCGTTTCGGGGCCAGTTGTTTTTTGTTCCTTGGCGATGATGCGCTTCCGGTGACGAGACGCGTCCGAGAGCAAATATCCAGCTTAGTTAATCGGAGCGCGTTATCGCCATTTTTTTCGTTATAAAAGGATGGCGCGACGATCTCGAGATATTAGTACGTTCGAGAATATTCGCGGCGTGATGAAGCGCGCACCGAGCGCCTTATCGAGACTAGCTGGAAAAGTGGTGAATATTCGAATTAGAAGTATCGAGGATATACAGAATTTGGAAATACCGAATTGTTTGAAGAAGGAACTAAGCGAATGTTATATAGAGGACTGTCTGTACTGTAAAGAAAAGATCAGCTTCGCGGAAGAGTTCGTGCGAGAGGCGAGCGAGGCGCGATTCGACGAGCCTTTCTCGAATGTCGGAGCCGATGGCTATTTGCTTTATCGCAATTGGAAACGGCGATACGGAATTCCAAACTTTTCGTGGGAGGTGAATCACGTCGTGCATTGCTTCTATACATTCGGTTGCCAATTCGAGAACGGAAATTATTTCGAGGAAGATGTGAGATATTGCGTGGAATGCGCGCATAGATCGAGCTTCTTGAGAAGCGTATCGACTCATATGAAAAAATCGTTGTATAGCGAGAGAGTGCCCGCCTGCGATCTTATCGACGAAGTCTTCGACGTGTCGAATAATTAGTGCGGCGGCTGCGCGACGAGAGCTTTGTTCTACATCGAGGGTTACGACGAGGAAGAGACGTGGTTTATCAATAAAAGATCTTGGCTTTCGTTAAACGACAAGTAATGAATCGAGAAACGATGGAGGAGCGCGATCTTCTTAATAGCGCGCGGGACGTCGCGACGGTGGACGCGTATCGCGCGTGGGCGAGACGGTGCGACGAGTGTCTCGAGTTTCTGCGGGACGGGTCTCGAGGCGAGCGCCGGGGGAGATCCACCGGAGCGATCAATTCTCTGATCCCTCGAACCGTTCGATTGACGGGCGCAAGAGACGATCTGCGTTGACGTTTCGAACGCGTGGGAGGCGGCGTAGAGAGGCGCGAAGGATTCTCGTGGTTTGACATGGAGACAGCTTTCTCTAGACGCATTTTAACCGGCGCGGTTATCAACTTCGATTATATCGAAGCTTCGCGATTTCTCGAAGATACTAGAGATACCGTGCTCGATAGAGTACGCGATGCTATAGATGAACATAACAGTGTTAAGGTCAATACCGTGTTTATCGGTGAGTTCGTCTCAGGTGACAAGATTGATATTAAAACTATCGCTACTAAGAATTATCCGCTTCTATTTCTTTCCGATTTGCAAGAGTGGTATGGGAAGCAGAGTGGTGTGGTCGACGCTACTTTAGCTTCGCTGAAGGAGTTTTAAGAGCGCGATAACGGATGGGCGTTATCGCGAATTCTAAATTTAACGGTGAATGTGAATAAATATAATCCTATGCACGCTGGATGCCATGTCCAGATACCGCGAGAGATCGCGTTGAAGAAAGCGGTGATTAACGTGCGATCTACGGATAACGCGTGTTTCGCGTGGGCGATAGTCGCCGCTTTATATCCGGTTGAGAAAAACACGGAGAGAAGCTCGCGGTATCCTCACTACTCGACGGTGCTGAATCTGGAGGGTATCGAGTTTCCCATGAGTTTAAATGGAATTACTAGATTCGAGCGTATTAACAACATATCTATTAATGTGTATACCGTTCGAGATAAGAAGGACGGGAAAAGTAGCTGCCGTATCGTTCCTCTGCGTCTCACTTGTAATAAGAAGGACAGACACGTTAATTTGCTGTATCTGAGCGATACGACGCAACGAGATAATACGGCGCATTTCGCATGGATTAAGAATTTGTCTCGACTCATCGGATCGCAACTGAGCAATAGGCAACATAAAGCGCATATATGCGATCGGTGAGTACGAATTAAAAAATTTGTCGCGTAGTGTGGATAATATACACGATTTAAAAAATGTGTTTTATGTCGCAGATGCATGCATTATTTTCGAACGAGCGATAAATTATCGGCTCACAGCGCGGACTGTGGAAGGATGAACGAGTGCGCTATAGTTCTTCCTACTGAAGATGACAAATGGTTAGAGTTTCGCAATTACTGTAGAAAGGAGAGACTTCCATTCGTGGTGTATGCCGATCTCGAATGCGTGCTGGAGAAGAAAGAGGAGAAGAGAACACCGAATACATCTATCATTCAGCATCACAAAGTCTATAGCGCTGGATATTACGCGCGATACGCGTTCGACGATGCTGGTTCGACTTACAAAGCCTATCGCAGCGAAGATTGCGTATCGTGGTTCGTTAAAGAACTGTACGATCTAGCGCTTCGCGCGAAGACTATTCTCGACACCGATGCGCCTATGACGGATCTTACAGCGGACGAATGGGAGAGATTCATGAGCGCGACGCACTGTCGCGTATGCGAGAGGCCGTTCGAATCGGAAGACGCTCGCGTGCGCGATCACTGTCATCTAACCGGGCAGTATAGAGGTCCGGCGCATTCGAATTGTAATGTAAATTATAAGGAGACTTACGTAATTCCCGTATTCTTTCACAATTTATCGGGCTACGACGCGTATTTCATCATTAATGATGTGGCTAATGCTTTTCCCGGCAGCGTCGAACTGTTGCCGCTAACGAAGGAAACGTACATCTCTTTTACGAAGAACGTCGAGGATGCGTCGAACGAGAGATGGTTCGGGAGACGCCTGAAATTGCGCTTCGTGGATTCTTTCCAGTTTCTAAGGGCGAGTCTCGAAAAATTGGCGTCGTATCTCGACAAAAGCAAGCTGAGGATCGCGCGTTCGGAATTTTTCGATCTCGACGACGCTGATTTCGAGCTTCTCGCGCAAAAAGGCGTGTTTCCATATGAGTACGTCGACGACGTCGATAAATTGCTGGAGACTCATCTACCACCGCGCGAGGCTTTCCACAGTTTGTTGACCAGTGACGCGATATCCGAGAGCGATTACGCGCGCGCGATAAGAGTCTGAGAGCGATTTCACGTCGAAACGTTGGGCGACTATAGTGATTTGTATTTAAAAACCGACGTTCTTTTATTGGCCGATACTTACGATCCTTCGGAACCATCGTCTTATCTCATGTACTTTGATATAAATAATTTATACGGATGGGCGATGTGTCAATCGTTACCTTACGAAGATTTTCGATGGGTCGACGACGTCGCGAGCGTCGACTTAATGTCCATGACATCGAACTCGCCTATCGATTACATTTTAGAGGTCGACCTTGCGTATCCATCCAACCTTCACGATTCTCACGCGGATTTGCCGTTCTGCCCGACGCGCAATAAGCCGCCCGGAAAACGTGACGAGAAACTTCTCGTCACGCTGTACGATAAGAGTCGTTACGTGACGTATTATCGCAATTTGCAGCAGTGCGTTAGACACGGATTACGCGTTACGAGGATACACAGAATATTACAATTCACGCAATCCCAATGGCTGCGCGGATACATCGAACTGAACACGCGACTACGAATTATTGCGAAAAACGAGTTCGAGAAAAATCTTTACAAATTGATGAATAACGCCGTGTTTGGTAAGACCATGGAGAATGTGCGCAATCACTCGGATGTCCGACTCGTGACTCGATGGGACGGGCGATACGGCGCGGAGGCGATGATCGCGAAGCCGAACTTTCGCAGCAGAAGCGTCTTCGCGGAGAATCTCGTAGCCGTGGAATTGCGCAAACTCGAGAGTAAGTTCAACAAACCGGTTTACGTGGGTATGTGTATTCTCGATGTGTTTAAGATTCGTTTGTACGAATTTCTCTACGAGTATATGCTACCGTTGTATCGAGATAAATGTGAAATAATGTATACCGATACGGAAGCCTCTTTTATCGCATCGAGTGCGAGGATGTGTACGAGGATATGAAGCGCGACATCGACAGATTCGATACGAGCGATTACTCGATAGACAACGCGTATGGTATGCCTCGCTAATAAAAAAATATCTGGTGCGATGAAAGACGAGAACGCCGACGCGATTATGACGGAATTCGTCGGGCTCAGAGCGAAGATGTACGCGCTACGAGTCGACGGTAGAAACGATACAAAAAGAATTAAAGGTGTTAAGAGCGGCGTCGTCGCGAGAACGATAACGTTCGAAAATTATGCGCGCTGTCTTCGACGAAGGATCGAGATGAGGCGCGAACAGTCTTGCATAATGTCCAAGTTACACGAGGTGTATACGGCGTCGGAATCGAAGGTCGCGCTCAGTCCGCACGACGATAAACGATACGTGATATCCGAAACTACGGATACTTTACCGTGGGGGCATTATAGAATACCGCGGGAAGAAGCGAGGAAAACATCGTATATCGAGAATGTAATAAATATTATTTGCGTTTAATATAGTTTATTTTAATATAGTTTGCGGAGGTTTTTTCGAATATTTTCGCATTATAAAAAATCGTGGAAAATCTTCATTCTGTCCAATGTGCGGCAAATCTTCACACAACTTATGCAAGCTACTCCAACCAAGATTTTTATCGTGGTTAGAGTAGTTTGCCAAATTTGCATCAAGATTTGTTGCAAATAAAACAGAGCGGACATTTTCACGATCTTTTTATTATGTTCTCGGAAGCATTATATATCGAGCAACGTGAAAAAAGGTTAACGCGAGATACGACGATCGCGTAGCGACGCGATGAAGAATTCATATAGAGCGTGAGAGAGTTCGTATAAAGCGCGAAAGAGAAAACGCAGGACGTGGCGGCCGCGTAGCGGCGCGAGAAAGAATCTGTATGGAGGGGGAGAG
>NW_021848563.1:23424-24236 GCF_003651465.1 Formica exsecta
CGTGATAATTTTTATTTTTCTAACGAATGATTTTGTTTAATATATGTAGTTTTATTTAATAAAAATACATTTTTATCATAATACAGCCGTTTTATTTATCCAAGAATTGTGCGACTCGTCCATTCCCAGCCATTTCACGTAAACCTCGTTGCCCCTTCGACGCAGCACCTTTTCCACGAGATACACGTCGTCGACGAGATAAGATCGTCGACGTGCAGCAACTCGTGCTCGTAGAATCCTCCGGCGAACGGTTCGCCGCACGAATCCTTCTTCAGCAGATACGTTACAGGATTAGTCCGTTGTATCTTGATTGTTCGAAAAATCTCGGTCCAGTTAGGTGTGAAGCTTTTCTCGAAGATCGTCTTAAACTTGCTGACGCGTACCGGATCGGCTACTTTGAATTTCGCCGGAGCCGCGATTTTTATATTGCTGTATACCGTATTTAAAAGTTTATCGGCGATCGCTGGAGTCACGTCGACGGGTCTCATACCTATAGTGCGATCTTTTCGCGTGTTGTACTCCTTGACGAGTCGAGGTAATTCGTCGGTCCACCTACGTTCCGCTCAGCGTGTGAAATACTTCCACATAGAATTTTTGAGCGTGCGATTGAATCGTTCAACGATCGACGCCTTCATCACCGAGTACGTCGAGTAATGATTCACTTCGCGCTTTTCCGCGAATTTTCGCACCTCGGTGTTGTAGAATTCCTTTTCTTTGTCGGTCTGCAGATTTTTCGGACACCGCTTAGAGTCTCGCACTATCTTAGATAACGCTCGTGTAACCTCGTTCGCGCTCTTGCTTTTAAGCGGTAC
>NW_021848563.1:24754-25799 GCF_003651465.1 Formica exsecta
GCCCAAGCGTATTTGCTTAATGCGTCGATAACGGTGAGTATGTAGTTGTGGCCTTTGTTAAGTCTCATGTAAGGACGCATCTCGACCACATCCGCCTGCCATAGGTCGTCGTACCCGCGTATTGCGACGCGACGACACGGGAAGTTTCTTCTCGCGGACGCGTGCAACTCCTCGACTAATCTTCGTTTTTCGGCGCTCATAATTCTCTTCTCTTGAATAGTAGAATGACGCCTTTCCCTGCCTCGTCCGCGTCTTTTCTCAATTGCGACTCAATCAGTCCTCCTCCGGCTTAGCCAGACGTTTTATCTTGCGCTCCCTCGCGTCGTACTCAATGGAAGAGCTTAGACACAGCGCGTTATCGCGCACGTAATTTCGCAGAGACTCGATAGCCGGACGTAGTCTTCCGGTTCTCGCGTCGTAGCCGCGGTTTTTTAGAGGCGTACCGAATTTGCTCACGGACATCGCGAATCCCGCGCACGACTGCGACGATCGTCGATGCAACGGTTCGATTTCTACGATCGCTCCCGTTTCGCGAAGCTCCTCGATTATCAATAGAATCTCGTTTTTGTGAGCGTTGTTGCCGGCTCGACGCGAAGCGTCCAGCAATCGCAGACGATCCACTAATTCGTTTGGATCGTCCCAATGAACGTAATCGATTCTATCGTTCATGACTCGCATGGTTGACGGTACACGACCCGCGCCCATCTTTTTCGCGCCGCTGCCATGGATAAGCGGAGCAATAACGAACTTGTATTTGTATCCCTTATTTCCTAAAACAGATTTTCTAGCGTCATGGTCGCGTTTATGAGCGTTCGTTGTTAACAATATACTCTTGTATGTTAATTTATCCTTTTCCGTGTATGTGAGACTTATCCACTAATTCGTTCGGATCGTCCCAATGAACGTTATCGACTCTATCGTCCGTGACTCGCATAATCGATGTTACGCGACCCGCGCCCGTCTTTTTCGCGCCGCTGCCGTGGATAAGCGAAGCGATAACGAACTTGTATTTGTATCCTTTATTTTCTAAAACAGATTTTCTAGC
>NW_021848564.1:0-922 GCF_003651465.1 Formica exsecta
ATGTATGTCCTGGATGCCCTTTGGACGTCCTAAGGACATCCTTGTCCTGTCTGGGTATATGTATGTATTTATTAATAAATGGAATATTTTTATAATAAAATATAAACTTCTTGTACTTTTCATATATATATTGGCGCACATATCTATTATATATCAGTATTTATTTTCATATCACATTAAGTATTATTATATCAATATATTTCGTTTTAGCATATTTTAATCTTTTTTCTATTGGTACACATAATTATTTTGTGAAGTATTGTAACAAATATATTACTGTTAAAAAACATTAACTTTCAGCTTACTTAAAAAAATATATTTAAAGTATATTTTTAACTTAAGAACAGATTTTATTAAATTGCAACCGCAATACTCTAAATTTACTGCATTTACTTAAAAAATTGAAATGCAATCATTTTTAAGCAGTGCTCAAATATTTGCGGGCGTTCACATTAAACATTTCAGCGTTAATAATAATACTCAATCATGAGAGTTAACACTCAATTGACTCTTAAGAATACTCAATCTTGTGAATAACACTCAAAGGTTTAGGGTTTATACTCATCTATTCAATGTTATATCTAAGAGTTGAGAGTAAACTTTTAAATGTTCAGTGTTTACACTCAAACTTGAGTGTGACCACTCAGTCATTGGGTGTACACACTCCATCTTTTAATGCATACACTCAATTTTGAGTATAAATACTCGATCTTTGAGTGTACACACTCAATGTTCGAGTGTAAACACTCAATCTTCAATGTACACACTCAAAATTGAGTGTATACACCCTAATTTTCAGAGTAAACTCCCAAAATTGAGTGTTTACACTCAATATTGAGTGTAAACACTCAATATTTGAGTTTTTTTTCCGTAAGGGGTTCTAGCGATGAAGAAATGATGGCAGTATTAATGCGACATGAAA
>NW_021848565.1:0-4600 GCF_003651465.1 Formica exsecta
ATAACTGAATAATTTCTTATCATTTTACCTTAATCACTTAATCACATTTCTTATTGCATTATTCTGCGATATTCTTATACGGTGCGTCTCGCCGTTGCGGCGCGCGATTTTTGCTTCGCGTGACTTGGCGCGAGATATTATTCTTCCTTGCACTATTCCGCGATACTCTTATTCTTCCTTGCATAATTCCGCGATACTCTTATTATAAGTATCTCTACTATTTTTATGATAATGCACTGTTGCATTGCAAACTTATTTTATTAACCTTACTTGTCAAAAGCAGGTACGGACGCGAGCAGTAACATCACGAAGCGCCGTTAACGCAATCTTATGGCGAATGCTCCAACCGTACAACTTTTCGTACTTGCGCATTGGGAACTTGGGCGATGACGGAGACGGAGACGTTTCTTAATAAAAATTTTATACATTTCGACTTGTGCCTCACGGCTTCGCGTGAACTTGGCGCGAGACACTACCGTGTCTCTTGATACACACACATACACACACAAGCATTGTGTGTACAATTACATATACATATATGTATATTACAATTACAGGTAAAACTTAAAATTAAGGGCGACCTCACCGATTTCAATGACCTTGATATATGTTGTCAAGGACATAATCCTGAATAACTTTTTCTTCTAATTTAATCGTCGCTCGTTGTTTACTACAAAGTTATGAACAATTAAAGATAGTGACTGACTGATGCTTGGGATATAAAACTGCACACATTTTCGCATGAATTATCAACTTTTACATCAAAAGACGAAAAGAAAATGATAGAGAATTACAATGAACTAAGTAGGTTTATATATTTCAGTCAGTATTATTCAGATATTTGATACATAGTTGCCATAATATTGAAAAAATTCGTTCACAATAATTGTAACGTCGACGAAATAAAAATTCTGCTAAATACCCTACTGTTGTGCCTCTAGCCGCTAAGGAAGAGGTCTTTAGGGATTTATACGCCCAAAGGATTAGGATCCACGCTCGAAATAAGACACTCCCGGACGTTAGGTATAAATTAATATATTTCACAGGTTTTGGTACACTTTTACATATTCGCGATTATAATAGTCGGGCGCGATACGTACGGTACTTCGATACTATCGATATATGCGAGCGAGTAGTGAGCGAGTAGCGAGCGTCGGTGCATCTCGCGCTTATTATATATCTTAATTAATTAGGTCGTTGATCGATACTGTTGAGATGAGCGAGCGAGTAGCGAGTGATGTTAATGAGCTATGTTACTGAGCTATTAATCTTTTTCATTGCTAATACTAGATAGTTACAATCGGTGACAATTCGGAAGCTAATACCCCTCGAAATAAACCCGACAGCGCTCAACTGCTTTAATAATAGCTAACGATTGCAATTCATAACTATGGTAATTTTTTCGGCATCAATAGTTACGCGACTGAAATAAGCTATAAGAGCCATACAACCATGTAACTGTTTCTGTAATAAAATTGCACCAAAGCTGTGATCGCTTGCGTCCGTATGCAATTCAGATTCTGCTAAAGAGTTATATACAGGGTGTCCGAAAATTCGCGCAACATCCTTTAAGGGAAGGTAGAGGGTGTTATTCTGAACAGAAAAGTCCTGTAACATTTTTTTCTATAACGCTTAATAAAGGAGTTATTATTGAGTAAAGTCTGATCAATCAGCGCTGACTTTTAGCCGGGCGCACGTCGGTGAGCCGCGCGCCTAATAGTGTACGGCGGCGCACACTTCACGGCGCGGGGCTCACTGACTGCGCCCGGCTAAAGGTTGGCGCTGATTGGCCAGACTTTACTCAATAATAACTCCTTTATTAAGCGTTATAGAAAAAAAATGTTACAGGACTTTTCTGTTCAGAATAACACCCTCTACCTTCCCTTAAAGGGTGTTGCGCGTATTTTCGGACACCCTGTATATAACTCTTTAGCAGAATCTGAATTGCATACGGACGCAAGCGATCACAGCTTTGGTGCAATTTTATTACAGAAACAGTTACATGGTTGTATGGCTCTTATAGCTTATTTCAGTCGCGTAACTATTGATGCCGAAAAAATTACCATAGTTATGAATTGCAATCGTTAGCTATTATTAAAGCAGTTGAGCGCTGTCGCGTTTATTTAGAGGGGTATTAGCTTCCGAATTGACACCGATTGTAACTCTCTAGTATTAGCAATGAAAAAGATTAATATTAATCTGAGAATATTACGATAGAGTTTAATTCTTCAAAATTATAAATTTGAATTAGTGCATAGAGCATAGGATAATATGACACATATAGATTGTCTTAGTCGCAACGTCATAAGCATAAATTTAATTATTGGAAGATGAGATAATGTATAAGCAATTAAAATTAAAGAATTAATCGAAGATTTGGAAACTGGAGATCATAAATGTTTTGTACAGATAAAAGGTCTTGTCTTTCATAAATATGCAGACAAAAATTTATTTGTTGTTCCTAAAAATATGATCAACAGTGTAATACGAATTTATCATGATGAAATGGGATACGTCGAGATAGATAAAACTATACACGTCCTTTTAAGTCACTACTGGTTCCTTCTCTTAAATTACACGTAAAAAAATATACCAAAAACTGCGTTAAATACTTAAACTTTTCATTGGTTGGAGGAAAAATCCGAAGGTGAATTAGAAATCTTTGAAAAAATAGCCTTACTCCTCTATACACTTCATATTGACCATTTCGAGCCACTAGAAACTATCGCTAATGGCTATAAATACATTTCAGTTGTCGTGGATGCATTTACTAAATTAACTTTTGACTTTTTCGACTAAATTCACTACAACCGAAAAAGTCATAAAATGTTTAAATATTTTTTCGATTTATTTGGACTTCGAACGAATCATTGGCGATCATGGAACAGGCTTTTTTTAAAAAAATTTCACTCTTTTTTTAAACAAGTGAAAAATAAAGTATGACCATTGTCGTTTCAGCTTGGGCTAATAATAAAGTTGAAAAAAAAATCGTTTTCTGAAATCAGCTTGTTGAAAATAGACTATAAGACCGAAAATTGGAAAAACGTATTAGGCAGTGTACAATTTGTTATTAACAATACATTGCATAAATCAATCATTACTACGGCGAGTAAAATACTGTTAGGCTATGATCAGCATAAAAAATCAGATAATAAATGATATTACAGATATTACAGAATTAATTGATCGAATAGCGCAGTTAAATAAAGATATTGAACGAAAACGAATAGAGTTACGTGATGTAATGCAAATTGTAAATCGAACCGTTCAGGAATATAACAAATAATAAAAACCCATGCGATATAAAGAAGGAAATACAATTATTATAGTTAGATTATTTTGATATTTAATTGGTGGACGAATCATCATTAAGGTTCACTCAGACATTATTTAGAATAAACTATTGTTAAAAAATATTTTTATTCTCTTTTATTTTTCCCTTTCCTCTTTCTTATCCCGGTATGCGAGTATTAAATTTTAGTACGTGACGTTAGATAGCAGCGTCAACTATTTAATCAAAATATAGATATTGCGTCTATAGACCTTCAATTTCTTAAATATTTATTTTATTGGTATATAAGTAATTAATTTGTCATTCGATAGCGGTTCAATGTAGTTGATAGTGGTTCGATAATTGTTCAATAGCTGTTCGATAGCTGTTCAATAGCTGTTCAAAGTGGTTCAACAGCTGTTCGATAGCTGTTCGATAGCTGTTTAAAGGCTATTCGATAGCTGTTCGATAACTGTTCAAAAGCTATTCGATGGCTGTTCAAAAGCTATTCGATAACTGTTCGATAGCTGTTCAAAAGATGTTCGATAGTCGTTCAATAACTGTTCAAAGTGTTTCGATGGCTGTTCGATAGTTGTTCAATAGTGGTTCGATAGCCGTTCGATAGCTGTTCGATAGTTGTTTAAAGCTGTTCGATAGCCGTTCGATAGCTGTTCAAAGCTGTTCGATAGCCGTTCGATAGCTGTTCGATAGTGGTTTGCATATTATAATAATAATATATTATTTATAGTTAAAATACTTGTAGATAATTGTCTGTAAGAACATGTTAACTTTTGTCTTCTTATCAAGTGCAGAAGGTAAGCGTTCTTTGTAATGTGATATTTCTCCTACTCTAAAATGTTTAATCGAGACAATGTCTACCCCATTGTGTCTGTCATAAAGTGTCTGACAGTCTGACTGTTCAAAGTGTTAAAGTGTATTAAAGTGTTATTATAAAAAAAAAAACATGTCTGAAAACTGTACCTGCACATACGTATATATGATGCTTACCGGGCATTACCGGGTAGGTAGAATGCTCAGTGCTTCTGTTATATATTTTGTGTCTATTTGTGATGTTTGTTAATTAAATAAGTTTTATTATAATTAAATATTATGTTTCAGCTTATTGAGGAAATTCGATTTTTAAATATTCTGGACGATACACGCGGTAGGTGCGCCGTAATATGCGGTGGGAACATGCAAATTTATGGGGCGACACGGAGGAAGCCTGCAAATAGGACGCCAAATATGGAAATTACGTGGACATTTTCAATCTCAGAAAATTGTTTGGGCTGGAGCCCTATGACAAAGAAGAGCGGAGGTAACTGTATG
>NW_021848565.1:4655-5537 GCF_003651465.1 Formica exsecta
TTATTATTATTTATTTTATTTTTAACACACACACACACAAATTTTGTAATAAACATTATCATTAATATTTAAAAAATAATCTATTTCTGCGCCTCTTTTTATACGTCAATGCAAACGCTATCCCTCTCACACCCGTGCGCATCCTTATCGCACCGCCTTGCGTACCTCGCGTCATCCTTTTCCCACGCCAATGTGAACGCTATCCTTTTCCTACGTGCATGCGAACGCCTTGCACTATCCCTCTTTCATATATTGCGAACGTCGCATCTCGCGTCATCCACGTGCATGCGAGTGCTATACTTTTCCTACACGTGAACGCCTCGCACTATCCCTCTCCCACACATTACAAACGTTTCGCGCTATCCTTCTCGCACCGCCTTGCGAACGCCGTATCTCGCATCATTCACGTGCATGCAGATCATTAGCGTTATCCTTGTCGCATGCCTCGCGCTATCCCTCTCTTACCCATCGTCTTACGAACGCTATCCTTGTCGCACCGACTTATGAATGATATTCTTCTTACTCGCGTACGCCTTGCGCTATCCTTCTCCCACACATTGCGGATGCCTCACGCTATCTCTCTTACACCTACTCGCGGATGCGTGCGTTCCCTCTTCCCCGCTGACACTTCGCCTACCGATTGTGTCGCGGTTCCCCCCCGTGACGTCATACCCCTCTCGCCGGTTTCTCCTCGTCCTTCACCCCCCCTTCAGAGGACCTGGCTTAGAACCGGCCTTACTACACTACTCATGATTATTTGTTAGGAGGGACTGCTATTCAGTGATGCAAACTCTGCGGTTTCTGTCCGCTACCACGTTAATTAAATAAAAAGAGCGGAAATCAGAGGAATCCCACTCTTGGCCAACATGTACGTCTTTTCTT
>NW_021848566.1:0-4031 GCF_003651465.1 Formica exsecta
ATTTTGACGGTCAAAATATTCCATTAAATTATTTTATCGAGGGATATGAAGAAGCAAAATCTATGTTGCCTAGTGAGGCTGAACCACAGTTTACCAAAATAATAAGAACTAGGATAATAGGTGAGGCTCGCCAAACTATACAAGACCAAGATTTTAATAACGTTTCTCATTTAACTAAATACTTAAAACAAATTTATGGACCAGCAGAAAATGTTTATCAATTACTAGGGGAATTAGGTTGTATATATCAAAAGAGTGACGAAGATGTAATTAATTATGCAAATAGAGTAAAAATTCTCGGAAAACAAATTTTAGAAGCATATAGAAGTTCTGGAAACGTGTTATCTGATCAAAGTATTAAAGCATCATTAGAAAAAGACATGTGCAAATGTTTTATTAGAGGGCTAAAACCAGAAATCGAGCAACGAGTTTCAAGAAACTTACCAGATGTACAAGCAACGGCGGCCGACGCTATAAGGATAGAGAGAGAACTCCGAGCAATGACAGATTTACGACAGGGAACAGCAGGTAGACAAAAAACTAACAGCCTAAGAGAAATCTGTCAAATCTGTTATAAGGAAGGGCACGTAGGCAGTAACTGCAGGAAATATTTACAAACATCTCAACAAGTTAATAACCAGATTGATTTAGGAACCGCAATATTAGTATGTCAAATTTGTAAAAAACGTGGGCATGGAGCAGAGAAATGCCGCTTCCGCGATCCACAACTTCGCCGCCCGGTAAACGTCTTCCGCGATCAACTTCGCCGCCCGGTAAACGTAGTTCAAGGAAGAATAATAACTTGACAATTATGCTTAAAATCCGGTCATGATGCAAAATATTGCCGACAGAATAATACTAATAACAATAAAATCTCGGTAATTTGTCAATGGTGCGAAAGACCCGGCCATTCTGCAAATAATTGCTGGAAGAAACAGAACGAACAACGTTATGCGGAAGATAAAACTCGCGTAACTTGTCAAATTTGCAACAACTTTGGACACATTGCTAAAGATTGTCGATCAAAACTAAACCAGCAAACGGGATCCAGGAATTCTTTATTCTGCCGCTATTGTAAGGAGCTAGGTCATCTTCTCGAAAATTGTCAATTACGCTATGCCAGTAACTTTCGAAAAAAAGAAAATAATCAGGGAAACTACAACGGACCCTCGACGTCGGGTGTACAGCAGGGGTCCGAATCAGAGCCACACCCGCCCAAAACTCAGGTAGCCAAGTAGACAAGGACAGAACTACCATAAGGCCCGTGACTGTAAACCTCGACAAACATAGTCGCGTGCCTACCGTTCAAATCAACATCGATAATTTAACTACTAGTATAACTTTTATGCTAGACTCGGGATCTGGATCTAATATAATTAAAGAAAATCTCGTTCCCGAAGAAATAAATATTAATTACGCTAATAATATCCTCAAGTTGAACGGTATAAATAATTATCCTGTGTACATCTTAGGTGAAATTACATTAACTCTTTTCGAAATATCGGTTATATTTCATATTGTATCTAACGATTTTCCAATTTCACAATCCGACATATTAGGAAACGATTTCTTTAAACAAACTTTATCGAAAATAGATACATGGAATTTATCAAGAGACACGGTAGTATCTCGCGCCAAGTCATGCGCAGCAACAGTGAGGCACCCCGTATATCTTTACGCGAGTCGGCTAGTTGAAGAGTTCTTAGATCATCGCACCTCAATAACGGCTGAACCGATTGATGTTTTAATAAGCTTAATCGAAAGCTTGAGTTTGTTTTATATTATGAAAATATTTTTACTCTTCTTCTATGTATCCTATAAATGAAGATATTATAATCCAAAGTCGAAATGTATAAAATTTTTACTAAGAAACGTCTCCGTCGTCATCGAGTATGTTTCCACCGAGGGTTCGAATCGGATCAAAGTTGGGTCAGAGTAGGGTCAGAGTTGGGTTGGCTTGCCTGTTTCCACCGGATCAGAGTTGAGCAGAGTTACACTAGGGTTGCGATAAGATTAGATGTTACCAACTGTACAAAGTACAGCTACAACTGTCAGTATCCCGACATATTAAGATTAAATTTTTATAACAAAACATTATGGATCCAAGAGCGATAATGTTAATTTCGCAGTATCAAAGTAATATGCAGAAATTATTTAAATATATAAGTATTCGTATAACCACAACACGATGTAAGAGAATTAAAATAAAAAACTTACCTATTCGTTGTTGGAACTACCGATCAACCGCATCCGATCCAAAGCGCGACGCAACAATGTACCCCGACCTCGCCCTTCGGAGTCACGGAAGGTAGGACGGAGATGATTGACAAAAACGCATGAACAAATAAAGTCGGAATTCCACCAAAAACGCACTTGCGATAATTTAAAGGAAATCGTAAAAAACGAGTCGAAACAATTAACGAAATTGATCACTCTAATAAATACGCTATATAAGACACGGACGAACGGACGTAGAGGTCTCATCGACGGAATAGGCGGAATAGCGAAAACATTGTTCGGTACAATGGACGATAGAGAATTAATAAACGAACAATTAAATCTCTTACAAAATAATCAGCAAACCATTCAACATGTCGCGAAAAATCAAATAAAAATCTTAAATAGTACAATAGTACACCTAGATAAACTAGAAAATATATTAGACCATAACGGTAAATTACTAATTAAACTAACGCCACGCAGTCGGCAGAAAGAAATACATAAGATCGAGAAGTGAGTCTCGCGACCGAATCTCGACTCCAGACACGCGCACGCCAAGATATCCGATATCGCGAGTGACATGCGGGAACTTTGTAATTAAGCCAAGTTACGAATAAAATAGTTATATATATATTTATTCCAAATACAAAGGTGTCATTTCTATTTATAATAAAATCCGTGAGTTACTCGGGCGGCGCCCGAATTCCCAAATTCCTTCCGGCAAACGATTCTAACTACCGTGCCTCTCCAGAGGCATAACAATATTTACACACATACGCATGCATACACACGCACACACATGAACATAAATGTACATATATTTAAATAGCATAAAAGCTGTGTAAAGCTGTGAACATTTATTAATAATAAACGCTATTTACAGTAAATCAGTTAAAGAAACTGACAAGACAAATAGTGGCTATAAAATATGATATGAGAAATGTACTATTGCTATTGGATAAGTTGGTGGACAAAAGTAATAAAAGCACAGAATGCGATAATACAAAATATTCTAATGAAGGCGCTGAAAGGCGATTTCCTTTGGAAACTAGAGCTCAATTAGCGGAAATTGAGGAAATTTTAAAAACATCTAATTCCCAAGAAAGCACTGAAATAGTAAGTTAGCACATAAATATATTTATATTTTAATAATTGAATATATAGAGAGTGAACCATTTTTAACGTTAATAATATTTTGTAAAATATTCATTTTGTGAAATATACATATGAAGAAATGTTTTAAACAAAAATTAATGTCATGGTTTCAAGAGGGACATATATATGATACTATATATTCATTAAAGGAGTGTTTGTATATATCCGACCCAACTGGCAATTTATTGTTTGATTGTGATCACAACGTTTCGACCATATGGTTTTGGTCCTTATCAAGTGAACTAAAATTACAATTCATTGTTTTGCCTTGCTTTTTTATCGAGATTTAAAAGTCACCTTCGGTTTTTTAAATGGCCCAATATTCTTTTTTGAATTGATCTTTTTATATTTCGATAAAAAAACAAGATAGTAAAAAATTGACTAGTATAATACTGTTACGTCTTGGCGACTCCACGATTCCTTCCTTCCGCGAAGTTGCGGCAATGATAATCGATCGGTGATAGACATGAGTCGTTCGGTAAATAGAGCATCTTGCGTCACACATTCCTTAAACATTTAGTCACTTGTCAATATCTATATCTATGAGTAACCGAAAGACGCGACGAAACCGCGCCGGTCGCCGAAAAATAAATAAAAACCAGTAGATACCCTCGCAGTAGCATTCTCAAACGCTGATAACGAAAAGATAATAAAAT
>NW_021848566.1:6038-7503 GCF_003651465.1 Formica exsecta
TTAAACATTTAGTCACTTGTCAATATCTATATCTATGAGTAACCGTGGGAAAGACGCGAGAGACCGGTGACGAAACTGCGCCGGTCGCCTAAAAATAAATAAAAATTTGTAGATACCCTCGCAATAGAATTTTCCAGCGGAATAATAAACTGATACCGAAAAGATAATAAAATTCTCACGAAATATCTGACAAATACAACTAAATCAACAATGACGAAACTTCTGTGACGACACATTCAGTAACGACAGAAAGTAAGACTTTTTCTAATCAGATCACGTGAGTAAGGGAAATCTAGAGCTCAAGGGATTCTGAACTGATCACCAATCGACGATCACCACGAGTGAAAATTCGAAAAATAGGAGAAATACCCCGCCTAATAAGGACACTGGCACAATTTTTAATTCGTTGAAGTCTTGGAAGATTTCCACTCTTAGAAATTAGAATACACCCCGAAAAGAGAGATATAAAAAGAGGACTCGAACGGCCTTACACACTTATTCTCCGGTCTTCAACTTCACGCAGGTTCTTACTCTGTGCTTTTGCACCGTAATTCGCGAGTTAGGCACTTGTGCCACCAGTGTCCTCACTTGGCATCATCTCCAGAGCATCCACGAATCGAACATCGGGCTGCCGAAATGAGACACAGAGCGAAACACTGTACAAATTCGCCACCTCTCCACCTCTGGATTACTATTTAAAAAAGTAAGTTTAATTAAATAATTTTTCTTTTCCTCCTTTTGTCTTGTTTTTTTTATTTTAAATCAAAACTTTCCGAAGAATGTTTCATTCTTTTAAATCATCAACCCGTTCCGGCAATAAGTCTTAGAAAATTTTGAATCCTTAATCTAACACATATGCGAGCGACCAATTTTATATTTCTGACCGTTCTTAACATATACACTTATTTACTTATACATATTGATTTTGATTTTATGTTTTTATCCTTTAATCAAATATATTTTTATATTGTATCACCCAGTCAGAATCTAAATTTAACAGTAAAATCATTCCATCTTATTTTGACTGATGACCTCCGTATCAATGTAACACCCGCGAACTAACACACACACTCACACACATTCAGATGAAAACTAATATTATATTTTTATTTTTATTTTTTCTTTCTTATATATAATCATGTATACCCATCATTCATTTTAAAATTGAATAAATTTATATTTGTTAATTAAATAAATCGTTATTAACCCCACTCATTCCCAGTAGAAAGATCGCACTTGGTCCCATCCCGCGTAAAAGAGATTAAATTCTCTTACCAAAAAGGGACCACCGAACGAACGTCTGAATAACCAGCGTAACAGCGACTCAGTCGTTTACCTGCTTTTCGGATCTGTCAGTTCGTTCGACCCGATACCAAACGCCACGAGACGTTTGACTTCGGGATAAATAAAGATAGTTGTTGCGCCCTTCCGTCGACTCATCCTTCCCCGAGTCTGGACGTAACAA
>NW_021848566.1:8183-10558 GCF_003651465.1 Formica exsecta
ATCCTTTAATCAAATATATTTTTATATTGTATCACCCAGTCAGATTCTAAATTTCACAGTAAAATCATTCCATTGCATTTCTGACTGATGTCCTCCGTATTGATGTAACACCCGCGAATTAAAAAAAACACGCATACACACGTACACTCATCGAGAAATTATAATCAACAATATTTTTATTTTTATTTTTTATAATCATGTACATCCATTCACTTTAAAAATGAATAAATTTACATTTTGTTAATTTAAAATCAAAATAACTCTTTATTAAACCCCCACTCATTCCTAGTTGAAAGATCGCACTTGGTCCCATCCCGCGTAAAAGAGATTAAATTCTCTTACCGAAAAGGGACCACCGAACGAACGTCTGAATAACCAGCGTAATAGCGACTCAGTCGTTTACCTGCTTTTCAGACCTGTGATTCCACGATTCCTTCTTTCCGCGAAGTGTCGGCAACGATCGTCGATTGGTGAGACAAACGAATCGCTCAGTAAACAGACCAACGTAAAAGATCGATGATAAAAATATGCCGGTCTCCTCAAGGTAATATAAATTTTTCTAACGAAATACCCAACAAACACAGCTGCATCTATAATAATAAAATTTTCCAACAAATATTCAATAAACACAGCTGCACCAATAGCAATAAAATTATCATAGAAGAATAGGATCTTTTTTTCTAATCTGAACACGTGCAAGAAATCTCCGAACGAATATCGAACTCACCAATGGACGATCACTACGAGTAAAACGCGAAAAGTAGGAGGAACACCCCGCCTAACGAAGACACTGGCACATTTTTAATTTGCTAAGATTGAAAAATTCCCACTTCTGCGCAAATTCAATTCGTCGAAGTTTTGGAAGATTCCCACTCTTAGAAATTAGAATACACCCCGAAAAGAGAGATATAAAAAGAGGACTCGAACTCACTTACGTACTTATTCTCCAGTCTTCAGCTTCACGCAGTCTTACTCTGTGCTTTTGCACCGTAATTCGCGAGTTAGGCACTTGTGCCACCAGTGTCCTCGCTTGGCATCATCTCCAGAGCAACCACGAATCGAACATCGGGTTGCCGACATGAGACACAGAGCGAAACACCGTACAAAAATTCGCCACCCCTCCACCTCTGAATTACTATTTAAAAAAGTAAGTTTAATTGAATAATTTTACTTTTCCTTCTTTTGTCTTGTTTCTTATTTAAATCAAAACTTTTCGAAGAATGTTTCATTCTTTTAAATCATCAACCCGTTTCGGTAATAAGTCTTAGAAAATTTTAAATCTTGATCTTAATCTAACACATATGCGAGCGACCAATTTTATATTTCTGACCGTTCTTAACATATACACTTATTTACTTATACATATTGATTTTGATTTTATGTTTTTATCCTTTAATCAAATATATTTTTATATTGTATCACCCAGTCAGATTCTAAATTTAACAGTAAAATCGTTCCATTGTATTCTGACTGATGACCTCTGTATCAATGTAACACCCGCGAACTAACACACACACTCACACACATTCAGATGAAAACTAATATTATGTTTTTATTTTTTCTTTCTTATATATAATCATGTATACCCATCATTCATTTTAAAATTAAATAAATTTATATTTTTGTTAATTAAATAACTCTTTATTAACCCCCACTCATTCCCAGTAGAAAGATCGCACTTGGTCCCATCCCGCGTAAAAGAGATTAAATTCTCTGACCGAAAAGGGACCGCCGAGCGAACTTCCGAAAACAGTGTAATAGCGACTCAGTCGTTTACCTGCTTTTCGGATCTGTCAGTTCGTTCGACCCGATACCAAACGCCACGAGACGTTTGACTTCGGGATAAATAAAGATAGTTGTTGCGCCCTTCCGTCGACTCATCCTTCCCCGAGTCTGGATGTAACATACTGCTCTTTAAATTTTGGGGGCTCGTCCGGGATAGTAATGTGCGATCTTTTAAACTGGAATGAGTAAAGGGACAGCTGATGAAGAGGTACAGCTGATAAAGACGAAGTAGAACGAAATTTTCAGCATGCTCAGGAAACATACAATCGAACAAAATCTAACAAATCAGAAACACATCACACTTCCACTCCTAATAAAACCACTAAAAACATTAATTTTTCATTAGACGAAACGGTAATTGAAAAAGATTTCGAAAAAAAGTTTAGCGAAACAGCGGCCGAGTCTCATTTTGCCGATTCCTGCGATAAGACTATTATACCTGAATTTAATAAATCCTAAAAAAAGAAAGACCCGAGCGGTACCGGTGGCAATATGACTCAAAATAATCCTTTCGCTACTTTGAAATACGCGGTCGAAGCCGTCCTTTATTTTGACGGTCAAAATATTCCATTAAATTATTTTATCGAGGG
>NW_021848567.1:0-240 GCF_003651465.1 Formica exsecta
TCGCACTATCGGTATGAGGCCTATCGATGTTACCCCCGCGATCGCTGATAAACTTCTAAATACGGTATACAGCAACGTAAAGATTGCGGCACCGGCAAAATTCAAAGTAGACGATCTGGTACGCGTGAGTAAATTCAAGATCATCTTTGACTAAGGTTACAAATTGGACGACCGAAGTGTTTAAAATCGTTAAAATGCAGGAAACTAATCCCGTGACTTATGTACTCGAAGATTCGCGCG
>NW_021848568.1:0-457 GCF_003651465.1 Formica exsecta
ATTTGCCTATCCACCTGTTAGGAAACATAACATTTAATGCTGCACAAGCAACTCTGGATGTATGTGATGGATATGCATCTTGCTGGAACCACATGTCCAGGCGCAATTGCAGAGGAAGATTTTCTAGTAAGATAGGAAGATCTGTCTCTAATAAGACGGAATATCTATCACCGTTTAGATTTTCGGCGAAGAAAATAGGACCTACGATTTGACTTCCAATAATGCCGCACCAAACATTGACTTTCCAAACGTTTTGATGATCCATTTCTCTCAACCAGTGAGGATTAACTTGTGCCCAATAACGGTAGTTCCAAGTATTGACAGACCCATCACTTTTAAATGTACATTCGTCAGAAAATAAAATTTTTAAATGAAAATCAGGTGGCTGCTGTCTTATCCAGTTGCAAAACGGAAGTCTTTGTCGGAAATCGTTATAATTCAACGCTTGGTGAACAGA
>NW_021848569.1:0-10431 GCF_003651465.1 Formica exsecta
TATTATACAATTTTATTTTAAAAATCTTTATATAATATCTTTAAAATAAAATATCATTAAAATAAATTGGTTGTAAGTAATTTCTAGAAAATTTGATAAATGTTGCCACAGCGTCTACATTTTATCTAGAAAATGTTATCTGTCATAATGCCGAATAAAATCTAGCTAAATTTATAAAAATAAATTCGAAAAAATCTTTATTTTTTTAAATAGAAAAATTCGCAATTTTATATGTTTTTTACTTAAATATATTTCAGATATTCTTGTCAAGGATACTTACGTTGACGGTTTTCTTATCGTGCCGCTTCTGCGCTTGATGCTGGTGATGACGAGGAGATCGGAGAATAAAAATAAAGCCCGTTCCTTCCGCGTGCCCTGATTCGATGCTATAGTGACCAGATCATGCCGGACGAAAGCTCTACAGGAGGAAAAGCGGATAAAGTGTCACACGATAAATTCGATGAATCTTTTTGTCGCGTCGCGGACAGTTTCCACCACAACACATTATTATTGGTAATCGATACCCCGATTCCGACGGCTAAATAAGTCCGGTGGAAAAACGGTGTAACGCGTGCAACGCGATTGGCACAGATTGAAAAGCGCGTGAAGTGGAACGATGTTTCTGTCACAGCAATAATCGACAATTTATTGGAAAACGTTACTGCGATGAGACAGTTTCTCAATCATTTATGATACATGTACTTTCTCAATCATTTACGCCTTTAAAGCTTGCTTTGAAACAGCTATTCTAAAAGATTGATATCACGACAGCATGCTATAATGAAATTTTTATACCGTTTAATTAAATCATGAAATTAAATTATACTGTTTTATTAAATTTTATACAATGATGTGTTTTTTAAATATCAACCACAATCTATATTTAATATTTTATTATTATGACATAAAGTGGTAAACAGTCGATACTCAAGTATCTAGAAATAACAAAAATATAAGTTAAACAAAACATGATTTTGAGCACGTTCTGTAAATTGAACGATTAATTACAATTTGCAGATCCTAATCAATTGTCCTCGCTCCATTATTTTCTCGCACTTTGCTAAAATTAAATTTCTAGACGCACGTCACGATGCGATAAATATCGAGACTATTTTCTTATCATAACATGAATTTGTGATAGATGCGTTTTACTGACGCAAGAATATTATGGTAAAAAATGATCGTAAATCGAGATCTCGCGCAGCATATCGATCGTAAGCCCGTGATCAGCCGTCGGGGGCAGGCGATCAAATATATTATTCTATTAGAACTGTTCAATTTTTTATATCAATACCGTTGCTAATGGAATCATCCGCGACCGACATAAGAATCATAAACAAAGGTCGTTGGTCATTAATACCTGTCGTTCGTTACAATGCCGGCGAGACCTTCAACGAGGGCCTGGACTTCCCTTAATGTCGTCTGCTGCTGTTCCCACTCGAGTGACTCCCTTTCCGTGCAGTTGATTTTCACGACCAGCTCGTGCACCTCTTTCTGCGCGGCCTGCAGCAGCTCGTAATCGGGATGCGTCGGGTCTGTGTGCTTTAGCAATCTCTGTATCAGTAGCTCATACCGCGGAATCTTTTGCACAGGTTTGATCAGCAATTGGTCCAAACCCAGTTTGCCCTTATGCTCGCGCTCCATCGTCTAATTGCAAAAATTAATAACGAAGTGTCAATCTATATCCACTGAAAACTTTTTATAATTTACCTCGGATAAAATTATACCCCGGATTAGAGAAAATTTATCTCTTGGCATGCAATTTAGATATTTTGATTAATAATAATTACAATCGTATTTTTTTTTTTGTAATTATGTAAGCCTAAACTTTGTGCAAAATAATTTTGAGGATTAAATTATATTAATTATATAATCTGTTTTTTTAATACTTTTACTTTACTAACGTTGCTTAATAAACGGTCTTTCGTTGATCTTAATTTTACACATAATGTTTTAAAAAATATATTGTAGTTTACTAATTTATAATAGAATAAAATTATAGACTGCTTTCTTTAAAAATCTTTAACAAACGCTAACAATAAGTGCAGTTTGGCGTTTAAAGTGATTGACAATCCGTATTCCAGGGTCTAAGTTGCCAAGCATGTCAAAGATGTACAGAATCTCGAAGGATTTTATGTGGGAAGTAGACGAGAATGCTATTGGCAATCAAGTAACAAGTTAAATTATATCACAATAAAATTGTACGAAAGATCAGGACCGCGGTGCTTTAAAAAATGACGTGAAATAAAAATGTTTTGTATTTAATAATAACTGCCGCGTTATATAAAGAGAGAGAAAGAGAGAGAAAGAGAGAGAAAGAGAAGGAAAAAGAGAGAGAATTGAAGCGGATAGAACGTACCTCGAGAAATCGTGCAAAGGCCGGTTTCGCTTGGCACGTTGTTTTTATCGCCTTCCTCGCGGATTTCCAATTGTCCAGGAACAGGGTGTAGGTCTCCAGCACCACCGGTTTCGTGAACTGCAAAACACAAGTTTCTTTATGTTTATATCTCGGCGTATCGATGAAAATATATAACGTACGCGAAACGCAATTCTCCAAGTAAACGCGTTATTTCAAAGGAAGTACTGACTCATTATTTAAGTATTCATGAGTTAAGAACGAATTATACGAATGCGTCGCAAAATTATCATCACAAATTCATTCGTTATATAATATAGGGAAAATATGCGGAACGCAGACAAATGTGTGTTTCAAGGGCTACAAATATTCCATGTTTATGTAAGGAGGATAATATGAGAGAGAGAGAGAGAGAGAGGCTACGATACACACATTAATTTATTAAAGCAGACCGAATAAAATAAATAACGCACCGTAAATTAATGTTACGCAGCGAATCTGTCGATTCTTGATTAGCATTTTAGTATCTTAAACGGCAAAAAAAAAACGTATATATTGTTATGCGCTTAATCTCTCACACACATGGCCCGAAGATATTTGCGCGCCTAGTAACAATGTAAACTGACCACATCGAGGAAGACGTCGCCGATCGTCTGCTTGAGTTCCCAGGTGTCCAGTCGCCTACGCAGCTCCTCCAAGAATACCTCGTGATGGCTGAGAAGCGCAGGAATCTGAAAACGCATAAGCACTTCCCTTCAACAACTTTATCATTAATCAAACGACGCGAGATTGAATAATACTTTATACGCAATCGAGCGAGAAATACGAGCGAATTTTTAATCATAAAACGCAACGCATCAAGCTTAACAAGCGAAGTGTCATGGATTCTAATTCTCATGAATTTATTATTATTTATCGATTCAAGTACATGTATTAAAGAAAGATAAAAAAATATAAAAAGAAGAGTGACGTAACCACATTTACAAGCACTTTTAAATATTATCATTAAATGTTATAGCTTTAAATATCTATTCTTTAATCTTAATATTCCTCTAACTTTTATAAAAGTTTAACATAATAAACACATTTTTCACACATCTTTTATTAACTCCAAATGTCACTAATATTTGATGAACTAAATGTCAATTTAGTTAGATACTTGTCTATAAACTATATACCAGGCTATAAACTATTGATCAATTGATGATTGATTACTCGCTACTTTTCAAAGACACAGTTTGTCAACAGCTAATTAACAGTCAGCAATTTGCTAATTAACCGCTGCTCCAAACGTGGCAAGGGCTTAAGAGTAATAGCGCACATATATGTGCAAGGTTAAAAAAATAATATATTTATATAATTTGTATAATACATTTAGAATAATAATATATCTCTTTTATTTTATTTTTCTTAAAACAGTTCTTTTTCGAATAAAAATTGATAATGAGATGACAACTTTTCCTTACCTGATAAAATATCTCGTCGACCGTTCCGGCATCTACCAAGCCGGCATTGTCGGGGCTCTTCAAGGGCTGTAGATATTTCTGCAACCAATGCAAGTACCAAATACTGTGTTTATAATATGTTTTTCAAACATGCGTTGTAGCAAAATAATTTTTCTATCTATTAAATTTTCTCATTAACAAAACGCACAATCAATAATATTTTTAATTAAATAGGAAAGAAAATATGAATGTGCTAAAAAATTGTATCATCTGGCGAAAGAAATTTCCTAATGATGATAATAAGATTTAAATTATGACAAAGTGTTTTCGCGTGTTTACCGTGGAGCCTTTGGCTCGATTCTTTGTCCTTCGAGATGAAAAAGCCCCCATGAACTTTACGAACTTTAAATGATAATAGAATTTGAATACCAAGAAATAAGTTAAATTCAATTAACGCCAACGCGCGTTGATACCGTAATCGACTGCGGCGGGAAATATGTCTTACAGTTTATTTGTGCGGCTCTTCTGTGATGACACCATTCCCACTATATTTTTTTCTACGTCGCACGGCGACGTGAAAAATGCGGGACCTCTTGTCGCGTCGTTGGTTCCAAGGCCGTTGCTAAATAATCGGCGAACATGCCGACAAGAGTTTTCGGCACACAGCCGCGTTGTTTATAAAATATGACAATCAGGCCGGCCTGTACCGCCGTTATGATGATGCTGAAGATCCGCGGGCTAATAATACGAGTTAAAAATCGCCTCTGAATCTCGAAAAAAAAAAACGGCACGCGCCCTTTGGAAACGTAAAAAGTGGCACGCGTAAATTAAACTTGACTATGCATTTCAAATGTGATAGTACAGAGATTTAGTGCGATAGCAATCTAAAATATACATATATATATTTTATTAAAGTATTATAGGATATATCTTTTTTATTAATATACATATTTCTTTACTTTTAAATTAAATTAAATTTACTCAGTAATTAATTCAACGTGCGTTTTTAATGTTGCATGTGTGTTGTTCTTTTAATTTCTTTTTATCCTGCCCTTTAATATTCAAAAATAATAAAATAAAATTTTTTTTTCATTATGTTAATTAAAAAATAATTTAATATATATGTGGAAAATATAAAAATGTCAAATGTGATATTAAAATGTGTGTAATTTGAAAAGTACGCGATACACATACTTTTAAAATATTTTAAATTATTTATCCATGTGTGTGCCTCGAAAGAGTATCGCAAAAGATTTTCTTATTATCAAAGGCTTAGATCGAGAAATGATGATTTCGTTTGAAAGCTTAAGTTGATAATTGGCAAAACGAGAGGTGTCCTCGAACGAATCGTGCAATAAAGTAGCATATAATTTCCTGATAGCTTTATCGCGTGTATTAATTATCTTAATTGCTTGATTCAATGATTATTCCGCGCTGCAAAACAGCAATGCAATTAGCGCGGCACGCTTAATTATTTAAAACAAAGATTGGCCTCAACATTGGTCTTATAGCCAATGTTTGTCCAGATACCTTTTATTGAAGCATCAATTACAGGCCATATAATTGTTACAATTATACAGAGCACGTTGCAAGTTAATGTGACGCGTCTCGCGCTGCACACGTGCTCAAACCATCGCACTTCCGATTACGAGAGATCCCGTGTGCTTGAAAGAATTTCATAAATTTCGAAAGATATCGCAAGAGAAAGGCAATTCTCTACATGCTTTTAGTAAAATTAAACGCGTTCAAAATTTTATAGATTTTAAATACATTACATGTTTATGATTTAAGTTTTATACTACCTTTTCATCTAGAGTGATGTAAATATAAATTAGGCATAATCAGACATAAAAAAATTTTATTTTAATAATTCTATCTTTGTATCGCAAGATTCTATCTTATTTATAAATTCTCTTTTGTACGTCTTGTCGTAAATTGATATTTGTGTCATTTTGAAAAATCGTACAAGTCATGAGATTCTATTGCTAAAGTATTTTTAGCTTTTAATTTCAATAGAGTTAGAGATAAAGAGCGCAAAAGAGATAAAAGGATGTGGACGCGTGAACTGGAACATTCTGCATGCAGAATATCCGCGTCGGAAATTGGATTTAGATGAGTAACGCAATTATCATCTCGCGCGATAGCGATACCTTGACACGCGCATTTACTTGCAAACTCGTCCTGCACATCATCCAGTAATCAAACAAAGCTCTTGATTGCCTTTTATTTTCTTCGTATGATCCAGTAATCAACTTTGTGGAATGCCCTTCAAATATTAGATGTATTTTCCAGCTAAAACAAAATATATTCAGACGAAGGACGCAAACAATGCGCTGAAAATCAAATAGCGAGCACATTTGGAAGCGTCCTTGGTAAGGAGGGTGCCAATTCTGTTATATTTAATGCCACCTTGAAATATACTGTCAATTGTCACAAACAATTGTCTGTTAGGAAAATTTACGTACATTTTGAATGTAGGAATAAAGTTTCTCATATACGAGGGGCAGTCAAATATAAACCGAACTTTTTCCAAAACTTTTTATTCGATCAAAATATTTCCAAGTCATTTTTCTACATAGTTTCTTAACTAACATCTAAGCACTTTTGCCACCAGATTGATAGTTTTTTTCTTCCCGTGTCACAAAAAGTAGTGGGACGTATCCGAAGCCGATTGCACACGAATTTTTCCATTTTTCTTCTTAATTATTGTCGAGTCGTTGTCCTCGACAACGCCTCTTTCAGTGATCCAAACAAATGATAATCACACGGGGATAAATCGGGGCTGTAAGGGAGATGTTCAACGATGGTCCAGTGCAGTTGAGCCAATTTTTCTTATGGTGGCAGCGTGAGGCCTAGCGTTGTCGTGCAGAAGCAACATTTTATTTGTGCATAATCGCAAAACATTTCGGATACGTCTAACTACTTTTTATGAGACGGGAATAAAAAAATTGCCAAACTGGTGGCAAAAGTGCTTAGATGTTAATGGAAACTATGTAGAAAAAATGATTTGGGTGTGCGTTGAAAATATTTTGATAGAATAATAAATTTTGGAAAAAGTTCGATTTATATTTGACTGCCCCTCGTAGTATTAATACTATTTTTCCTAGTAGTATGAGAGAAAATTATTAGTTTTACGATTACATCGAGTTAGATCAGCTATTTTTCGAACAATGTTTTATGCAATAATGAAAAATGTATGGCACCAAATTTTTACGTAAAAAAAAATAATCCTTTATTATTCCAATTATTTTAATGAAAACAGATTCTAATTACATCTTTTATGTTAATTAATAATGTTAATAGAATAAACATGTATATCTTAATTTTTATATAGATTTTTCACAATTTTCTTATCATTCAAATTTGTCCCAGCATTAAGGAACGTTTGAAGTAGATGGATTTAAACAATAGTCATGACTTTTATTAGAAAAATTGCTATTGCAATATAAAATTTATCATTATTGTGTCGCGATCTGATAATGATTTCTCAGTTCTCGAAATGAGAGCAACGATACGTGTATAATTGCTAATGCATTCTGAATACAATATTATGCAACCGATTCCCGTAACTATAATATTTGCTACGACCTGATATTTTGACTTTATTTCCGGTGTTTAACGAAAAATGATTAAGAAGTCGGGAATGGAAATTTTAATGTAAACAACAGGCTGAAGAGACGGCGTGCTTGGGTCGAACTAGCAACAGCTCGCTAGAGCGGAGAGAGTAAACGAACGGGGTTGTTTGTTTACAAGATGCAAGGACAAATCGCAGTTTCCGACATGCATCGATTCAACGTTTCTTCTGACGTTGCAGCGCGACTTGAGAGATCGATCGATGCAGTTCTCTTGATCAATCCAATCCGGAAAGAATATTATTTTTGGAGAAAATTAATTTGTCTGCATTTATCTCTCTCCTCTTACTCTTACGTATTCTAGCAAAGATTCCAAAGTTGTAAAGAATTTAACTAAAAAGTATATTGAATAATAACAAATATTTAAAAATCTGTACTATTTTCCGGAGAAAACTATGTCAAATATTAAGGTTTGTATTTAGCTATATGTATACGTATATATTGATTAATATCGCTGTACAAGTCAAAAAAAATCTTTAAAGTTTCTATTACTTACAATATAATTATCACACATCAAACAGAAAATATCTTTTATATTATTTTATATTATTTTTTATATCATCTTTTATAATATTTATATTATTATATATTAATTATTTATATATTATTTATTTTATAGATATTTATTTCTCGTATCTTCTAAAAAAATCTGATTCTAAAGTCTTCTAAAATCTAAAATCACTAATACTCACATTGACTAGTATTTGTAGCGCCTCCACGTAGGATCGTTCCGTGTCGTAAAGCTCCACGACCACATGAGTTCTCGTGTCCTACACGTAAAAAAAGAGACAATTATTGAAATATTTGTCGAGTGGTGTTGAAAGAGAAAGAAACGCTTGATCGAGACAGAGGAGAAGAGGAGGCGTGCATAGCTGTCACTCGATTATCATCGTGTCGCGTTTCGTGATGAAGCTCGCACGTGCACTTACGAAATAATTCACGTGTATAATTATGACGAGGCTCGATTATGATCGATTATGCATTGTAAACGACAAATCGCAAGATATTACGTCCCATGGATACGCATCGCGGAGGATAATAGGAACAATGCGTCGATACTGAGATTATGTCAGCATCGAGAGACATCGATGATGATTTAACCATGAATTACTTAATACACAGTGTAATAAATCACGCGCAATCCATCTCGAAATCTTTCGCCATTGTATTTTTTATCTTTACCAATTTTTTTTGTCGTCTCTTTTTCCTAGTTACATCTTTTACATTCGCGTTTTCTTTTTTCTATATTTTTTTCATTATATATGTTTAATTCGCAAAAAATATGAGTGGATAAAACAAATACATTCTTTTCTCAAAAAATATAGAAGAAAACCTAATATGATAAAAAAAGTCTATCTGATTTTCAAATATGACACTCGAGATTATTTTAGAAATACTTTTGCGACGCGCGTAATACGTCAAAAGAACATACTCAACGCGCTGACTCAAAGTATTTGGAATGTTTTTTCATTCAGAATTAGCCGCCTGCCTAGTTAATATAAACGTCGAAAACGAAAACTACCCACGCGCTCAGAGATGACGCGTTCGTTATTCTCGCTGTCCACCGACGGCTGATTGATGAGCTTGCGATCAGCGTTCATTGTCATCCTCGTAGGCCACCTGTGTTGAGATTTTGTAAGCGCGGATGCACCCTACTCGCATAGCATCCTCGCGGAATCGATGCACGCGAAATGTGGCCGACGCAGAATATTCACTCGCGTATTTCCGGACTATCGCTTCAACCTGCTCCGCTTAGCGGAAACGGCGAAATCAAAGCCGAGCTCTTACGGTTTCCGTACGTAAATGTGTGCCGTCCTCAAACGTTTTATTCTGGAGCTCTTCCTACGAGTTTTCTCGATCGCGCTCAAGGGTTCTCGTTTTGGTAAACTGCATCGAAAGAATAGTAATTATATAATTTATATTTGTACTCTTTTTACGAATTTCACAAGAATTTTATTTATTTTATATAAGTTTGTTCAAAATAAATTACAATTGTTTTTCTTTCTCTCTATTAAATTATTCTACTGATGGCACAAGTTTTCGAGAAACCGACATTAAAATTAAAAGAAAAGTCATAGGTACACCAACATATCGATCATTACGAGTGACAAGCATTGGAAATCTGTCGTATATTTCTAATTCCTCATCCTCAACATAAACATTTTCAGATAAACAATTTCAAAAATATATTTAAAAATATATTTTTAATGACGGAAACTTCCAAGAAATCAAAAACAAAAGTATCTGTAAAAATTTTCATTTTTAACATAAAAATTGCTAGATAAATAAGTCTCGCGCAATTTCTAATACTCATCAGTTCAGGAAAAACAGAAATTAAAGGAGAGAAAGATATCCGATTTCTCGAATCAGAACATCGATCATCAAAGTGATCGGTATTGAAAGTTACCCAAGTTCCCGCTCTCAAGATATGTAAAAAGGAAAAGAACGTCGCAGTTCGTATATGCGTCGCATCTAAAGACAAGACGCGCGTGTCGAAGAAAAAACGGTCGCGCCTCTTTAAAAGCTCGTGGAGGTTTGCACGAAGCGGAGCTTTCAAGACGATCGCGCGTCGAGCGCTTTTACGTTCGTTTACGAACAAACTGACCGACCGCCCGTTATATTTAGCGCCGTGACTAAGGACACCCCCTCCCCCCGTCCGATCGAGCTTGTAAGCTCATCCACGGCACTCCATCTTTCTCTCTCTCGCTTTTTCACGCTCCGGTTTTTCCTTGTGCCACCCCAAGTCTCGTCCGATTACAGAATCGATTGCGCGCGCGATCGATCATGACCTCTTGCTTGATCCCGTTGTGCGAACATAATGATTCATTGTACGATCGCTTAATTACATATAAGCTCCCTTTGCTAATTATTGCGGAGTTATGTCACAAATGTTCTCCGCGGTTTATCCTCATACTCCAAGTAGTCTCACAATCAGATTCGCTATCTTCATGTTAATATCAAGGAGAGATGAAAGCACGTAATTAAAATCAATATCTTT